>NW_015548236.1:1861-42496 GCF_001515605.1 Sinocyclocheilus anshuiensis | reverse complement strand
CTTTCTTCATGGAGCCGGAGATACAGCTCCCTCCAGGATTCATACTCTTGTCGAGGGTCATGTTTAAAATCCCGCTGGCAGTGTTTCATCCACAGATCATCCGACTCTTCTGTGAAATACTGAGTTGAGAGGCTTGAAATTAAAGATTAGTCCAAAAATAAGCCCTAATAAATCACCATGCTAAGTCCTAACGAGAAAACTTTGAATGCAGTGTTGTTCTTAAAATAAGTATTATGACTTAGAATGTAAACAAAAGTTTGGGGTCTATAAGATTTTTTAATGTTTTTGGAAAAAAGTCTCTTATGCTCATCAAGCCTGCATTTATTTGATCAAAAATACAGTAAAATTGTAAGAATATTGTGAAATATTCCTATTTTAATATATTTTAAAATGTAATCTATTGCTTCAGAAATCATTCTAATATGCTGATTTGGTGCTCAAGAAACATTTCTTATCAATGATGAAAACAGATTTTTGTGGAAACCATCATACCTTTTTCCTGGAGTCTTTGATGAATAGAAAGTACAAAAGAACAGCATTTATTTGAAATATTACAAATTTGAAACATTATTTTTCATCATTTGTAACATCACAAATGTCTTTACTGTCACTGTTGATCAACTGAATGCATCTTTGCTAAATCAAAGTATTCATTTCTTTAAAAAAAATCTTACTGACCCACACGTTTGAACAGTAGTGTACATGGTTTCAAAACTGAATAGAATACATAAAAAAGACACAAGCAGTTTAGTAAGAGAACCAGATCAGAGATTAGATTAGAACTGTGAAATAAATCATCTGCATGTGACTGTGTTGACACATACTGGATTACATTGCTCAATCCGGTAAAGCTGCTCAGGAGTGCATCTCTCCAGAACCGGTTCCAGAATCTCGAATGGCACTCCACCCACTTCATCAATTGCTAAGAGAATGCAAGAAATACCAGTAAAAAGCCGATTCATTTCAGGTCAATTGGTGGTTAATACTTCAGCCAGCCTGAAACATCATGGCATCCTTTACAGATGTGATTTGAACATGGTGTCTTCACATTTCTCACACACATCAGACTGCGACTCTTGATTATATAGGGTTTAACTGACCCAGTAACAGCACATTAGGGCTAAAGACTATACCAAAACGTTTAATCAATAATTACTATTATAACAAATGATCAGAGAATGAGAAAACTTACAATCTATATTGTTCTGTAGGACTCTGATACACTGTTCATACAGAGACATCATTTTCGGCAAATACGAAGTCTTGGACCCAGAGTACACCACCATTTTAGAGTTCAGTCTTCGCCCTGCGTAGCCACCATCCTCTTCCTCATATGACAGTGGGACTGGAAGAGAAAAACATGAGTCCATGCAGAAAAAAATCATTGGGATTTATACACTTAAGATTGTTTTTTAATTCAGATTCTTTTAGGTTATAAAACCGAAAACCGCATACCTTTGCGCCTCTGGGGGGACAGTGGTGTAAGATCAATGGAGGGCAGTGGTCTGTAGTTGGGCTGGATGGCTGGCAAAGGGATATCAGGCAGTGTAGGAACCACATCCACTACCTGGAGAAATAATGATTAGAAATCCTTCGACACATGGACAAAAGCTGGTTTCCCATCACCTAGTCTGAGAAACAAGTTCAGCCTCACCTTCCTGCGTTTCTCTGGAACAGGCGTGGTCATGGAGGAAGAGGATGGCTTTGAGTGTTTACTACTGGTCCCATTGGCTTTGCCAGACTTAGAGGAAGCAGAAGGAATCGAGGCAGGAGGCTGAGGGGGTCGCGAGGATTGCTTTTTCTTCTTTTTGCTTGGGGTCGGAGCATCGTATCTAAAGACTATACCAAAACGTTTAATCAATAATTACTATTATAACAAATGATCAGAGAATGAGAAAACTTACAATCTATATTGTTCTGTAGGACTCTGATACACTGTTCATACAGAGACATCATTTTCGGCAAATACGAAGTCTTGGACCCAGAGTACACCACCATTTTAGAGTTCAGTCTTCGCCCTGCGTAGCCACCATCCTCTTCCTCATATGACAGTGGGACTGGAAGAGAAAAACATGAGTCCATGCAGAAAAAAATCATTGGGATTTATACACTTAAGATTGTTTTTTAATTCAGATTCTTTTAGGTTATAAAACCGAAAACCGCATACCTTTGCGCCTCTGGGGGGACAGTGGTGTAAGATCAATGGAGGGCAGTGGTCTGTAGTTGGGCTGGATGGCTGGCAAAGGGATATCAGGCAGTGTAGGAACCACATCCACTACCTGGAGAAATAATAATTAGAAATCCTTCGACACATGGACAAAGGCTGGTTTCCCATCACCTCGCCTGAGAAACATGTTCAGCCTCACCTTCCTGCGTTTCTGTGGAACAACAGACGTTGTCTTTGAGGAAAAGGATGGCTTTGAGTGTTTACTACTGGTCCCATTGGCTTTGCCAGACTTAGAGGAAGCAGAAGGAAGCAAGACAGGAGGCTGAGGGGGTCGCGAGGACTGCTTTTTCTTCTTTTTGCTTGGGGTCGGAGCATCGTATGTGAGAAAGGATTCGAAAGACATAGTTGGAGCCTCATATGGCTCCTCATCCTCATCCACTGGCTCTGGAATTTCCCTCCTCTCCCTTGATTTTCCTTAAAGGCAAAGGAAATTCAAGTAAAACCATATAAAACTCAGTTTTAGAGGGTTAGTTCACCCAAAAATGAAAATTCTGTCATTAATTACTCACCCTCATGTCGTTCCACACCCCTAAGACCTTCGTTCATCTTCAGAACACAAATTAAGATATTTTTGATCAAATCCGATGGCTCAGAGAGGCCTCCATTGACAGCAACGCCACCCAAACTCTCAAGATCCATAAAGGTACTAAAGACGTCGTTAAAACAGTCGACGTGACTACAGTGGTTCTACAATAATTTTATGAAGCGACGAGAATACTTTTTGTGCACAAAAACAAAATTCAACAACCTCTTCTCTTCTGTGTCATTCTCATACGTTGTTTACGTCCAGCACTTCCAGGTTCTATGTCAGAACGCCGGCTCATTATTGGACGGCTCCTGCATCAGCATCACACGCATGCGTCACGCTGCTCACATGTGCAGCTTTGGCAAATAATGAGCCGGCGTTCGGACGTGGAACACGGAAGCCTTCACTGTGCTTACTGCGTTAACCGCGTAAGGATAATGACAGGGAAGAAAAGAGATTGCTGAATAAAGTTATTATTTTGTTATTATTATTATTATTATGTTTTGTTTTTGCACACAAAAAGTATTCTCGTTGCTTCATAAAATTATTGTAGAACCACTGTAGTCACGTCGACCGTTTTAACGACGTCTTTAGTACCTTTATGGATCTTGAAAGTTTGGGTGGTGTTGCTGTCAATGGAGGCCTCTCTGAGCCATCTGATTTGATCAAAAATATCTAAATTTGTGTTCTGAAGATGAACGAAGGTCTTAGGGGTGTGGAACGACATGAGGGTGAGTAATTAATGACAGAATTTTCATTTTTGGGTGAACTAACCCTTTAAGTTATTAATTGAGAGGAAGTGTATAAAATTGATCAAAAGTGACAGTAAATCCATTTTTAATGTTACAAAAGATTTCAAATAAATGCTGTTTTTGTTTACTTTCTATTCATCAAAGAATGGCCTGAAAAAAATAGTTTCACAAAAAAAATATAAAGCAACACAACTGTTTGATTATAATAAGAAATGCTTCTTGAGCAGCAAATCAGCATATTAGAATGATTTCTGAAGGATCATGTGACACTGAAGACTGGAGTAATGACTGCTGAAAATTCAGCTTTGCCATCACAGAAATAAATTACTTTTAAAAAATGTATTACAAGAGAAAAAATATTTTAAATTGTAATAACACATTCACAATATGACTATATAATATATTCACAATATGACTGTTTTTACTGTATTTTTAATCAAATAAATACAGCCATGGTGAGTATAAGAGACTTCTTTAGGGATATTGTCATGTCAACCACAATAAAAGCAAGCAAAACTTTCTTACCATCACTTCCTCCTTTCTTTTCCCTTTTGCTTTCGTGTGGGCTTAAATGTCGATTGTGTTTAGATTTGTGACTCGTCCCACCCTGTTGCTCTCTGTCGGCTCTATGCGACCTCTCCTCACTGCTGCCGACACCCGTGGGACGATTCTTCCGTCTCTCCTGTTCCCGAATGTCTTGGGAATTGTGCTCTCTGACTGGCTCTTTGTGTGGCTTGCTGTGCCTCATGTCATTGCGTGGGGGACTGGGCTCTGGCTCCTCTTCAGGAGGGCTTTCATATTCATCTGACTGATACTCCCTTGCGCTACTGTGCCTGTACTGAGAGCTGTAGTGCTGTGGAGGGGAGGGGGAGTAGCCATGTTGGTATCCCATCTCTTCATGTTGTTCCTCCTCCATAAGTGGAGGCTCATCTGGAGACCGCTCCCGGACTCGTTTGTGCCCTCCAGACTCATTAATGCGTGAGTGGGAACGCCCTTCCTTTACATTTGGTCTTTTGATAAACATGGAACATATAACATAACTTATTCATCTCTTATCTCAGAAGACAACACCACCCCAAACAGGGTTCCAAAATTATTACCCACCAAACATCATACCGGAGTAAAACTCATCAGCACTGGTAACTTCTGGTACTGGTAACCGTTCAAAGGTTTGGGGTGAGTAAGATTTTTTAAAATATACTGTATACATTTACTTTTATTTAGCAAGAATTCATTCAATCCATTTCAAATAAATGCAGTTCTTTTGAACTAGTGATCAAAGAATCCAGAAAAACAAAATGTATCATGGTTTCCACTAGGGGTAGCACAGACTAATCTACTAATCGACTTCAATGCTCTGCCATGACGCTTTAAGCTTGACGTCGACTAGTCTCTGGTCCTATAGAGGGCGCAACAGGATAAGAAATCTTTGAAGGGCTTCCACATTTACGCTCCGTTTCCAAATAGTTAAAATGACAAATAAATGCATACTCTGAAAGTGCTCCACAAGAAATGTGTGCTTATATTACTGGATGCTCGAAATTGAACGGGAGAATGCACATTTTAAACCACTTATTGTACAGGTAGGTAAGTTAATCGCCGTTCTAATCTAATGTGTTGCTGCACTGTAACGCACACACATTACAGACAGTAAGGTGCGTCCCAAATCGCATAATAATAAATGCTTCTTGAGCAACAAATCAGCATATTAGAATGATTTCTGAAGGGTCATGAGACACTGAAAACTGGAGTAATGACTACTGAAAATTCAGCTTTGCCATCACAGGAATAAATTACAAGAGAAAACAATTATTTTTAATTGTAATAACACAATATATATTCTCAATATGACTGTATAATATTTAAATAACTTTCACATAATATATTCACAATATGACTTTTTTTTACTGTATTTTTGATCAAATAAATGTGGCCATTGTGAATATAAGAGATTTCTTTAGGGATATTGCTTCTATATTAAAAAAATATATATTTTTGACTTAAAACAGAAATGTCAACTACAATTAAAAGCAGGCAAAACTTTCTTACCATCACTTCCTCCTTTCTTTTCCCTTTTGCTTTCGTGTGGGCTTAAATGTCGATTGTGTTTAGATTTGTGACTCGTCCCACCCTGTTGCTCTCTGTCGGCTCTATGCGACCTCTCCTCACTGCTGCCGACACCCGTGGGACGATTCTTCCGTCTCTCCTGTTCCCGAATGTCTTGGGAATTGTGCTCTCTGACTGGCTCTTTGTGTGGCTTGCTGTGCCTCATGTCATTGCGTGGGGGACTGGGCTCTGGCTCCTCTTCAGGAGGGCTTTCATATTCATCTGACTGATACTCCCTTGCGCTACTGTGCCTGTACTGAGAGCTGTAGTGCTGTGGAGGGGAGGGGGAGTAGCCATGTTGGTATCCCATCTCTTCATGTTGTTCCTCCTCCATAAGTGGAGGCTCATCTGGAGACCGCTCCCGGACTCGTTTGTGCCCTCCAGACTCATTAATGCGTGAGTGGGAACGCCCTTCCTTTACATTTGGTCTTTTGATAAACATGGAACATATAACATAACTTATTCATCTCTTATCTCAGAAGACAACACCACCCCAAACAGGGTTCCAAAATTATTACCCACCAAACATCATACCGGAGTAAAACTCATCAGCACTGGTAACTTCTGGTACTGGTAACCGTTCAAAGGTTTGGGGTGAGTAAGATTTTTTAAAATATACTGTATACATTTACTTTTATTTAGCAAGAATTCATTCAATCCATTTCAAATAAATGCAGTTCTTTTGAACTAGTGATCAAAGAATCCAGAAAAACAAAATGTATCATGGTTTCCACTAGGGGTAGCACAGACTAATCTACTAATCGACTTCAATGCTCTGCCATGACGCTTTAAGCTTGACGTCGACTAGTCTCTGGTCCTATAGAGGGCGCAACAGGATAAGAAATCTTTCCACATTTACGACATTTACGCTCCGTTTCCAAATAGTTAAAATGACAAATAAATGCATACTCTGAAAGTGCAATGTGTGCTATTGTTGATTACTTTTTAATTTTTGTTGTTGTTGAATAGCAAGATTAAGAAACAATATTTATTACATCATGTGTGTCGGAACGTCAGTGTCTAGCCTATAGTAAAAAAGGAAATTAAAGGTGCGTCCCAAATCACGTACTTATGCACTATTCTATGACGTTTTGTAGTATGAATAGTGCGAGTAGTGTGTTCACGCTGAAAATTCCAAAAAGAAAAATTGCACTTTAAATACCCGGATGATGCACTTAAATAACCGAAAAAACGAAGTGTGGAATGTTGAACACTTCATGCACTCAACTGTCGCAGCTTTAATTACGTAGTGAAGGGGGAGGGGCTTTTAGACTCCATTTATGAATGACCAAATAACCTTATATAATTCATACACTACATGGTTGAGTACATAGTGAATAAGTACATAGTGTATAAGTGCATAGTGTATAGTGCGTCATTTGGGACGCAGCTAGTAGCTCGTACATCATGCGCAGGTCACGCGCACACAGAATCATTCAGCACGGAAATGTATGGTCAACACTGTTCTGTGATTTCTCAATAAAATTGCTTTGAAACTGAAAAGTTAAAGCATATATTTCTTAACTAAATTCCACAGCTTCACTACTAGTAGAGAGACGCTGCCAGGTAGAATTAATTCACACACGCAATCGCTCTCACACGACTTCAGATTTTTTAAAGGTGATCTAATTTTTCACAGCTCCAGAATTTTTTGTTCATTAATGACGTCATCAGCGACTAGTCGACTTCGACTCGACTTTCATCACATAAAAGTCGACTTTAAAAAATCAGAAGTCATTCAACCCCTAGTTTCCACAAAAATATTAGGCAGCAAAACTTCTTCTTAAGAAGCAAATCCACATATAACAATGATTTCTGAAGGATCATGTGACACTGAAGACTTGAGTAATGGCTGCTGAAAATTTAGCTTTGCCATCACAGGAATAAACTGCATTTTAAAATATATTAAATTAAATAACATATTTTAAGGGGGTCATATGATGTTGCTAAAAAGAACATTATTTTGTGATGGCGGCAACAACAATACTACAGCGAGAATAAAAGTTACGCCTTCTTTCTTTGCGTGAACATTTGGGCGGCATTATGCAAATCTTCCCACATCATGACGTAGACATGTGAGGGTGTGTTAGAACGAGCCGTTTTAGGTAGGCGTGGCTGACTCTTAACTTTTATAAAGAATATCTCTTTGGATTTGAGACTTTAGTCTTTGCAACTTTACAGATCTTCTTTATGCACCAAAAGCTTGTATCACTTCAAAGAGAAAGGAAAAATTGAAATCGCATCATATGACCCCTTTAAATTGTGATAATATTTGACTGTTTTTACTGTATTTCTGGTCAAATAAATGCAGGCTTAGTGAACATAAAATATATTTTTTCAAGAACCCCCTTATCAAAACCCCAAACCTTTGAACAGTATTGTATATATAAAAATATGCAAAAGTGCAATATACAGTTTAATGACCAATAAGAAACATCGAAGGCACACAAATTTTCCTCAATACACCTGCTACTGGCAGTTGTGGCAAAAAGTAAATTTTTGACCATGACAACAAAAATATTCTGAAGAACAGTTGTTTCAGTTTCAGCTTCTTCACCAAGAAATTTAGCAGTAGATGCTTTGTCAAGAATCTTTATGATCAGATGTTAGGCTTTTAGCTATCCCCTTTGTTGAAAATTACACTATTCTTATTACTCTAAAAGGTTAATTGCAATTATATGAATACGTAATATATCACTTTAAAAAACTAACCTGTCTGCAGATCTCTCTGGCACAAGCTTTTTCCACTTGGCCACAAGGTTCTTTGCTGCCTCCCCAGCAAATTCATGTTTGCGCAGGGAATTCACTGTCTTTCCAATGCCTGTTTCCTGCAAGAATCGAAGAAAACAAACATATTAAAAGCTATAGAACCAACTGCATTAATAAAAACTGTTAGACCAACTCAAGAGTAATACTTTAGAACATAAGTAATATTTTAATCTTACCACCAGGATGTCTACTGTTATAGGAAGCTCCCCCAGCTTTTTGAGAGTTTTCAGCAGCTGGACAGAAGGTGAAAAGTGGAAAAAAGTATTTATAGCTGGTAAATTTTCCATTAACACTCACCACTGGCAGTTGTAGCAAAATGTTAATTTTGGACCATTACCACAATATTGGAAAGAACATATTGTAAAAATCTTTGTGATCAAATTAAGTGGAAAACTGCAAAATTTGTTGAAAACTACACTACTCTTATCACTTAAGATCATTTACAATGTATTTAACACACATTATCATAAAATGCCTATCACATCATTCTATAAAACTAACCACAAAAAAAGAAGTGAACAATGATACATAAATTATATCCAAATACATATTATACATATAATAGAAATAATAATAATAATAGTAGAACAAATAATAGAACAAATACATATAATAGAAAACTATATAGACGTAATACACTTAGGAAAAAACTGGCAGTAGTACATCATGCACCAGGATGTTTACATATTTAAAGGAGTAACTGGCATTGTATAGGTCCAAAAAAGAAAAAACATGGCATGACCGTGGTGCAGTGCCCAAATAACATGGTAGTACTTTAGTATTTTTTGTTTACACAAAGACAACATTGTAAGACTAATGCCAAGTAACACACTTATTAGTTGGCTAAGCAGTAGACTCACTTTAATGCCAGATTTGGCAAAACAAACATTTAATTGCCCTTTCAAAGTGTCATCGTGGCCTACACGGGAACATGGGGGGTTACATTGGCCAGAAAGTTGGGCAGTATCTCAAACCTCGTTGAGCTTCCTATCTAGACAACATTCTGAGGCATGGAATGAAGCATTCTGCCCACTAATGCCCTCTACATAGGCAGATCACTAGGTTTTGAGACACAACCTTAGTGTAATAACCATTCACTATTGAGAAGGAATCGTGTCTTACAGGGAGTAACAGAAATTCTGCTGCATTACTCAAGGCCTGTCTTCATCTGTCACCGCTATCGTATTAAATCGCTGTGGTTGACATTTCTGATAACTGAGCACAAGCTTCTGGGAAACTGCCTCGATGCTGTTTTTGCTGTCGTATCGAGGCATATTTGAGGAGAAAGCTCAATCCAGACTGATCTATGTAAACCGATCGTCCATTTCACGGTCTGCTGCTCTTGTAATTGTTAGACGTGGGATTTCTGGATAGCAATGTTGATCGAACCTCAGGCTAGACACTCGCCGAAGTGCGTATAACACAGTCATACATGGTGCGAAAAGGGACGACGTAGAGCATTCGCTTCGTCTCACCGAAAAGGTTTCTTACCTTGCGAGGCTCTTGATTCTCTGAGAGCCTTAACTGCAACTTCTCGACTGCTTCCAATATCTCCTCCGCCATGTTTACAGCTGGTACATGTTGCCCGGAAGCCACAACAGCAATGGTGGGGGCCTGCTGTTGTTTCAGACTGCTGCGAACTTCCGTCACTCCAAATGGAGATTGAGATTCCGGAAGAACGTCATTCTGCTGTTATAACGTCATCCTAGTGAGGTCATGATGTATTCATATATTTATTGTCCAGATTTGATCATTCAGCTTTGTGCTTATTTCAGATACATCCTGCCTAGGAAGGCCAACTTAAGTGGTGAGTTTTTTACTTGCAAACTTTAATTTGCCTATAGCATGTCTAAAAGTGATTTAGAATGATTAAATTATTTAATTAGTTACATTATTCAAATACAAGGACTCCACAACAACATGAGTGAAGTATCTTCTTGGCCAAAGATGTAATCAAATGTTAAAGCATCATCCCTGACGAGAGACTGAAGCTTGTTATATTAACCTCTGTGTGTCCTATCAGGTTGGTGTTAGGAGGACAAGCTGGATATGGACAGTGTTTTTTTGGGGAGGGGTGTATGGCTGTATATGGAGAAGGTTATGTAGGTGGGGTTGAGGACTGGTAGGATTGTGTTGCAGAGCTGTGGTTGGTTCATCTTTTCCACTAAATCCTGCTGCCAACAGAGCTCTGACTGACAGACAGACAGACAGTGAGAGAGACAAGATTACCAAGAAGAGAAAGAAAACAGTGTTGATCAAGAACTAAGAGAACAAATGAAAGAAGAACAAGGAAGGACAAATAAGAGTGGAAGAGAGCTATAAAGCAGAGGTAAAACTGACTGTGCTTCTCTTTCTTTTGATGAATGCATAAGGACATAATAATACATTTACATTAAATTAGACACTGACATGTGAATGTTTTAAAAAAAGCAACAGAACATTGACGTGAATGTTTTAAAAGCAACAGAACATTGCTTACACTTTTAATGCATGAATTCAATTCACCATCTCCATGTAATTTAGAACATGGATTTACAACAAGCCTGAATCACAAGACATGCTTACTTCATTTCGACATGCTTCAATTTATGTGAGTTTATTGAAAACTAAATATCACTTTGGATATGCATCCCTGACATCTCACAATCCAAACACAGACTCATAGAATTTCTTATCAAAGGCATCCCACTGTAGTGGGGTGGTCTAAATTTAAACAGACCCCTGTCAGAGTCAGAAACAGAGAATGACATGAGGGTTGTTTCTCAATGTCTATAAATAACAAGCAGAGCGAGGAGCTTGTTGGAGGTTGCCAAGCAAATACTCAGTCGGACTTTCCACGACACTACAGCATTTTAGACTGAAGACAGCCAGGCCTTCAGTTTTTAGGAATGACGTGTGTACCAGCTGCTTCTTTCCCATCTCCTCTTACCCTCTCATCCTTTCTTATTATCTTTCTCTTTTCAAAGTATAGAAATTTCCTTGTCTCCCTGCTTACCTGTCACCTTTTCATATTGAGTGTTGTGAAATCTTCTTTAGAGCATCAGATAAAAGAACATGAACCTATCACTTTTCAGTTAACCTGAAAGGATAACCAGATGACTTTCATTGAGCTATCTGGGTCAGATGGTTGTATGATCATCACTGAAACTTTCATCAAACTACTGCAAACCTGAAAATTACATCAGTCATTGATTCTTTCCCCTCAAGCATTTTCCTCTCTGTGCTGTAAATAGCTGTAAATATGCTGTGGTTTTGTGTGTGCATGTCATAGCCCATGCAGGGCCAGCAGCTGCCGTGGTGTAATATAAGAGGTGACAGTCGTGTTAGTGCTTTATGACTGGCATTATGTTGCAACACTCCTGAAATCATTTAAACATCTGCAGAAAACAACAGATCTGATCCAAATGATAGTAAACGTCACAAAAGCATGGCAGGCAACATATAACTTATGTATCTAATGTGTCATCAAGAAAGCAATATAGCTTATTAAGACTTAATGCATCAAAATGCTCTATTTTATCATTCTAATATATATATATATATGTTCCGTATTCATTTACGTATGGTAAATCTTGCCATATTAGGAACCAGCTAGGAATAAAAAAATATTCTGACTGGGGGAAAAAACACAACTGTGGAGATGGAAATAAGCACTGAAAAGTTTGCACAATATACTAAAATGGTATACTACAAAAAGGTCGATTTTTGAAACATTTTAGCCTTAGTAAAACAAAAAGTGGGCCATTCTATTAAAAAAAATGACACTGTTTATATAATCTAAAAACATTGTTGCCTTTTGCTGTCATATATTTGCTTTTCTAACATTTAGGATTTTAAGCATTGTATTGTCCAACATGTACATTTAAATCATATAATAATTGCTTTTTGATGCTGTTATTATTTTTCCTTTTTAAATGAGACCCTTCATATTTTGAACACCTGTTGATTACACTCAAGCAGCAGCCCTTTGAGTATCTATGTCCCTGGTGAAAAAGGTTGTCATGGTAAATGGGCGGATTCACTTTGCACGACTGAGTCATCCATGCATTTACGCTTGATTGAAAACAACTGCATCTGATTTTGAGAACAATGATAAACCTTTGTGTTGTGGCACAGATTTTAAGGTGAGATGGGGGTGAGAGAGGGGGCAGGAAGGGAATGATGACAGTGTGAGGGTAATTTAAGCAGCACAGCCCCTGCCATTCTTCCTATGTGGCTTTAGAATATTTTTAGAAGAGATGTAAGCACACCTGTCTATCACAGTCCAATCATGCTTGTTTGTTTGTCTATGAGGGGTCTGCTTTGTTCTGGTTTTGCAAGCATAACAGAACAATCTCCTCTCTGAAACAATACACATTTTCAATGAGCTGATTACAAACAACCTAGGCAAAAGTAATAATTCTGCTTATGTATTTGCTGTGATCTGTAATAAACTATGTGGCTAAATATTTGAGTCTGGTAGTGTGCATGTATATTTAACTATAATAACTGGCAAATGGGAGGGGATTGCTGATATAAGAATAAACACATTCTCTAAGACATGCTGAATCCTATAATAAGAGTCAGATGTCAATGCAAATGTACATTACATCCTTTATAAAATTTAGTCCAAAACTGCATATAGTGTCCTGCAATATGCCCTGCTTTATCGATCTATTAAATGTAAAATTAAAAAAAAATAAAAATAAACTTTTTAAAAAAATAATATAGATAAGGTTTTCATGCACTTACTGTATATCAACAGAGAGACTACATGGAATATACTTTACCATTTCAATTTGGAATACAAAAATCTGCATGTTACTTGTAAACTACTCAGCTTGCTTATAATAAATTATAACCATAGTCTGTGGCAATCCTTTTTGGAAACTCCCCTACGAGACCACATGCACCTGTCAATCAGCCTTATATCCTCCCACTGTAAAAGAGTAAGATGAGATCAAGTGCAAACCCATCCATGCTGACCATGATATTATAAAGCATATGATATTTATTGAACTCATACTTACTATATGTTAACTGTGTTTCTTTTCAGGTGGTGTGCACTGACACGGATCAATCGCTCTCCTCCACTGTTAGTTTGGAAGTGTAGTGCGTCTGTCTGTCCATATAGCTTCTTGGTTAATCAGTGCTCTTGTGATACAGTAAAAGTGTCACAGCTTCAAAATCATTCTGTCAGTATAAACCTTTAAAGAAACAAAAAATACACACAAAAAAAATAAAATAAAAAAAAAAAACAAGTGAATCTATTCAAGTGTTATTGGGTCATTGTGACTGTCGGCACATAATCTATCAGTTTGAAAATCTGTTGACCTGACTGATAAAAAGCTATCATCTAACCAGCCTACACATCTCAATGGCTCCCAAGAAGAAGTCACCATGCCCTAAGAAATCCATTCCTGAACCAACAACAGTTGAGAGTGGAGTGGTTGTCCCAGAGCCCGGTGTTAAGAAGCTGGAGCTTCCTCTTAATGTTGAGCAGCTGAACCGGCTCAATGGGGTGCCCCTGCCACCCCCTGTGATTCGACCTGGAGAGAGAGGTTTTGGCCTGGGCAGTGAGCTCACCCGCCCCCTGCATGGATCCACTCTGCTGGAGGAGCTGAGCCACATGAGACAAGAACGATTCCTCACTGATATGGAAATGGCCTGCAAAACCAAGGCATTTGATGTCCACAAGCTCGTAATTTCCTCAGTCAGCCAGTATCTTCGTGAAGTCCTGGCCAAGGACCCTGGACTCAAACGACTGGAACTCCCTACCCTCTCACCTCTTGGTAAGCCTTAAAAGATATAACCTAGCTCAGAGGTTTTCACTTGTGCGGCTGGAGACCCACTGTCCTGCAGAGGTTAGCTCCAACTCTCATCAAGCACACCTGAACCAACCATTCAGGACAATTCTGAATCTGATTCAGGATCAGAACCAACCAGGCAGGTGGGTTGGAGCAGGTTAGAACTAAAATTTGTAGGACAGTATGTCTCCTGGAGCAGGGTTGAAGACCTAGCTACATTTGTTAAAGTTCCCCAATATTTTGAGTGGCCCAAACAACTGGAATCATGTCTGACATTATGGCTAAGTCATACATATTAAAACACCATAACATATACTGTATGTATTATATTTATCCTCAGGACTTGCCAATGTGATTACGTTTGCTTACCTGGGCCGTGTGCACATGTCTCTGTACACCATTGGCTGCACTGTGTCTGCAGCCAGCACCCTGCAAATCCCTCATCTTCTCCAGATGTGCATGGACTTCCTGATGTCCGAACTGAATGTGCACACTTGTGTGTATGTGTGGAACATCGGCGCTGCATATAGCCTGATGCCTGTTCGAGAGGCCGCCCGGCGCTACATTCTGGAGAATTTGACCCAGTTTTCTGAGACAACCCAATTCAACCAACTCACCCTGGAGCAGATCACATCTTTCCTACAAGATGACAACCTATCTCTTCCTTCAGAGGTCATCACCTTTCAGGTCAGTGTAAGGAAAGATTGATGGAAGGGCAAGATGAATAGGGGTATAGCAAAAGCTAAGGAAGTTCTATTTATACAGTGACCCAAAAGCTAAACATGTCAGCAAACACAGCACATACTGTAAAAAGAGATATAGCTAGAGTCGTGAAAAGGATATAAATATGTACACTATTTATAAAGTAGACTGAATTAGATACTAAACTTGGACCACTCATTTTAAATTTTCTTGGAACCTAGATTTCAATGAAGTGGATAGACTTTGACCCAAAGAGGCAGGAACATGCTGCAGAACTGCTGTCTCACGTGCGCTTTGAGACCATCCCTGCGAGTAAGCTGGTTAGTGAGATCCAGCCAGTGGCACGCATGATGCTAGATCCTCAGTGTCACCGTCTTCTGGTGGATGCCATGAACTACCATTTGCTGCCCTACCAGCAGAACACACTGCAATCACGGCGCACAAAGGTCCGTGGAAGCCAGAATGCTCTTCTAACCATTGGGGGTCGTCCTTCACTAACTGAGCGTGCCCTAAGTCGAGAGGTACAAACTTTTGGACAAAGTCCATGACATGTAATGCTCTTGATATCATTGGTTTCCAGTTCTACTCCTGGAAGAGCACCTTTCAGCAGAGTTTACCTCTGTCCTGCTCCAACACACCAGCCTAGAAGCTTCTAGTAATCCTGAATACCTTGGCTAATGTGTTTCTGGTTTAAATAGGGTTGGAGTCAAACTCTGCAAGAATGTGGTCCTTCAGGAGCAATACTAAACTCCCTGCTCTGTCCACATAAGGAAATTAATTTTTTATTTCCTTTGATTGCTCACTTGTTTTACTGTGCAAAGGTGCTTTGGAGAGATCCATGAGAGGGAACGGCTACATGGCGTCATCTTACTCAGCTGCCAGCCAAGAGTTTCAACCAGTGTGTGGCTGTGATGGATGGATTCCTGTATGTGGCAGGAGGAGAAGATCAGAATGATGCCCGAAACCAGGCTAAACATGCTGTTGGCACCCTTAGCAGGTATGTTATCACAAATAATTTAGTCATCAGTAGACCCTATCAATCAGTCTAAAACTGTGGTGGTCAAATCTTGCTCCTGGGGTCCCACTTTCCTGTAGAGGTTAGTCCGAAACTTGATTAAACACAACTGAACTAGCTAATCAAGCGGGCTTTAGTATTACTAGGTACTTCCAGGTAGGTTACCACTCTGCAAGAAGGTAGCCCTCCAGGAACAGGATTGGACACCCTTAGTCTAAAATCTAATACACAGATTTGACCGCATTACCTTCTGATCCTCAGATACGATCCTCGCTTCAACATTTGGCTACATCTTACCAGCATGCGCCAACGACGTACCCATTTCAGTTTGGTGGCCACTGGTAGGCGGCTGTATGCCATTGGTGGCCGCAACACTGATGGCCTCTTGGCCACCATTGAGAGCTACCAGCCCTCTACCAACACTTGGCAGCTCCGTACGCCAATGGATATCCCACGATGCTGCCATGCCAGTGCCGTCCTTCCATCGGGAGACATCTTGGTGACTGGTGGGTATGTTAACTGCGCTTACTCTCGCTCTGTAATTCGTTTTAGCATTGACAGCGACACTTGGAGTGAGCAGGGAGAATTGGAAACACCTCGTGGCTGGCACTGCTCTGCAACAGTAGGTGGCAAGGTGTACGTGGTAGGAGGTAGCCAGCTTGGTCCTGGTGGAGTCCGCATTGATGTGATGACCATGGAGGTCTTCAACCCTGAGAGCAAGGAGTGGACCAGAGCTGCTACCCTGCCCCTGGGAGTGAGCACAGCTGGTATGTCTCCACTGGGAAATCACCTGTACCTGCTAGGTGGATGGAATGAAGCAGAGAAACGTTACAAGTCAGCAGTCCAACGCTATGACCCAGGCACTGACAACTGGTCAGCAGTGGAAGACCTGCCAGAACCCATAGTGGGAGTGTCCTGTTGTGCCCTTCCCTTGCCCCCATGCCACATGACCCGCAGACACCGGAACACACCTTCCCATGAAGATCAGAGCAGTGTGACACAGCATAACACTGCATGAGAAAGAAAAGCTGGGGAAAGACAGAGCAAGAAAGAGACAGGGTGAAAGGAGAGAGAGAAAGGAGAGGAGCGAGTGCAGAAAAAGACGGCAAGAGAGAGAGTGACGTATAGGTGAAATGGAAATTGAGTAGAATGTAAAGAATAACAACATGAAGGGAAAAGCAAAGAAGTCTTTGTTTTTAAGTCTTGTTCTTAAAACTCCAAAGATGCATTAGGTATACAGCGAGTTCAAAGAAACGGTACTACCTAGGGCCCACTTATAAAGAATGTGAAAGGTACATTTCACAAGAGCCTCTGCAGTGCAAGGAATTTAGTGAGGTATCTGCTTATGAGTTTCTGTGAATGAGTTTTAGAAATTCAGCCATACAGTTCTATTGAAAATACTATAATGGGATTATCACCATTTTAATTCAGTAGTACTGAATTAAGTCGTATCAGTTTATTTATTTCTCACAAATTCTTTTTTTAATCAAGTTTATCAGTTTTCTCTCTTAATAACCAAACCCAATAACTGCAAAAATTGTTCACTGGTACATGCAAAGAGGTACAATGCAAAAGTCAATACGCCCCTCGGACACACAGTTAAGCACCAAACCACTGATACTTCCCACCAAAGAATGTGCTTAATACCACACATATTAACCAACATGATTCATAGACTAGCTATGAATTGAAAAAAAAATCATGCTTACCATATTTACTGTTTTAACCCATTTATGTATTTAAGTTACATTTAAGGGTCTTTACTCTCCTATGTAGAGATCAAAACAACTACCTATAATTGTATATGATAAAACAAAATTATCTAAAAGAACCAGTAAAATACCAAACAAAATTGTCAACAATTGAACACATAACCAAATGGAAATTAATGCATAACATGGAAAATGTAGCAGATTAGAGAGCCTGGAGTATATCTGGTACTAAATCTCTGGAATTTCACTGAATAAAACTTAAAGAAAAAAACTTGTCTCTTCTTTCCTTTCCTTTGCAATATTCACTGCAACATAATAATCACCACCCAGTCCTCAACTGTCAGAAACTACTGTCTTTGAAATGAAATGTACTTCAAAATGCATTTAACACTACCACATAAGTGTCTAGATTTATAAAGGTGACACCCAAGGACATCAAAAAGCTGGCGAAAAGCACTTCCTAAAATTTGTACCACCTAAACAAATACAGCCATTTCAGTTTTAAAGGGGTCATATGATGTGATTTTAATTTTTCCTTTTCTCTTTGGAGTGTTACAAGCTCTTGGTGCATAAAGAAGATCTGTAAAGTTGCAAAGACTAAAGTCTCAAATCCAAAGAGATATTCTTTATAAAAGTTAAGAGTCAGCCTTTTGAGGGTGGTTCTAGAGATTTTCTGAGGGAGGGGTTTGGCAACACTGGACGCTGTGTGATTCAGTGCAAAGCAAAAGCACTTGGCCTTCCCGGAAGTAGATGCAATTAGGACTCATTGGTTAAGACTTATTTACAACAGAACAGCACAACCCAGATGTTCGAATCACACCCAATGTGCCTTACAATCGTATAAGGGGATCTCTCTTCAACCACCACGCTATTACAAGAGAAAGGTATTGATATTCACAACATGTTGGACGTGATCCTTATGTTATAAAGGTTTTTAAACTAAATTGAAATACTTGCCTGCCATGCGGGCGGTGGATATAGGCTAAGCAACCCTGATTGTAAACAAGCTATTTCGAAAGTGAATCCCGTATTTATGAGGGATGTGGAATACATGTCACTCCTGAAACTGTGCTGCATGTAAGTTACAGGGTATGTGGCTGTAGGTCCTGTTAGCAGCACGTAAAACAACTTTTATTTAAATTCTGAATCGATTATAGCCTAGAAAGCGAGCAAATAGCGCTTTCATCTAACGTTAATCACTAAAAAGCTGTCACTCACTTCGATTTATCGCAATCTCACGATTCCGTGATATGAAGCTCTCAGAACTGCAAATAATATCTTGTTTACATCGTGTCTGTGTGGCGTTTAGCATTCAGTGAATTCCGACTGTCACCCTGTTTCGATTTATATATTTCTTTATTCATATTTTAATATATTATCTTGTATTAACAATTTGCACACACGGGCATTATCCGGCTCCGCTCCTCCCGACCGCAGACGCAGGTTTACAAGCCACTTTTTCCTGCGTTTTTCAGTCAATTTCTTGACTTTTGACTTCTTGGCTCCGTGTGGTTTCTCGGTTTGGCCTATTTGAGCATCCATAAACAACGCAAAACACAGGCATTTTGAGTTTCTGCTAGTGATTTCTATGGTGAAAAATCACTTCCTGCCCTCCAGCTGCATTTCGCGCGTCATCAGAATCACGTGATTGCAAACAACCTATACAAACTATGTGAAGTGAGCGACACCAGTGTTATACTTCACAAATAAAGACATCGACAGCATAATATTTGGGCTTTTCTTTTATTTGTTTGTTACAAATTGGGGGGAAAAGGTGGTCCTTTACTTGCCAGGGAGGATGATGCCATCATACTGAAAGAAAGAAAAAAAAAAAGCAACCGTAAGCAAATTCAGGAATATAGAGAACAATTTTCATACATTTGCTTAAATAGACTGTTTGGAAACTGAATCAACATAGGCATCAACTATTTAAACACCTTCTGTTGGAACCAGCGCATTGCCTCCTCTTTGCAGATACGGTGCTTGGCGCCGATGCGACCCTGCTTCCTCTTTTTGTCAGCAATGCTGAAACCAGGTCTACCAAGAACCTACAATAAACAGAATTAGGACTGCTTATTCATAGTTGCCCAAATAACCATGAAATTAGAGGTTAAGGTTAAAAGATGTGATTGCTTTCATATGTACTGCACCACAACCGACACACATTAGTAAAATAGCCGTTATAATATGGATGATTCTGGACTTATTGGCTGAGCTGCTTTTGAAGCCATTGTAAAATACTGTATATACAGTCAACTGTGAACTTATTACATAAGTAATACTACAAAACTGAATCTGTGTTGCTCGAGAACCATTCTGCCACACACTGGTGAAGAACTATATCGACCCTTTTCACAGATTGTGATGACGTTTTAGCAGTCATCAACACTGCAAAATTGTTTATATTTTACTTTTTTTTTTTTTATTGTATGTACATTTATAACACGTTTCTTTGCATTATATTAGATTTGCATCAAATTACAAAAAATTAGTTACCACATCTGTGAGTGTGTTTCTTATAAACTGTCTATAGGAGTAAATTTAAATTTGACAGTTTTCTCCTCTGACTGTCTCTTTGTTTTCCCCTCTTTTTGACAGTCTTGAAAACACTCATGTTTTCAGTGGAAAAGACTGTATGTCGAGTTTCTTTTGCTATTTGAGCAAACAGCGACGCAAAATATTTGATGTAGCCTTTAAATTAACCGCAGATTAACCACCAATAAATTACTAAATTTTTGTTACCGTTTTTAGTACTCTGTTCCATGTTAGCTGTTCTAAAATCACTGCACATCAGTTTCTTAAGGCTTACTGCTTTAATTCAGTTTCAGACAGCCTAAAGCTTATCAGGAAGGGAAAAGTCCTTCCTAAAATCCACCTACAGTTCAGTTGGTATTAAAATAGATACTCATATGAGCAAGTGTAGTGGCAGAACAATATCACTTAAAATAAAACTCCTTAACCAACAGGAAATAAACAACAACAAGATTTTGCAGCTGAAATGTAAATAGATACATAAATGTGACCCTTTTGGATCAATAAAATGCAACTCGCCACATAAAAGTCCAAGCCGTAGATTCCAATGCTTGGGTCGTACTTGATGCCCAAATCAATGTGTTCCTGGATACCAAAGCCGAAGTTTCCTGTGTCTGAGAAGTTGTTCTTTCTCAACTCGTACTCGCGCACCTACACACCCAAAAAAAGTAAAATAAAATAAACAACTGCTTACAAACAATAAACAATACAGCATCCATAAACAAAACATGACATTTAAAGAACCCACTATGCATGCACTAAGAGTGAGGTACAGCCCTGGCTAATTTTAGCACAACAAATACCAAGTAGCCCATTCCCATTAACAACACATTCCTCTCACCTTCAGTCCCTTCTCCAGGATTTCCTCAGCCTTGGCTCCACGGACAGTGCAGTGGACTGCAATCTTTTCATTTCTACGGATACCGAAGGATCGCACAGTGTAGCGGGCTGGTGGGAGATATTTAAGACTTAATGCATGGCACTACTTTACGAACACCAATGAATATAAAACCACATTCATAAGATATAGCAGAGTGCAATCATCTTCAACCACTAGCAAGAGATGGAAAGTCCACCTACCCTTGGAGAATACAGGAGTCTGGCCTGTCAGCTGTTCCAGCACCTTAGCAGCACGGGTCAGTCTGTCACCACTCTCACCCACACAGATATTCAGGCACAGCTTGCGGATGCGCAGCTCCCTCATGGGGTTCTCCTTCTTCTCACCCTGGTCCTGTACAATGATACACAGCCAAATAATTAGCGGTCATGAAACCGATTTCTTCACAAACCTCACCAGCTCCCACAATTTCATGCTGAGGATGTAACCAAAGTAACAACTATAGCTCTTAAAAATTAGGTGCCAAACAAGAGACCAACTCTAACGAACCAATAGCTATTACATTATGTCCATGGGTCCGAGATGAACATGCCCGGACATATCCACCATTTGGAAAGCTACTAGTATGGCAACATCAGCCAACAAACTATCAATATTTCACATTACATACAACGGAGCTGCCGGTTATTGAACCGGACGAGTATTGGAAGCACATAAGTAACTTTAAGCTAGTCAATGACGTGCCTTCTCGGCTCTACAGCACACTCTAAAGCTAACGCCAATATCCGCCGCATCGAATCATCTGGTCACAAATACTGTCGTCATTCTGTATTTCACAGCGGCAGCGACTGATAACAGTATGCTTCACGTGATTATTGCATGCAGACAAGCAGATGTTTGTTGATTTTAATGATACTCCTTCATGATCACAATTTCTCCTGTACTCACCGCCATGTTTGATCACTAAAAAGAGAACGATACACTTCCGGCGCAGAGCATTTATGCTGCGTTTTGAGTCCACAGAACTACACAGCCCAGCATGCTTTGCGCTTCGGGTAATCTTTAAAGACTCCAAAATTGAAGTCGAAGACCAGATTTCATATATGAGACACTTACACGTTTGCTTAAGAGTTCAGAATATAAGGGAATATAAGTTGGTGAAGGGAAAATAGTTTTCAGTATTAGGAAAGCCTATTAGCCTATATCACTCGACTTAGAATAGGAAATTATGTTTTAAATCATGTTCATAATAGGGAAACATTAAACAGGATTATGTAGCCTAATCGTTTGGTTTAGCACAGTGGTTCTCAAACCTCTCCATGAAGTACCCCCAGCACTGCACATTTTGTATGTCGCCCCATATCTGACACACCCACTTCAGGTCTTGCAGTCTCCACTAATGAGCTGATGAGTTGAATCAGGTGTGATAGATGAGGGAGACATACAAAATGTGCAGGGCAGGGGGTACTCCAGGACAGGTTTGAGACCCACTGGTCTAGAAACTGTTCAGCATGTATTACATGGCTTTTATTAGGGAAAAAGAAAGGTTTAATAGAAATTCAGAAATAGCCTATACGTTTAATCAATTTCACTCTTATTAAATCCATCAGGTTGTCATCAAAAATACAAAGTTAAATACTTACATACTTACTCAGAATAACAAATGATATACTTTCCACTCAGAAATTGCTAGAAAATTTCACCAAAAATGACAAAGAAATGACAAGTAACATTGAAACATTTAATTAAACATAACATTTTGAAGAAGAAAAAACTGAAATAGTATTTTCTTGTAAAACGTACTCATCCAATTTGTTTTTTTTACATCTTCGAAAAATAAGTTTGAACTACAAGAAAACTAGTTTTAGTCTTTTAGTCCATCCCTGCTGCACAGAAAAAAGCAGCTAATTTTGTTGCACTTTTATGTATCTTGGTAAATACATGTCAAAAAATACCATTAAAGCAAACATTTGGAATGCATGTCTATCCTGCAAAGTTGGCCTTTTCACATCTACTGTGACTAAGGTCCAGAGAGGACTGTCTTTTAGGTCATAGACCTTAGTCAAGCTAGACACTGTATTGAATTTAATGTGGATGAAAACAAATAGACTAACAGTCTTTACAGTGGAACACACTGTATTAATGTCCTAGATCTTGTTATTTCCTCAACTCAAATGTTTCAAAATTGTTTTATGAAATTTTTGTCCAATAATTTTTTTTCAGAAAGACATTTAGTCAGCTGAACAACCAATATGTTGTTAAAGAACAACACAATCTGTTGAATAGACTCTACTTATCCCTTGTTTTCATTCCTGTCACAAAGGAAATATGGCACTACTCTGACTAAGGTCTAAATTTCTAATTTGGTCCTTAACACAGCAAAATATACACGTATAAAATCAGACTTCATATCCAGTTAATATATGCTGTCTTTTCTTGGATTTAATGAAAAGTTTATAATATTACTGTATTTAAGTACTATAAGTAGGCCTACTACAAAACTATAGGCTACTAAAATAATAAAGGAAGCATACACTGTGTATCCCCAGTGAAAAAAAAAGGTACTATTATTTTCTCCAATTTTATTTATCAGAATATGGACATTTTGCTGTACATTTCTGATAAAACACACAGAAGATAATTTAAGCATATGACATAACTGGTTGACTTTTTGCATAATTTTCATTAGAAATGTATTTTAAAATAATTTTATATTGCACAATGATTACCTCTCCATATTTGGAGAGGATTAAATCATTCATCATTCATTTATGAAATACACATCCGATTCCTACACACACAATAACAACCAATAAGCATACATATACATGCTTAAAAGAACGCTCAGAGGCAACAATACTGTCTGTGCCACTGATTGGGTGAATCACAGCATCAGTGTCAGGAAGAAGAGCAGAGGTAGGACTTGGTGCCTTCAAAACAGGGAGCCCCAATTCTCTTTGCTCCCTCAGAACATTGGTCAGAAATAAAAGAGCTCGCTTGGGAAATGCAGGTGGGGAGAAAAGATTATGTTCGCGGACGAAGAAGTGGGGTAGTGAACCATTCAGTGCACATCGCTCAAAGTATCCAAAGAGCTTCATAAAGGAGACGGACAGCTGGCCTGGAGACCAAAACGAATCTTGCACTCTGTCTGAAAGGACATGGAAGAAGGTTGTTTTCCCATGGTAGGAACACAGAGGCTCAAGCTCTTTGGGATACTGCTGCTTCAGTCCCTCAATCAGACACTTCAGAAGCCGCAAACAAAGTTTCCTATAAGAAAGAAGAGAAAATCTTAGGGGCATCATAACATTAATCTATAACATAACCAGCTATAAAAATGAGTGTTTGTTCATACCGACAACACTTATTGGAATGACTCTCACAACACGTCTTCTTATTGCCATGATGCTGCATCATCTCTTTTTCAATGTGAGAGAAGGATATTCGCCAGCCCTCTGAAAACGAATACCTCAAATATATAAATGCTTTATGCTAAGGAAAGAAAGAAATGTTTTTGTAATGACTGAATATGTATTGTGCCAGCATACCTTTGGCATCATCTTTGAGGTTTCTTCCTTTTGGTCTCTTTGGGACGAAATACACAGCCTTACTTACAAACTGGCGACGACATTTTTTTCCAAGCCATTTGTCTATATTAAGACCTGCCCGTGCTGCTTGTGGCCAACCTTGTGGCACCTCAAGAGTAGGTACGATGTCCACAGACATCACATCATCGTCTTTCTCTTTCGCCTTAAATTCAAGGGTCACCGCCGGCGAATTTACTAGATTTCTGCGTATCACCCAACCTTCACCTGTGAACGGGTGGCAGAACCACAAACAATCTCAAGGTTATACACTACCTTTCTAAAGTTTGGGGTCAAAATGTTTTATATTTTTTCTTGAGCAGCAAATCAGCATATTAGAATGATTTCTGAGGGATCATGTGACAATAAAGACTGGAGAAATGGCTGCTGAAAATTCATTCAATTCCTTTTACTTTATTTTTGTATCAAATATATGCATCAAATAGACTTTTCAAAATCATAAAGAATTTTGGAATTGTAGTGTATAAAAAGCTATCCGAACATGACGAGGTGTTGAGAGACAGATCAGTAAAACGCACCTTGAAAATGGTTGCTAATGAATTTGCGGACCAAGCGGTACATTTCTGCTTTGATTTTGGTTGCTGAGACGGTTCGTTCATCTTCCAGAAGAAAGTGCTGAATTTCAGTTCGTGTGGCTTTGATAAGCTTTATCTTATAAAACAGTCCTTGATATTCTTCCAGTTCTGACAGTACAAGCCTTGGGACTTTCAGTTTCAGCATAATGTCAAACTCATTGGGTTTGTTGATCTGTTGGTGATAAAATTATAGTTTGTCATTCCATTATTCCAAACATTCATGAATAATTTGAGTCAATCTTTGTTCTTCAAGATGTGGAGGATTATTGCACTATCGTTCAGAAGTTTGAGGTTGGTAAGATTTTTTAAATGATTTTGAAAGAAGTCTTCAGTGTCACATGATCCTTCAGAAATCAGTGTAATATGCTGATTTGCTGCTCAAGAAACTTTTCATTGTTGAAAACAGTTGTGCTGTTGTTGTTTATTTTGAAAACCATGATAGATTTTTTTCAAGGTTCTTGTTCTAAAAAGTTCAACAGAACAGTGTTTATTTGAAATAGCTGAACATTTTAAAATAATTTGAACACTGAATAATTTGTAACATTATAATTGACTTTACTGTCACTTCTGCTCAATTTAGTGTATATTAAAAGTCTGATACAAACTTGAGCAACTCTTTCGATTTGACACTAGCTGATTTTTCTCAAAATGATCATTCACATTTTTTACCTTCACCATCTCATAATAGCTCCCACTGGTGAGAACTGAGACCTCCCTGAAGAAGGGCTGATCATCATTATTCTTCAGGAATTCCAGCAAGCTGTCGATTAGATGGTTTACTATCTTCACAGCATTCTGCTGGTCAAGCTTACGCAGCCGTAGGTCTCGACCTCTCTGTCTGATCAAGCGGTCCAGCTCGGGCGAAATGGAAGAATCATCTCCAACTTTATGATAACAGAACAAGTATAAGCAAGTATACATAGATACAAACAATAACTCAAAAGAGCAACCTAGTAAAGATCCTCCACATTACATGATCTCCTCTGGCTTTCCATAATAGAGCTGTGAAAAACCCAAGGTCAGATATACAGTGCTCTTCAGATCCTCTTTCGTGATGCTCAATCCAGCCTAAAATTTGAATGCAGTATAAATGCAAATGAATTATGTATGGAAATGTGCTAGGGTTTCTCCATGAATAAAACAATAAGAATAGGTAAAAATCATAAACATAGAGAGTAACTGACTAGCAACTGCTGACATATTTGTTTTACAGACAATTGTGCAACGCCTGAGAGCTTTACACCCTGTTTTATGGCTTTCATACATTTTAAAGAGTATAAACGTAAATGGAACGCCAAAGCTTAAAAAGGGAATAGAAAATAAAAGCAATTCTAAACTGATAAAAACATCAGGGATGTTTTGATGTATTTATATGTGTATTTTGCAACAAAAACAGAAAAATGGCACAGCATTTACTAAACCTTATAGGACAGTTAAAGCTTGGTTACTTTGTGACACCAAATTTAATCTACTCTACTTTTTTACATTTTCACAAGCATACTATTTAATTTATACGCATGAATCCAGACTTACCCACTTCCTGGTCTAGAGAATAAGATCTAGTGACACAGAAATACAGCACAAGAGTATATTGATTCTAAGCTCCTCCCTGCCACATCAGATGATCTTTTGCTTTACAGTAAAAGGTTCAGGGTGTGGCTTTGTTCTGCTGATGTAAAACCTGAAACTTAAGGAACACGTCTTTGATGTCTACATGCTAGATTCTTGTGTGACAGCAGGTGTCACTCAGGTGGCGTGTGTACAGATGTACTTTATCAGCTGAAAGCAATGTCCAAATGTACAAAGGCCTTTGTAATGTGCTGACCGAAGTGTCTATGGTTAACCCTTAGTAGTTTTAAAAGTATTTTTCTATGGATGGCACACAATTTAAATACATTTGTATTGTATTGTTTCATGCAAATTTCTTTTGGCTAATGAAAATTTAAAGGGGTCCTATTATGCTCTTTTACAAAGTCTTGATTTTGTTTAGGGGGTGTACTAGAACAGGCTCTCATACTAGGTTGTTCGAAAAACACATTATTTTCCACATATTTTACATTATTACAACACCTCTCTCCCCAGTCTGGCATGAACGGCTCGAATAGTTCCTGTATCAAATGAAGGCCCGCCTTCTGAAATACGAAATGTGCTGTGATTGGTTAGCTGGGCCAGTGTGTGTTGTGATTGGCAGCACTCGGCGCCTGGTCGGGAAATGTCATGCCCCTTACCACTGCAAGCTTCAGTGTAAATATTGCGTCAATATCAAATAAATTTGAGCGTGATTTAAACCCGGATGATTGTAACCACTCTAAGTTCGTCTGCCTTGGGAAAGCTAGCGTGTCTCTAACATAGTGATAACACTCGTTGCCTTCTCTAGTGCAGCTCAACCAGGTCTCGTCCCATTCGTCGATATTTGTGATATCACAAATCCCGGAAAATATGCGTTGTAGTCCAAACGAGTCGTTCGTTGTAGTTTTTGAAAAGTGATTTCTGTTAAATAAAACATCTCCTTTTGAAGTGGACTTTGAACTTTGGAACTTTGCAGATCTTTTTTATGCTCAAACAGCAACATTACAGACTAACTAAAGTTGAAAAAGTGAAAAAGCATAATAGGACCCCTTTAAGTGATACAACAGACTGTTAAATTAAAACAACTGACTGAACTGAACTAAACAATAGTATAAATAAATGTTTTTTTAACAATATGAGATTGAACACTATGATAGAACACTATCTTTTAGCCTAAAAGTGCAGTATGTGTACATAACAGTGCTATTTTTGTATTATTTGTATACAGTACTATTATAGTATTTAACATTTTGAATTAGCTTTTATTTTTAGTATTCATTTTAATTATTTTGCTTTCATTTTTGTTTCAGTTATAATTAAAAAAAAAAATTAGTAGTTCAGCTTAAACTTATTTTAAGTTAATAAGTTAATTGCCAAGGATTTATTTTTTATTTTTATATTTATTTTTTAAGTTTTAAATCTAAAATTTGTATTTTATTTTCTTTCAGCTTTATTTCTATTAGTGTTCGTTTTAGTTAACTGTAATAACACTGAAAGATTCACGATTCAAGATTCAAATGTAAAAAAAATAAAAGAAAATAAAAGAATCTTAATTATATTTATCATGTTCAAAATAATTTATTTATGAATGCACTTACAACAAAACCCATTCATAATGCTTTGACCTCTGACAATAAAGAATAATGGCACAAACTGATGCATAATCATTGTTTATTTTTATAATCGTTTTCTCCTAAGGTGTTCAGAAATACATGGTTTCCTCCTTTCCTTCTGAAGCTTTTACGGTGGGTTTTTATCAGCATAAGCCAGTCCTTTAAAACCGTGCTCAGGTTCTGAGACATTGCAGTGAAGGATATCAATGAGGCTTGCTGGGTGTCTGCCGGGACGATTCATTTAGCTTTGGCAGCCTTCTGAGCAGACTTGGTCACCTTTCCACTAGTGGAGGCTTTCTTGTCAACGGCCTTGATGACACCAACAGCGACGGTCTGCCTCATGTCACGCACAGCAAAACGACCTGGAAAGTAGTAGTGGGATAGTAAGGAGTTCCAATTAAAGCAGAACGTTTGATTAATGTCCAACATATAATGTTCATGGCAACATAAATGATGACACTTACCCAGTGGTGGGTACTGAGAGAAGCTCTCCACACACATGGGTTTGCCAGGGACCATAAGAATAATGGCAGCATCTCCAGATTTGAGAGCCTTGGGGTTGTCCTCAAGCTTCTTGCCAGAACGACGGTCGATCTTCTCCTTGAGCTCAGCAAACTTGCAGGCAATGTGAGCAGTGTGGCAGTCCAGCACTGGGGCATAGCCCTGAGAGATCTGACCAGGGTGGTTCAGGATGATGACCTGCGAGAAAGAGGGGTACATGATAAAGCACCTGACATTATGAAGATCATGCAGATAATATTCTATTATTTATATCTAACCTGAGCTGTGAAGCTGCCGGTCTCCTGAGGGGGGTCATTCTTGCTGTCTCCAGCCACGTTACCACGGCGGATGTCCTTGACAGACACATTCTTAACATTGAAGCCAACGTTGTCACCGGGGAGAGCCTCGACAAGAGACTCGTGGTGCATCTCAACGGACTTGACCTCAGTGGTCAAGTTGGCAGGGGCAAAGGTCACAACCATACCAGCCTTCAGAGTTCCAGTCTCAACACGTCCAACAGGCACAGTTCCAATACCTGAGGGAAACACACAGAAAATGTTTGAATGAGTGACAGACGCTGGTTTCTCGGAGTTTGGAGGCTGTGTTGTTATTGTTAATGAAAACTAAAACTAAAAGCAAACACCTTCGTTCAGTGAAATGAAAATAAAAACTAACTGGGAAACACTGAGACTAAATTTATATTTATTACTTCAAAACTAACTAGTCCGCAAAATCATTTTAGGTTTTTTTTTTTCTTTTCTTCACGGTATACTATAAAATGTGAAACCTTTGCAAACTGTCTGTATTAAACATGAAAATGCTGTTTGTAATTTACTGGATAAGGATTAAACATGAGGATTAAAAAAAAAAGTTCAAATATGCCCATGGAGTTTTAAGATTTTATTCATTTACATGACTTTCCCAGATCTAGAAATCCCTTCCTCATATTTACAGGTATCCAAAATTTTTCAAAGAAAAAAACAGTTGTTGAGGGACCAAATGAAGAAAGAAATATCTTGATGTTTGATTAGTGTAGCTTATGAAGCTTTTTAATGCTTGTTTTGTCTTATTTTAAAGTCTCTTTAAAATAAGATGCCTCTTGGAAGTTTTCTTTGGACCCATTTGAGAATCGCTGCAATAACACTAGACTATACTAAGAAAATGAAAGCATTTTTGAATTATACCAGTTGGCGCATTAACTATGGCAGCCCTAAAATACTAAAACTGATGTAGTAACAAAAAGCAAAACTAGAAAACAAACTAAAACGAGAAAACTACAAATTCAACACCAAAGACAAATAAAAACACTTAAATATATTAAAAAAATTTAATTCGAATCTATAATAACCCTGGTTGGTGGTTAATGCTTACCTCCAATCTTATACACATCCTGCAGAGGCAAACGGAGAGGCTTGTCGGTGGGCCGACTGGGTGGCAGGATGGAGTCCAGGGCCTCGAGAAGAGTAACACCGCTGGCAGCACCTTCCTTCCTCTCAATCTTCCATCCCTTGAACCAGCTCATCTATTCATAAAGAAAATAAAAACCCAAAAGCATGAACAATCGCAGTGATCACAAACCCTAACGAAACCCTTCCAACCCAGGAAAAAGCAGCAGATGCTCACGTTTGTGCTGGGCTCCAGCATGTTGTCACCATGCCATCCAGAAATTGGGACGAAGGCAACACTGGCAGGGTTGTAGCCGATCTTCTTGATGTAGGCGCTGACTTCCTTGGTGATCTCCTCATAACGCTTCTGGCTGTAGGGGGGCTCGGTGGAGTCCATCTTGTTGACTCCAACAATAAGCTGTTTGACTCCCAGAGTGTAGGCAAGCAGGGCATGCTCACGGGTCTGTCCGTTCTTGGAGATACCAGCCTCGAACTCACCAACACCGGCAGCGACAATCAACACGGCACAGTCAGCCTGGAAGGAAGAATGAATAAAATCACAACATTTAAACAATAATAATAATGCAACAATAAAACCATTACACACAGACACCGTAATCTGTGATAGATTTGTTGACATTAAAAAAACCTACCTGAGAAGTACCAGTGATCATGTTCTTGATGAAATCTCTGTGCCCAGGGGCATCAATGATGGTGACGTAGTACTTGCTGGTCTCAAATTTCCAGAGAGAAATATCAATGGTGATACCACGCTCACGCTCGGCCTTCAGTTTGTCCAGCACCCAGGCATACTTGAAGGAGCTCTTACCCATCTTGATGCAGAAAGAATATTCAGAAGCATATTTGAGATGTTTGTGAGACCGAATGGACAAAAGAATAATATAAATAAACGATAGATAGATAGATAGATAGATAGATAGATAGATAGATAGATAGATAGATAGACGGAAGGAAATAGCTTACAGAAGACTAACATATTTTCAAACATAACATCTAGAAGTGATGTATTCATTATCATAATTCTCTATATTTAATTAATGATTATATTCTAAAAAAACTTGCAAGCATATGCTCAGTTTGGACATTTTGACCTGACTGAGCCCAGTAAAACTAAACTGTAGATGTCGCTCACAACACATGCAGTTTAAAAAGACACGCCCAGAATATACTTGTCAACGAGAGACATTAGTCATCGGAAGTCACCCGGCTGTGATGACGTACCTCAGCGGCTTCTTTCTCAAACTTCTCTATGGTTCTCTTATCGATGCCTCCACATTTGTAGATGAGATGTCCGGTGGTGGTGGACTTGCCAGAATCGACGTGGCCGATAACCACGATGTTAATATGAGTCTTTTCCTTACCCATGTTGTAAATTTACTGTGGAAAGACATTGCTGGGTTTAGTTTAGCGGGCATAAACATTATCCGGGCATTACACATTAACGTTCAAGGAATTCTGGAAATAAATTCGCATATAAGCGATCAAACAGGATTAAGGGAGGCGGGGAAATCTCTGCGTCAACGCGCAGCACAGGCGGTGCTGCCATGTCCGCCTGTTATAATAATTTATATATATAATATAACGAGATTTATAAAGTCGCGGGTTGATATAGTCGAATATTTTGGGGGGCTTGCAAGAGCTCGGTTCACATAGCATAAATTGATTTACCATTAGTCGCAGCTGTTGAAATTCTCACGTACTGTTGGAGACAAACAAGTTTCCTTAATGCGTTTGTTTTCTGGGACTGAATTAGAAAACCCCTTGTTTACGTTAAATGGCTCGTTTCCATTTTTTTCAGACCAGCTTCTTTTGGCAAGATCTGGCAACACCCACCCCTCCCTCCGTTCACTTCGTGTCCTCCATGTTGAAGGACTGGAATGACAGCACCAGCCATGTTCTCTCCAGCTTTGCCAACAAGTTTGTGTTCTCTACAAGCGTGTCAATTAAAACGAGGTAGAGAAAAAGAACCCTGGAAGTAAAATAAACCTGGTCTGAATCAGCTACTCTGAAAATACTACACAAAACGCCTTGTGACTCTAAATGCATTTAAGGGCTTTTCCTTAAAACAGCCCATGAACTTTTTAGGATTAAGACTGAATAATTTGAGGCAGTAATAAACTTACCCGACTACAAGCACTACAGACAGCCCCGAGCAGACTGGAGAAAAAGGAACGAGTCACACTGCCCTCTAAATTTATACGGGTTCAGTCAGGGGTGGGATATGAAAAAACACCTAGACCACATAGATACTGCTCTGATGAGGGGTACCATTGGTAGCTTTACGGTGCACTCACTATTTGCGATTGGAGGAGAAGACATCAGTAAAGTGGGCACACTGTAGCAGAAACCCGGCTGCAACACGTGTTAAAACAGCTGCAAGGACCATGACAAATCATATTACAGTTGCTTATCCCAAATCCCACCCACTTCCCCCATTGATGACAGGAGACAAAACAACTTCAATTTTTAATACCTTTAGTTTCTTATTCAGCAGCTTCTTTCCAAATTTTACTGTGGCATCAGGTGCAGTTCTAAAACCATTAACAAATTTAACAACTGAAAGAGGCACTATCAGTCAATAAATGGAGCCACACTTAAATCCAAGTTGGTTTCCTTTCCTGCGAAAACTTTTCCGATGGGTTTTAATCAGCATAAGCCAGTCCTTAAGTAGAGTGCCCAGGTTTAGAGAAATTCCAGGAGGTTGGGAAGAACATACCACAACCTTTGGAACAGCGTGATAAAGGGAAATTCATTTGGTCTTGGCAGCCTTCTGTGCAGACTTTGTGACCTTGCCAGCACCACCAACTTTCTTCTCAACGCTCTTGATGACACCCACAGCAACAGTCTGCCTCATGTCGCGCACAGCAAAGCGACCTGTGGATGGAGAATGATTAGTACAGAAACCTACCGAAATGAAGGATATGGATGCAAGAGAGTCGATTAGCATGACATGAACTTACCAAGAGGGGGGTAGGTAGAGAAGCTCTCCACACACATGGGTTTGCCAGGGATCATCTCAACAATGGCAGCATCTCCAGATTTGAGAGCCTTGGGGTTGTCCTCAAGCTTCTTGCCAGAACGACGGTCGATCTTCTCCTTGAGCTCAGAAAACTTGCAGGCAATGTGAGCAGTGTGGCAGTCCAGCACTGGGGCATAGCCCTGAGAGATCTGACCAGGGTGGTTCAGGATGATGACCTAAAAGACAAAAACAAATTAGTACACATTCACATAACCCTGGAATTCAAGTGACTTGGTGATCAAGCTGACGGGGAAAAAACCTAACCTGAGCATTGAAGCTGCCAGCCTCCTGAGGGGGGTCGTTCTTGCTGTCTCCAGCTACGTTACCACGGCGGATGTCCTTGACAGACACGTTCTTAATGTTGAAGCCAACGTTGTCACCAGGAGTGGCCTCAGCAAGAGACTCGTGGTGCATCTCAACAGACTTGACCTCAGTGGTCAAGTTGGCAGGGGCAAAGGTCACAACCATACCAGGCTTGAGGACACCAGTCTCCACACGACCCACGGGCACAGTTCCAATACCTGAGAAGTTGAATGTGTTAAACCAATTCAAGGGTTTGACTTTAGAACTTTAATAACGTCACACGTTATACACACACACCTCCAATTTTGTAGACATCCTGAAGTGGCAGACGGAGGGGCTTGTCGGTGGGACGGCTGGGGGGCAAAATGGCATCCAGGGCATCAAGAAGAGTAACACCGCTACCATTACCCTCCTTGCGCTCAACCTTCCATCCCTTGAACCAGCCCATCTAAAAACAGACAGACATTGTCAACCAAGATGTGACATGAAGTACACTAAGAGAGGAGTTCCACATACGGAATTTATTTCCCACCACCCCTGTGAAGTTGCATAGACAAACTTACATTTTTGCTGGGCTCCAGCATGTTGTCACCATGCCATCCAGAAATTGGGACGAAGGCAACACTGGCAGGGTTGTAGCCGATCTTCTTGATGTAGGCACTGACTTCCTTGGTGATTTCCTCAAAACGAGCCTGGCTGTAGGGGGGCTCGGTGGAGTCCATCTTGTTGACTCCAACAATAAGCTGTTTCACCCCCAGAGTGAAAGCCAGGAGGGCATGCTCACGGGTCTGTCCGTTCTTGGAGATACCAGCCTCGAACTCACCAACACCACCAGCAACAATCAGCACGGCACAGTCAGCCTGGAAGGAAGAAAAAAGCCATCAAGTTAAACCTCACCCTACTACATTACTCACAAAAACGCAGTTCTGTGTGGGTGGAGCGTAGTCATACCTGAGAAGTACCAGTGATCATGTTCTTGATGAAATCTCTGTGCCCAGGAGCATCAATGATGGTGACGTAGTACTTGCTGGTCTCGAATTTCCAGAGAGCAATGTCAATGGTGATACCACGCTCACGCTCGGCCTTCAGTTTGTCCAGCACCCAGGCATACTTGAAGGAGCCCTTGCCCATCTATTTTACAAAAAAAACAAAGGGAGGTATTTAGTCACTTTGAACATTTTATATAAAACATTAAATTTAAGCTGTAAAATCACAAGTGGCTGTAAGTGTTAAACTACGAAAACAGAACTGCTTGAAACGTTGAATGGGACAAGCGCACATGTTGTGCGGCCTACTAGGCGCCATTACAGAATCTGCAACGTCAGTGAAGCACCGCTTAAACACCGCCCACTCCACACCCAGCCGGCTTGAGCCCAGGAACTCGTGCTACCGCCGCCATTTTGGCTCGTTACTCCGAGTTGTGCCGCAATTAATTCACAGAAATTCACGAAACAGTCACTACAAGCGTTTAAAGTCTCACCTCAGCAGCTTCCTTCTCGAACTTCTCGATGGTCCTCTTGTCGATTCCACCGCATTTGTAAATCAAGTGGCCGGTGGTGGTGGACTTTCCGGAGTCGACGTGGCCGATAACCACGATGTTAATGTGGATCTTTTCCTTTCCCATGATTGGTTAGTTTCTGTATTAATAAGAGAAGAGTAAAATTGAATAAAAGGAGGCACGAGTGAAATACACTTTCCATCATTAAAACTTTTGAGCGGGTATTTCGTAACAAGTAACAGATGACCCCGAGTTTGAACCGGCCTAGTTCGCCATAAGGCAACTGCGACACGTGTTTCTAGTAACGCGGTATCAAGTTACAGGGGAAAAATCCAAAATGTCTGAAAGGAATCCATGAGGATGCAGCCAGCTGGCGCTCCAGCCACTGATAACAGTTGTTGGATGCGAGAATGTGCGGAAGGCTTTTAACAGGCCCGCGACTTTAAGTCTCTTGGTGCCTTTGTTCTTTTCCCGGTTCCCATTCTTTGAGATGGACGTACACGGAAAAAATAAATGAACCCCATCTCTTCTAAATACACTAATAAAAAAAAAACACTATTATGAACACATAATCAGAAAGAAAACCATTGTAGAAACCAAGTGATAGAGCACAAAGAGTAACGAAACAACGCCGAAAACTTCAAAATACCGTCAACCTTAAGAAAATCTTTAAAAATTGTTCAAAAGTTCTTAAAAGGGAACTAATGAGCGTAAAAAACCAAGGCCTAGCCAACAGAGAAAGCACTCACCAAGATTGTGAGCTCACTCCTCAGCTACTGCTCCCCTTTGCCAGGTAACAGAAAGAGGAAGAAAACCGGTTTGGTTGGAGAATTTATACACGGGAGGAGGACCGACTGGGCTGCAACCCCCCGCTTCCTCTCCCTCTCTGATCGACCCGCAAATCACACACAATCGAGTGAAATTCTCCCCGCCTCGACAAACTGCGTCACTACTTTGTTTCACTGAGCATCTGGTTGACTGTATGAAATAATATTTTTACAAATATTTCAGATATGTTGCGATAAACATAATGGGAAAATATATGTCTGAATACATACCACATATAACCAGCTAACAAATATACAAAATAGCATAAATAAATAATTATTTTTAACGTAAATGTTAATGTATTCTACAAATTTGTCTTTTTAAAGTCTTTCCATTTTAAATGTAAATTGTCACAAGATGCTTATCACACATGTTTATATGTTTGGTCTTCTTATGATAAATGACGGCAATCATCACTATAAAACTGAAACTGCATTTTGTAGCCTATCACTGATTGAATTTGGTTTAAATTCAATCACTTCATCACATTTACTTCTTAAACTAGTTCACATTTAATTCTCTGGTTTTGGTCAAAGTAGCTGTGAAGTTTCATTTTATGCAACACAGGTAGTTTACTGTGTGTACAATACTATGCATAGCCAGCAAGCTGTTGATTTTCTAAATTCTTTCTCATCTTTGTGCTTATTCTCACAATAATGACATCTTTGTTCACATGCACAACAGTCACAACAGTTTTAGAAGAATGTTAAGAAATCAGAATTTTATTTTATTTTATGAAACAACCAGTCTTTTACCCCGGAGACAGTGTGATCGGCCCAGTCTTTTTTTACAGTCTATGGATCAGCCCAGTCTGTATGCAAATTAGTTAGCAATTTACTACCAGCACAAAGTTGATAAGGGCACTCAGGTCTGTTGTCTCAGATGCATCTCCACCCAGTGGTTCATCTATTCAGATTCAAATGCAATCAGATAGAACTATTTGCTGAACAGTGAGATTCAAACTATCCTATTTTGAAACATAAGCCCAGGGGAGGCAGTGAAACTTTCGTAATTTCCCTTAGTTTGTATGCATTTCATGCATTCAGAGTTTTGTTTTTAGAGTGTGGGGAATCTTTAATTCCTCTCAGTGCCTTACAGGCCTTCAATGCCATCTTCAATGCCTTACATTCCTCATAGCCTTATTTCAAAGAGCTGGCATCTCCCCCTGCACCTCCGATCAACTCTCTCTTCCTCTAGGTAACAGATGCTTGGTCGACAGCTGCTATTTTCAGTCAAGAGCAGCAGCACAGACACACATTCAGATGACATATACTGTGACAATCAGAGCAGCATGCAGTGGGGTCTAAAAGTCAGGGACCTCATTAAAATGTGAAGGCATTTCCACTACTGGTTGCACATAACTCACTTCACATTCTCTTGTATAAACAAAGATTACACAGAGAACAGTGATATGGATTGATTGGCTATTTGAGTAAAATATACTCAGACATAATTGAATTAACAGTGTACTGTTGTCATTGTCCTTGTTAGACGTCCTTTATGCAAGCAATGGTTTGCATAGTCAATAGACAATAAATAAAAAGATGAATTATGTACATTAATAATAATGAGACAACATGCAGGCCAGTACAGTATAAACTATTTTTCTAAATGCACCAGTTGTAATAAAGTGTGTGAAAGTACAGGAGGACGATGGAATTTAATATAATTTGTGTCCACAAAAAGATTGTGTCAACAACGCATTGTACACTGCACATTATAACAATAAAAAACATAAAAATAAATAAATTAAACAATTGTGATGTGCTCATGAATTTTCTATTAAAGGGGTCATATGATGCAATTTCAATTTTTCCTTTCTCTTTGGAGTGTTACAAGCTCTTGGTGCATAAAGAAGATCTGTAAAGTTGCAAAGACTAAAGTCTCAAATCCAAAGAGATATTCTTTATAAAAGTTGAGTCAGCCACACCTACCTAAAACGACTCGTTCTAACATGCCCCCACATATCTACGTCACTATGTGGGAAGATTTGCATAACGCCGCCCAAATGTTCACGCAAAGAAAGAAGGCGTAACTTTTATTCTCGCTGTAGTATTGTTGTTGCCGCCGCCATGTCGTGAAGGCGCTGTGTGTTTTGTTGTGAAAGCGAAACTACTTTGTTTGGCCTTCCAAAAGAGGACGATATCTGCTTCGTCATGCCTGGAGCTGATCCCTGCTGGTTGCTGAGGAAATACTACAACTTCACGCTGTGGATCGCCGGATCGGCTCTCACCGTGGACGAAGCGGAGTCCAGCCCGGGGTCGTCACATGTTGTTGCCGCAAGCCCTCCGGACGCACCTTCGTCGAATCCTCTAGCCCCCGGCCTCTGCTCACTCTAGGCCGCCGCCGCTCACTCACGGCCGCCGTGTGTTTTTGGCCTTCCAAAAATGGACACGTCTAGAAATCAGTGGTTAAGTTGTATATACAACACTGTTCCAGAACACTTCAACCCAAATATTCAGATGTGTGCAGCACATTTTATGGAGGACTGTTTCCTGATCCTGGTAGAGTAGACTGCTGTTCTGACTCGCAGCCTGTAAGTACGTTTTTTAAATTTAAAGGATTTGCCACTGACGATTCAAACGCGAGTTTTGAGCAGTGTAGAGTAGCGCTTGTTGTTTGTCATTTCTCCGATCACAAATGCAGACATGTTAAAGCGAGTTTTTTGGGCAGTGTAGAGTAGGGCTTGTTGTTTGTAATTTCTCCGATCACAAATGTAGACATGGTTTTATGTTTATGCAGAGCGATGCAACGCAATGCGTAAAAAGACAGTATAAGTATCATTATAATCCATAATTATGGCCCCACTGGATGCAACGAATGCCTCATGGGTTTTCATGTTTTTGAATCGTCGCTCCGGCCGGACAGGGCATCACAGTATGGTAAGGGGCGTAACATTTCCGTCACACGCTTGAGGTATTCGGCCAATCACAATGCACTGGATAGCTGGCCAATCAGCGTACACCTCACTTTTCAGACCGATGAGCTTTGTAAAAATCGACACGTTTCAGAAAGGCGGGGCATAGAGGAGAAACAATAATGTACAGTATGTGGAAAATAATGTGTTTTTTGAACCTTAAACCGCATAAACACATTTCATTACACCAAATACACCAAATAATGTTCTTTTTAGTAACATCATATGACCCCTTTAATGTAAAATATATATAAACATTTTTTACTTTAATTTTGCCATTTTGTTTCTGTACTGCGTTGTATACCAGACCTTGCAATAGCTGTCAGTATATAATTTTGAAATAAGAAATATGAAATATAAAATGAAAAAGTTCCCGGCAGCTTGATGGTTGGGAAACAACTAATCTAAACAAAAAAGACTGAACAACTCTAATTGCGTCAACCCAAACCTACAGATCAAGCAAATAATCAAACAAATCCTTTGAAAAGTCTCCAGTCATTATCATGGTCTTCTTTCACAGTAATACTTGAAAATGAAGTAAATAGAATTATGCAGTAAGCAACAAGTTATATGACTGATATCAAAAAGAGATGCCACAGTGTTTGAGAAAAAAAAGCTGGCATATTGTGCTATGTGAACTGCAGTGATTCCCACCTTTCTTTCTGATTTTCTTCACACACACACACACACACACACACACCAAAGATGATTACTATTCACAGCACAGCTGTCCAAAATCCCACCCCGACATACAAACACACCTCAGCATACCCTGCCCTGGTTCAAACCATTTGTCTTTTTGTATACTGTGATGACGCTTGATCTGGTCTGGCCTGTTTACCAGGTTCATGTAGCAGCGCAATGCTAACAGGCTTAATATCTATTTGTCCAGATAAATTGCCATTTGGTTTCTATCTCAGGCACTCAACAAGTGTGGGGGAGGGCATGGGGAATTTGTGCCATGAATCACTGTTGAGTCATGCAATACAGAAGGAAAGGCCTGAACTTTTCCCTCAAGGCTCAAACACAGAGCAGGCCTCACTGTAAGATAGCTTTGTATTATGGTTTACTCTTGAAATTTGGTATTGCAGCAATGCTGATATTTAAGTCAGTCTGGACCAAAATATCTGCTAAATTAATAGATGCAAATGTAATGTAAATGAAAACGTATTTTAATGATAGCAATGCTGTGCAGCTTCAGAAGTGCTTTGAGGGGAGGTGGAGTATTTCTGCATTTCAGTTTAATTTTTTCTGTTATACACTGAACAAAATGATAAACGCAACACTTTTGTTTTTGCCCCCATTTTTCATGAGCTGAACTGAAAGATCTAAGACTTTTTCTATGTACACAAAAGGCCTATTTCTCTCAAATATTGTTCACAAATCTGTCTAAATCTGTGTTAGTGAGCACTTCTTTGCCGAGATAATCCATCCACCTCACAGGTGTGGCATATCAAGATGCTGATTAGACAGCATGATTATTGCACAGGTGTGCCTTAGGCTGGCCACAATAAAAGGCCACTCTAAGATGTGCAGTTTTATCACACAGCACAATGCCACAGATGTCGCAAGTTTTGAGGGAGCGTGCAATTGGCCTATTCTACCATAAGCCGTCTCCAAAGGCGTTTCAGAGAATTTGGCAGTACATCCAACCGGCCTCACAACCGCAGACCACGTGTAACCACACCAGCCCAGGACCTCCACATCCAGCATCTTCACCTCCAAGATCGTCTGAGACCAGCCACCCGGACAGCTGCTGCAACAATCGGTTTGCATAACCAAAACATTTCTGCACAAACTGTCAGAAACCGTCTCAGGGAAACTCATCTGCATGCTCGT
>NW_015548236.1:0-736 GCF_001515605.1 Sinocyclocheilus anshuiensis | reverse complement strand
TTCATTTAAAGCAAAAAGTCTACTGAACCTTTCGTGTCCTCGTCGATACGTGGGAAGCGGTCCTGACACGATGATCGTTGTCGCGGGTCTCGATCAGGCTCCTGAAGTCCCTCTTCAGTGTCTCCGTCTGCTGCAGCTTGGTGTCGTTAACCCCGGCGTGAAGAACGACTGCTCCGGGGCTCTTGTTGCCCTTCAGGATCGCGGGTATCTGCGAAGAAACATCGAGAACACGAGCACCAGGGAAACAGTGAGTGTGCACTTTACCTTCAGCTAACGTAAGTACAGTACTTTAATCTTTCAGCTTGTAGCTTGTACTTATTTGAACAATGTCTAAGAACTTGGTATTACAACCACTTCCTGTGTCTGTTTAAGAAGAAAAGAAGAATCGCTTTATGTATCCTCCAATTGTAAGTCGCTTTGGATAAAAGCGTCTGCTAAATGACTAAATGTAAATGTAAATGTTATAATTTTGTTCAGTGTATAACATAAAAAATTAAACTGAAATGCAGAAATCCTCCACCTCCCCCTCAAGGCAACAAACTTACACTTGCAAATCCCCTCCATGTGAATGCATTTTTAAGGTGAAATGCAAATGGGTGGGGGTCAAGAAACAAACATCTGCATGTTTGAGAACCCCATGGGTCTGTCTCAGACCTTTGGTGAAAATGCAAATGTCCATGAATGAAAGGAAGCAATACAGGTGCATCTCAATAAATTAGAATGTCATGGAAAAGTT
>NW_015548235.1:142009-144589 GCF_001515605.1 Sinocyclocheilus anshuiensis | reverse complement strand
AATTGACCAAAAGGGTTTTTTCATGTTCCAAAGGCTGTAGTACATGTGTAGTTATGAGACGGACTTACTACAAATGAGATTTTGCCAATATATTCCTTACTGTACATACAATACATAATTAATCTTAGAAAAAAATTACTGTAATGCCAATATCTCCCTTACTGTACATACAGTACATAATTATTACTAGAAAACAATTACTGTAATTCATCAAATTGTTTTTTTCATGTTCCAAAGGCTGTAGTACATTTGAAGTTATGAGACTAACTTACTACAGCTGATATTTTGCTAATATCTTCCTTACTGTACATACAGTACATAATTAATCTTAGGAAGTGAAATTTTGCCAATATCTCCCTTACTGTACGTACAGTACATAATTATTCTTAGAAAACAATTACTGTAATTCACTAAAAGTGTTTTTTCATGTTCCAAAGGCTGTAGTACATTCCTAGTGGCCAGACTAACTTACTACAGGGGACATTTTGCCAATATCTCCCTTACTGTACATACAGTACATAATTATTTTTTAGAAAACAGTTACTGTAATTTACCAAAAGGTTTTCTTTAGGTTCCAATGGTTGTGTTCCAAAGGTTGTAGTACGTTTGTAGTTACAAGACAGACTTACTACAGGTGAAATTTTGCCAATATCTCCCTTACTGTACGTACAGTACATAATTATTCTTAGAAAGCAATTACTGTAATTGACCAAAAGTCTTTTGTCATGTTCCAAAGGCTGTAGTACATTAATAGTGGCCAGACTAACTTACTACAGGGGAAATTTTGCCAATATCTCCCTTATTGTACATACAGTACATAATTATTTGTAGAAAACCGTTACTGTAATTCACCAAAAGGGTTTTTTTTTAGGTTCCATTGGTTTTGAGATGGGGGTGTTACACTCAATAGTGGAGGAGGGTGAAGGGGGTCTGTTAGGGATGTGTTTTGACCGGCGAAGCCTCGCATATGTCACCAAAGAAAATTCTGTTGTTTTCACTGGAAGATATTTTGATTAAAGATTACGAGGTAACTCGGTCATTTATTAGGATTTTTGTTAAGACGCTGGCAATTTGTTTCAAGTAACGGTAATGTATTGTGGCTTGGGTAAACTTAATCCAATAGCCATTTATTAAACATACAGCAAGGAACACATAGATGGGTGAGTAAACGCTGAAAAAGAAACATTACAATATCATTGTTCAGGTTTGTTATACCGAATACATGATTATCAGACAGATCATTCGGTTTTAAAATAAATGTAACTTGACTGAAACAGCTCGTCTATCGTTGAAATAAAATGTTGAATCACTTTTTAATCTTTTGTGGTTGATGAAACGATGTGTCTGAGCTCATGAAAAATGTGTTAATTGTATTATTATTTTAAAAGAAGCAGTCTTGATTCCGAGTCTGTAGATTATCTCAGTAATGAAATCTCAGCTCACTTGCATTTTCTGGCTAACAGCTGAAATGTGGACTGATGCTAAACCTATTTTTCAGACCTTTAGGTTTGGTGAAATATATGTTATAAAATTCAGAACGATAAACTATATCAAATGTTCTTAAAAATATAAACGTCAGACATGACAACTTTGTAAACACTTAACAACTAATATTTAAGCTAAATACATATTTAGATATTTAGAAAAAAAAATAAAGATATACTACAACATTTCAGGGGACCGTGCTATTGAAGACAGTAACTTCACGCTGTGTTGTTTTAATAACAGTAGATCAATAATGAAGACAATCATGACAACACGAAGTTGCAGTCATGGGTGTTTCCCGGATCAAACCTTTTGGTCAGATGAATACCTAAAACATGTGTCTGTGTGTTGGTGCAGACCATCTAAAATGGACTAAAACATGCCCCTTTCAATTAATTAACTACATGTAACTACATCTCTGATTTATTTACTGGTGTGATGTTTAGAGACACAGACAAAAGGAAATAGTGTCTGTGGCATCCTTGACTTTTAATGTCTAACGTTAAGTGTAATAGATGGGTTTGTATTAAGTGTAACAGTCATAACAGAAAATGGCAAGACTCATTTTCAAGTTGAGGTAGGGGCTATTATGCGTCTTTGTGACACAGGTAGACAGGATCATAGACAGACCAGAAAAAGCGCTAAAGTACATCACAAATCTGCTATAGAATCCAAGGCCACTAGGAGAGTACTACAACCTTTAGAACATGAAAAAAAAAAACTTTTGGTGAATTAGTTTTTAATAAAAAATAGTTGTGTGCTGTACATACAGTAAGGGTGTTATTGTCAAAATTTCACCTGTAGTAAGTCAGTCTGGTCACTACGAACGTACTGCAACCTTTGGAACATGAAAAAAACACTTTTGGTGAATTACAGTAAATTTTAAGATACATTTTTTACTGTATGTACAGTAAGAAAGAAATTGTCAAAATTTCACCTGTAGTAGTAAGTCAGTCCTGTAACTACAAATATACTACTGCCTTTGGAACATGAAAAATTCCTTTTGGTGAATTACAGTCATTTTTTTCTAAGAATAATTATGTACTGTATGTACAGTAAGGAAGATATTGGCAAACTTTCACCTGTAGTAAGACA
>NW_015548235.1:140617-141991 GCF_001515605.1 Sinocyclocheilus anshuiensis | reverse complement strand
ATGAAAAAAAACCCTTATGGTGAATTACAGTAATTGTTTTCTAAAAATAATGATGCACTGTATGTACAGTAAGGGAGATATTGGCAAAATTTCCCCTGTAGTAAGTTAGTGCTATAACCTTTGGAACATGAAAAAAACCTTTTGGTGAATTACAGTAATTTTTTCCTAAGATTAATTATGTACTGCATGTACAGTAAGGAAGATATTGGCAAAATCTCACCTGTAGTAAGTCAGTCTGGCCACTAGGAATGTACTACAACCATTGGAACCTAAAAAAGCCTTTTGGTGAATTACAGTAAATGTTTTCTAAGATTAATTATGTACTGTATGTACAGTAAGGAAGATATTGGCAAAATCTCACCTGTAGTAAGTCAGTCTGGCCACTAGGAATGTACTACAGCCTTTGGAACATGAAAAAACACTTTTGGTGAATTACAGTAAATGTTTTCTAAGATTAATTATGTACTGTATGTACAGTAAGGGAGATATTGGCAAAATTGCACCTGTAGTAAGACAGTCTGGTCACTAGGAATGTACTACAACCATTGGAACCTAAAAAAAGCCTTTTGGTGAATTACAGTAAATTTTTTCTAAGATTAATTATGTACTGTATGTACAGTAAGGGAGATATTGGCAAAATTTCACCTGTAGTAAGTCTGTCTTGTAACTACAATTGTACTACAACCTTTGGAACATGAAAAAACACTTTTGGTGAATTACAGTAATTGTTTTCTAAGAATAATTATGTACTGTACGTACAGTAAGGGAGATATTGGCAAAATTTCACCTGTAGTAAGTCTGTCTTGTAACTACAATTGTACTACAACCTTTGGAACATGAAAAAACACTTTTGGTGAATTACAGTAATTGTTTTCTAAGAATAATGATGTACTGTACATACAGTAAAAAAGACATTGCCAAAATTTCACCTGTAGTAAGTCAGCCTTGTAACTACAAATGTATTACAACCTTTGAAACATAAAAAAGATCTTATGGTGAATTACAGTAATTGTTTTCTAAAAAATAATTATGTACTGTACGTACAGTAAGAAAGGCATTGGCAAAATTTCACCTGTAGTAAGTCTGCCTTGTAACTACAAACGTACTACAACCTTTGGAACATGAAAAAACCCTTTTGGTGAATTACAGTAATTTTTTTCTAAGATTAATTATGTACTGTATGTACAGTAAGGAAGATATTGGCAAAATCTCACCTGTAGTAAGTCTGCCTTGTAACTACAAATGTACTACAGCCTTTGGAACATGAAAAAAACAATTTGATGAAGTACAGCAATTGTTTTCTTATAATAATTATGTACTGTATGTACAGTAAGGGAGATATTGGCAAAATTTCATCTGTACCTGTGTCTTCGG
>NW_015548235.1:131531-140574 GCF_001515605.1 Sinocyclocheilus anshuiensis | reverse complement strand
CCTCTCGAAGTGGAACAGATACCTACGAGATCAAAGGCGGATATCTCGTTATTCTCACTCGTGTGCTGTGCTGCTGATAAACATCATATAATTTCAGTTCTGTTGCTTTTATATGAAAATTAATTAATATGTACAGATAAGCAGGTGAGACCAGAATAAACAGAGTTGGTCCATTTAATATCACTTAATGAATTTCTTAATGCGTGTTCATATGGTCTGTGTAGTTTGCATCAACAATAAGAAATACTACTGAATTTGGTCTTTATCATCTTAGTGCGTTATGGCACAGCGTTTTGCTGTAGGCGTATGGGAGGAAAAGTAAAAGTTTGCTCGTTGTGTTCATGGGCATATGCTTGCCTTGTAGTAGTACATTCAATTCATAAACTATATATCGAATTTGATCTTTTAATAGCACTATCTTAACACGTTAAGCCATAAGTGTTTATGGTTTTCTACGGGAGGTTTAAAAGTGCTTCATGAGAGACTTTGCGCAGTGCGTTCATATTCTGCTGTTCTGTGGATACTTGTGTAAAATGTTAAGAGATTTCAATAAAAAAATAATAATAATAAATTAAATCAAATAAAAAAATAAAAAAAGACTGCAAGTGACGTCACTCGTGGAAGTGCAGGTGTCTGAGAGTGCAAGTCTGAAAATGCAAGTGCATGTCTGCAGCCAGACCCTTCTCGAGTTTTTTGGCATATGTCAGCATGACATCAGAGCAAGTCGGACGTAACTCGGACACTTTTCTAACCGGCATGCATCTCGAGGTGATCACCGGTGATCGATTCTGCGCAGATTTTGCTCATCTCAAACAAACCTAAGTACAGTCAAGACGGACAGTTCTGACCTCTCAAAGTAGAACCGATACCTACGAGACCAAAGGCGGATATCGCGTCATTCACTCATACGCTGTGTTGCTGATATAATTTCAGTTCTGTTGCTTTTATACAAAAACAAATATGTTGAACAAGACACTCAAAATACTTGCTATTTAATTCCATTCGAAAGATGTATTTATCATCCATTTTTATTTAATACAAACTTTTAGTATTTTTCAAAAATATGACAACAATCACATATCTCACACAGAGATCGCACTGTCATAGTCTTTGAGAATATTCATGCATAATTTAAACAAATAATCACGTGATATCAGATAAAAAAATAAAACATTTTAGAAGAGAACCCAACATCACGGCTGTTTGAACCAATGAGCATTAAGCTGTGTCATCAGCAAGTCGTTTCCCATCGTGCTTTTGGTCAGCGCAGCCCCTCACTGCAGCCACCTACTCTCGCCTTCATTTCAGGCGAGGCGAGGCGAGGCGCATCTCAAACAAGCCTAGTGTAACGGTCAACTTAGATCACATGTGCCTTAATAACCAATCACATTATAGCCTTGATGGCACTGAATTTCAGAAATAGTTGTACACTCAATCGCTGTTTACGGATACCATAGGAATAGTGATGTCATAGATCACGTGCATTTCTCAAAACGAATCAAGCTCCGATACAGTTCTTCAATGTGAAGTGTGTTGTTTTTTTGATACAAGCTTCGAAGCTTCGTTGTTGAACGTAACATCACTACATAGGAATGCATGAGAAGTGCCATAAGCTGAATCCCTCCTGTCGCAAAAAGTAGTGGTGGGCAGAGCGAGGCTTCATGAAACACTAGCTGTGTCTCATTTAGAAGGCTGTGCCCTCCGAAGGTCGCATTCGAAGACTGCATACGTCATCGAGGCTGTCTCATTTCAGAAAAGCAAGTAGGGCACTCCGAATGCGACCTTCTTTCACAGGACTTCGGAGGATGCATGAGGTGTATCCTTCGCTGCTACAGATAACCCACAATTATTTGCGTCTCCGTAAAAAAACGTTGTTAATTTGAAAAATGCCGGCGCCGGCAGATGTACACACAAGAGCAGATGTGGTGTTTACAACTTACCTTAAATCGCCTCGGTAAAAACAGATAAACTTTGATTTTAATATCCTCCTCCTTTTTTTTTTCTCTAACAGATGTCTGCTGTATGTACGCTGCAGCTCCTCAAACATTGAACAAAATAAAACAAGTGAAAGCATTTTTTTTTTTTTAATTACTTTCCAAATTTAGAAATAATTTTCCTTCATTTAAGTAGGGTGAGAACGCAACTATGCTCTAAATGTGTTGGCATAGCAACGTGATACTTCCTGTTTCCTTTTCCCCTGTCCGACTAAGGCCGTCTCATTTCATTCTAGGTTGAGGACACTTTGTATGCATCTCTACGGTGACACATAGTGGTCATTTTCAAGTATAAACGTCACTGACAACGAATCCGGTTGGGGCAGTGGTTAGTGTGCACAACTGGCGTGTTGTTAGAGCCTGTCACTTTAGGTTCTAATCCCTAAAGTGACAGGCTTAATTAATAATTATAATAAATATTTGAAAGTTGTGTTTTTATTGTTCTGCTCTTGTAATGTGTTGTAACATCTCTCTGACAACTGAATGAACTCTTTGTGAATATGTTATTTTGGTCATGAAATAATTAACATTAATAAAATACATCAAGCCACAACGCCTGGCATTTTTTACATATAAAGAATTGTATTTAAATATATTAATTGTTCTGCTGCATTAACTCCACTTTTATACTTTGCGGGAGTTAGGATAAGACAGATGTGCGATTGTGTGGTTTGTTCCCGACCCTGTCGATCAAAAGCAGATACGGGTCTCGAAATACTTGTGAACCGCCCCGATGCTTTGATTCGCCTTAGTCACGTGACATGGGTATTTCGAATCACACTTCAAACTCTAAACAATACTTTTGGATTTAACAATTTTTATTGTAAAACATGTTGAAGATTAGCCGATAGGCTGTCAATTCATTAAATTATAAGGTGTTCCCTCTAAAATGTTATTCAGCGTAATGAAGCCTCTCCTCCATTGACATCCATTCAAACAAAACGGCCTCTGGTCTCCTTTCCCACGTACTGGCAAAGCGGAAGCATTAGCATTAGCCGTTACACTTGTTTGGTTAAAGGTTGCATATGGCGTTAGTTTAATGACAAATGTCGTGAGCGCATTATTGTAGCGCGGATTTCCTTTGCTCTCGCACAAAACCGGACGCTCGCGCTCAGATACACGCTGCTCTCGCTATGAAGGTAGAATGACGTCAAAAAGATTTGCATACGCAGGGTAAGAGTTGTGGAAGTGTACATAAGACTGTAAGCGTAAATTAAATTTGCATGCGCAAGAGAAGCTTTGTAAAGGTGTAAATCGTGTTTCAAGTGCAAGAAAAAATTATTTGCAACATTTTACTGTTACTCGTAAGTGTAATTCATGTATTGTGAAACTGCAGCTTCATGCTAACGCAAAATAAATATGATCTGCATGCTTCTGACTTCCATTTTTCCGCGCTTACACTTTTGGCACGTTTTTTCGCCAAAAGACGGTCAAAAGCACTGCAAGCCTGTGAACAGTGATTTGCAAGCGAAAACAACAGTTTAAAGAACTGCAAAACGGATTGACTGCATAGAACCAATCTGTATGTGTACAAAACTAACTGTTGCAAATGTCTAAATGACTTGTTGTGCATGTGGGGCAAAAAGTTCCCGAAATAAACCGACATGTACAGCTCCGTCTTTCTTTTCTCTGCGCTTACAGTTTTGGCACGATTCTCTCACTAACTGAGTTTTGCAAGCGTGGAAATTAAAGATCCATCTTTGATTGTCAAAAGAATTCCAGGTTCAGTTCACTCAGCCAATTAGATTTCACGTAGTATTTTCATCGGTCAGTTGTGGAGGTCTGATTGGTTTAAGCTTTATTTATATAGCACCTTTTAAAACAGTGTATACAAAGTAGCCTACTTTACAAAGAGGCGAGAGCAGGGTGTATCTGAGCGCGCGCGTCCGGTTTTGTGCAAGAGCAAAGGAAATCCGTGCGCAAGCGGAGAGATTCGCGCTCGCGCAATATATTAATGTGCTTTCGCGCTACAATAATGCGCTCTCGACATTTGTCATTAAAATAACGCCATAGTTGCAGGCTTGCCTTCTAGTGGCTTTGGAGTATCTGCACTAGACTGCACGGCCGACTCGCTATCGCGAGAGATTTTTGCCATATGTCGAAGTGAAGCCGCACAGTTCAAATACAAAATAAACACCGCTGCCTACAAATCTTTTATCATTTGTAGTACAGCACAACAAAGTAGGACATAGCAATAAACACAATTACCTCAGACAACCCCCCCAAAAAAAACAACCGGACAGGCAAATCTCGTGGTCTCGCGAACCCAGTTGCTTCTCTTTTGAAATGCAGTTGGCGCTGCGTGAAGGACGAAACAAAACCTTGTCGGAGCCGTAATTCCCTGCAGACGTGTGCAGTGTAGGCCGGTTTCACACCGCAAGCGTAAGCGGCGCATATTCTTTTTTTCAGTGAGCATGTTAATAAATGAGTACATTCACACCGGGAGCAGGAGAAACGTGTGAGCAGTACTGAAGCGATGGTTTCGGCGCGAGTCTTTTTTTGGTGCGCTGCTTAATTAATGTGACATCACACTTTTGATGGAAAAAATAAATATGATTTCACACACAACGTGCTAAAAATGCACAAGCATGTCTAGTGTGTTTTAACAAGAATTGGAGTATGCCAGGAAATAAAATGAAGAATGAAAATATTTTTCCCCATTTTACCCATTTTAACTTTTTGGGTTAATGTACGGTGTATTATAAAAAAATATTATAAACAGTACATTCTACATGGAAGTATGCCTGAAACACACGATCAGAGCTATTTCCTTGGTTGTGTTTTTTTTTTTTTTTACTATTTACATGCGATTCCCCGTGTTAACAAACTTTCAAGACTTTAAAACTTTCAAGTTTATAAATGACCAGCTTCTGAAAACACATTTATAGTTGTCTTTGTAAAAAACAATATGTAGTTTTGGAGCCACTGCTGTGTGAAACAGGCATAATCCAACATAAAAAATTAAACTAAAGTAGGCTATTCAGGATTACTTGAAACTAACAGGCAGGTGTATGTGATTAGGGTTAGAGCTAAACACTGCAGGATAGTGCCCACCCCTGTTCTATCATATTAAAGTCACAATTATTATCAGACCAAGTCTGACAAAAGGAATTTTGACCCCCAATTCTTTAGTGGGCCTCTGATTAATTTGATGGTAAAGGTGACTTGGCAATACTGCTTCATATTAAATTGAAAATTGGGCCATGACCTTAGGGTGCCTATGAAGTTTGACACTGGTTAGTTCAGTACTTTTAAATCACTCTGACTAAAATGCTGCCTATATTGATGGTTGGAATCATGCTTAAGCCGGGCTCAGACTACAGGAGTTTTAAAATCCTAACCAATTATGAAATCTGGTTGCAGGACACACAAAAGGAGAATCTTCGCAGATTTAGTTCCCTCAAATCTTAAACACGCACACACTAGATTAAACAAATTAAACTACAAATTAAACATTACACACTACGATTTTATAAAGATTTTCATGCCTGAGAGAGTGCCTCACATGATCTCACGAAGCAGATCGTCATTGACGTTTCAGCAATGTTTACATATGTTAGCTAGAGTGTTAGCAGCTTTTACACTCTTTGTCCTTGCGGTTGTGGTACGTTTTGATACATTGTACAGACAGTTGCGTTATTGCAAAACTTCCACAAGCAGTTTCTCCATCTCCTCTATCCAACGGACCCGTACAGCAGCTTCTTTTGCAGTCGAGTATTGGCTATTGTGAAAGTACTGACATAATCATAGCCATCATCCCGATTTAAAATCCTAAATATCAAACATGTTTGATATTAATCGGGGCAGCCCCTATTTGTGTGAGAGCAGATCGGGAGGTGCAAGATTCGATCTGCAAACGCCTCACATTACAAGATAATCCTTGCCAAACATCGGAAGCCAACCAAGATCCTCAAAAAGATTTTTTCTTCGATTCTCGGGAGGGTAAAATCGGGGATACATCGGCCTAAATCTCCTGTAGTGTGAGCCCGGCTTTAGTTCAGTGTGTGTGCGCTGTCATGCTTCCAGTCTTATAAATTGTTACACAATAAATGGCTTTTCTTTGCAGACATACAGAAAGAGGAAGCTGGAGGGTGACAGAATTGCTAAGGTTGGAGATCTTAAAAAGATCTCTAATGGCCTTTCATCTTCTCTCAACGGAGCCAACTCCAAACAGAAGCTGCAGTGATGCCACAATATGGAGCAAAATGGAATGCTCTTCTCAATTCACTTATGCTGAATACTAGCACAATAGTAACCATAATCATCTGATAATCAAAATGCAATTTTATCAATTAGAATAGAACTTTTTAACCGTTTTGTATGTTTGTTTTGCATATGTTCCTCTCAAGCCAATGTAAATGCTGTACAATAATTTTGTGTGGAAAAACATTTTTCAAACTCTTACTCAAAATAAACACCTCTGTTATGAGTACAGTATCTACTTTATTACACATCTTTGGCAATTTATCTCTAATGACAAGAAAACTTTCAGTAATATCCCCCAAATCACTATAATCATTTATTGTTCAACAAAAGATGCCTTAGGCTATAAGTCTTAATCTGATATAACCATTCAGTGTGTAATTGAATGTAAAGATACGTAGGATCTTATATCATAGCACTAATAATACACCTTTCCCAAGTCTTCATTATCAGCCATCAGATATGGATTGTTAGGTATAGATGTCAAGTCCCATGAAAAATGCTGTATAAAATAAATTTAAACTGTTAAAGACCCCATGAAAATGTTTGATGTATGCATTTTTTTGTTGTTGTTGATGAGGGTTGGAGCTAAACTTTGTAGGAAAGTGTATATCAAGGGCCAGAATTGCCCACCCCTGATATATTTCCTATTGCAACCAGAGAGAATAGCAAAGGGTTTGCCCATTTGTTTAAACAGCCAGTAACCTTTTTTATAAATGGCACAGCCTTGAGCCAGGATTTGTTACCTCCTATTGCAAATCTTGGCAGGTGCTATCAGCAAACAGACCAACTTCTTCTATAAAGCATTTTATTGTATATGCTGATTGTTGAGTCATCAGTATTTTTGGTCTGTTTTGCTAGAAGATTACTGTGTACATCTGCTTAATTTTAATAGGAACAGCTGCATGTATAATAATACATGACTCAAAACAGTACAAATCTTCAGTTTTAATTTCATGGGAGTGTTTGGTGCAAACCTATAAAATAATTTTTTTTTTAATGACCACAGAAAACATTAATGATTGTCTTTATTATAATCTAAATAAAGCACTTGCAATTTGAAATGATAAATTTGATCATGTGATATTTTACACCAACAAAAATTGCTTTAATTAGGAGTAAACTTTTCAGTCCGAAAAAAATATATGAAGAGATCTTCATATATCTTCGCATACGGAGAGAGAGAGAGAGAGAGAGAGAGAGAAAAGCGCCATAGTGTGAAGTCCTATGAGGGATCAACAGTAGTGGCATCTTGAGGAGAGGCAGGCTGGAGAAGATGACAATTTTAATAACTTAGAGTCTGAGTAGTATGTATTATCGGTTTACAGGCTAACATTTAAATATCAGATTCTTGACCTGGAAAAAGTCCAGAATTCTAGGTCTAAAGTCTACATCCAATGCTGGTTAAAGAAAGCTGTAATGAACAAACTGCTCACCGCAGTAATTTTGGCCTCTCTTCTTGCTGATAAACTAAATGGCGATTCAGCACTCGCATGCGGGATGAGGAGAGAATCCAACCTGTTATGGGAGAGAAGAAGCTTGTTTTTTTTTTTTTAATTTACATGCAAGAACTTGCCTTGGTCACATGGGTTTCTGCTAAATATGCAATAGACAACAGATAAAATACAGTACATACGATGAGATGTGTACACATTATGATATACAGTTCTAAAATTAACTGCAGTTAGGTCAAATATCTTATTCCGCACACACACACGCATGACTTTAGGCTTGAGAAAAGCTTGTCTGAATGTTTTAAACAAAGTCCTGAACTCTAAAGATTATTGGGGCCTTATGTCATCTGAATATTTGAATGGTTTGACGAAAAGAGTTGTATATTTAAAAGCTATTAAAAGCTTTAAAGGCGACATATCATGAAAATCGGACTTTTCCAGGTTTTAAGTGCTATAATCTGGTCCCATCTACCAACCAAACGTGAAAATGATTAACCCAGTAACTTTGTTTCGGTAAGCCTTTTTCTGCAAGGGTCTGAGAAAACGAGCTCCCTTGGTGACGTGGCAAAGGGATCTCATTATGATATTACCGCCCCTTAATCTGTAAGTTTCAGTGGATTTATTGATTTATTTACTGTATATTGCTGCTGCCACACAGATCTAAAATAAACGTGATTTATTTCCCAGCAGTTTACCTCCACAGACATAACCGACTGTTTTGTGACTTGTGTTTTTAATGTAAACTTGTGTGAATGAGAACTTGGTTTAGTACTCACATGCTGTGACAGCAGCTTTCTGTCCGTGTGCTTTTGATGTGTGCTCTCAGAAAACCATATATCAGTAGTTTAAACTCGTATGCTTTAAAACATGATTTTAGCGCGATAAACTTGATAATCAGAACCAAAACAGATGTTCTTGCTGGTCCGAGCTGTAATGGCACAGCTCTATTCTAGAAAAGGGGCGGGGAGCAGCAGCTCATTTGCATTTAAAGAAACAGGCCCAAAAAACAGCCCGTTTCTGCTTCCACTCAAAATAGGCATTTTCAAAATGATATAATAAATTATCTGTGGGGTATTTTGAGCTGAAACTTCACAGAAACATTCTAGGGACACCAGAGACTTATATTACATATTGTAAAAAGGGGCATAATATGTCTCCTTTAAATAAATAAATAACATTAATTACTTCGAAAGCTCAATAGCAGGGCTGTCCAAACTCAGTCCTGGAGGGCCGGTGTCCAGCAGAGTTTAGCTCCAACCCTAATTAAACACACCTGAACCAGCTAATCAAGCTCTTACTAGGCATAGAAATTTCCAGTCAGGTGTGTTCAGGCAAGTTGGAGCTAAACTCTGCAGGACACCGGCCCTCCAGGACCGAGTTTGGACAGCCCTG
>NW_015548235.1:130556-130844 GCF_001515605.1 Sinocyclocheilus anshuiensis | reverse complement strand
CCACTCAAAATAGGCATTTTCAAAATTATATAATAAATGATCTGTGGAGTATTTTGAGCTGAAACTTCACAGAAACATTCTAGGGACACCAGAGACTTATATTACATATTGTAAAAAGGGGCATAATATGTCTCCTTTAAATAAATAAATACAATTAATTACTTCGAAAGCTCAATAGCAGGGCTGTCCAAACTCAGTCCTGGAGGGCCGGTGTCCAGCAGAGTTTAGCTCCAACCCTAATTAAACACACCTGAACCAGCTAATCAAGCTCTTACTAGGCATAGAAAC
>NW_015548235.1:127465-130300 GCF_001515605.1 Sinocyclocheilus anshuiensis | reverse complement strand
GAGGCAAGTTGGAGCTAAACTCTGCAGGACACCGGCCCTTCAGGACCGAGTTTGGACAGCCCTGCTCTATAGGATGAATTACAATATTAAAATTTGGCTTAGTGTTGGGGACTATGGGAGAAATAAAATCAGTTCTCCAAATATACAGACATAAACAGCATGTGTGCTTCAAGCAAACTTAAAACAGGCTTGGACTACCTCTTCTGCTGTCTATCACAGAATGCCCGAACTGTGTCAGACTCCGACTGCCAGAAATTCTGAAACATGACCAAGTGCATATGACAGAGAACGGCACTGATTTGTTCTATTAAATTTGCTTTGTTCAGATGAAAATATAAACATTTCAATTTGCTTTTGCAGGTAATCTATTTAATATGACAATGTGCCCATTTTATTGAGAAGCTGAGACAGACCACAGTCTCTTTCTCTATGGTTTTGAGAGACAGACAATCCTGCTCCAAACATGTCAACTGCTGCACCACTGTGTTCTGGAACTGCTCCAGATGCACCAACCTACATGCAGAACAGCATGGTTTGTTTTATGAATCTCAGCTATAACCATGTGGATTAAAAGAGAGCAGTGTTAGTGTTTAGTCAGCTGAATTGGTGATATGTTTATACTAGATTTACATGGTTTATGGACAAAAATCAAAGAAGTTGCTGAATGCTAATGCTGTGTTTTGTGCTCTGTACCTTTGATTGTGTACAGTTCCCAAGAGAGAAGTCACATTTCTCTGACAGTCTGTTAAAGATTGCAGGGATCTGGCTTCAATCTTCTTATACCTGCTCTGGATCACAAAGAAAACAATTCCATGCTGACTAAAATTAGGTGTTCACCCAAAATGTCCCTCATGCATGTCCCCGTTTAGCTTCTTTCATTTAACACAAAATGAGATAATTTTGAACATTAAATGACAGCATTTTTCTACTTGCCAAGCAGTAAAATGGCAAAGCCATAAAATTAGATTTGCAAACTATGGCCTAAACCATGAAAACGGTTTAGTTTTTTTTTTAAAGTTTAGTTTGTGCCAACCCTGGGTTTTAGGCAACACGAAAGTGGTTCAGATTTTAGCAGTTTTCAATGCTATAGTATGCTCCACGGCTAACCTGCTCCAGATCAGATTTCATCAAAATTGTGGGCAAAGTGACATCTCCGATGTAATAAAGCTCCAGATTAAAGGGCACTACATAGTAAAAGATTTTAAAGACAAAATTGTCTAGCTTTTAGCGATTATTTATTATTATTAATAAATAATAATAATAATAATAATAATAATAAATGATTTGTATATTATTTATATAAATATTACAAAAGCATTTTTAACAATTATTAAAGCATTTAGTTCAAATTATTATATATATATATATATATATATATATATATGGGGTGGGAGTGCACTCAATCACAGTATAACACCTAGTCAGTTAAACTTCAGGGATATCAATCCGTCCAATTAGAAAGCATAAGTAATTGTGAATCCGTTTCACCTGCTTTGGTGCAAATTAAAGTGACAACAGGTGCACTGGAGAGGCAACAACAAGACTACCCCAAAAAGGGAATTGTTTTGCAGGTGGTGACCACAAACAATTGCTCTCTTCTTATCATTCCTGACCGATTTGTCCCTAGTTTTGCGTTTTGTTAGAATCTCACTACTTGAGTAGCATGAGGCAGAATCTGCAACCCAATCAGCTTGCGTAGGTAGTCCAGCTCCTCCAGGACGGCACATCCATATGTGTTGTTGCAAGGAGGTCTGTTGTGTCTTCCAGTACAGTGTCAAGAGCATGGAGGAGATACCAGGAGAAGGGCTGTTACACAAGAAGAGCTGGACAGGGCTATATAAGGGCAACAACCCAGCAGCAGTACCGGTTCCAGTAACTGCCATGGGGTAATGTTATTCTGCCTATAATATAATCAAGCTTGACTCTTTTGTTGGTGGGTCAGTGATGGTCTGGGGAGGAATATATATGAGGGTCACACAGATCTTCACATGCTAGCCAGCGATACCTTACTGCTCTTAGGTACCAAATGAGATGCATTTACAAAACTGTTAGTTCCAAAACGGTCATGCTGGGTGATGTTGCAAGGCAGCATAATGTTCCCCATGGCATCTCCAGGCTCTTCACGTTTGTTGCATGTGTAAACCTGCTCATCCATGAAGAGAGAAAGGAGTTGACCCTGAACTCTTCATTATGTTTCTTTACACCATTCCTGAACTGTGTGTGCAGTGTATTAGGGTTCAATATCCTGCTGAAAGAGGCCACTGCCATCAGGAAATGCCATTCCCATGATGGGTGTACCTGGTCTGCAATGAGGTTTTGGTAGCACATGGCCCAGAGCATCACAGTCCCTTGACCAGCTTGTCATCTTCCCACATTGTATTGTGGTGCCATTACATCCCCAAATAAACATGTAAAAGGAAACACTGCTCCATGGTACAGTTCTGTTGCTTGTGTCCGCATTCTATGGGCTTTGGGCTGTGGACAGGGGTCATCATGGACACCGACCAATCTGTACCTACACAGGGCCATCATTAAAACTGTCACCACATAGATTTTCTACAAATGATGAGAATTCAATGCCCTAAATGCTGTCACCAAGTTGTGGTTTGTCCCTCCTCGACCACCATTTGGTTTGATGCTCCAACACAGTTGTCCGACCACAAAAATTTGGCCTTTGTCGAAGTCACTCAGGTCTTTATTCCTGCCAATTTCACCTTGATTAATAAAATTAACTTCACCTACGAGTAGTTAAAATGTTTTGGCTCATCACGGTGTGTGTGTATAACACACACACACACACACACACACACACACACACACATATATATATGTATA
>NW_015548235.1:121926-127397 GCF_001515605.1 Sinocyclocheilus anshuiensis | reverse complement strand
ACACACACACACACGCACACACCTATTTATCTATCTAAGCCTTAATCAATTTAAAAGCTTTATCTGTTGCTTTTATGTAATCTTACATGTTCGAGTCTCTGAATACTTATCTAAACTCAAATAGAAATGTCCCTTTTTCACAATGGTATATTTTACAGAATTTAGAATAATCCAAATAGGCTTTACGGAACATTATTGGAAAGGGTTTAAATATTTTTCATACTTCGTTTATGGCCCATTGAACATGCACTTGTGGAACAGTCCCTACGATGCTTATTGTTTGTTTTACAGGTGGTTGGGCAACTATGGTCACAGTTATAATAACTTAAGATATTTAAGAGACTTTTCTACAGACTCTGAAAACAGAAAAAAAGACACCCAGGTTCCCTGATCACCTTTGTGAATATGCCAAAATCCTGCTGCAGGGAGATATTAGGACTACAGACGTGGTCGGAGCAATAAACTACAATGTCCGTAATGTAAGAGGCCTAAGACAGTGCCACAGGAAGAACAGCTAACTGTCCTTGCAATAACAAACCACGTCTGGAGGGACACATGAGTACACATGTTCAAGAACTTGCAAATGTCTTGGTGAAAGAGTGGAGTACCATCTCACAGCAAGAACATGCAAATATGGTGCAGTTCATGAGGATGAGATACAGTGTAGTCATTAAAACAGCTGGTGGCCACTGTATAGCAAGATATTTTCTTTTAGTTTTCCCTCTTTCATGAACAATTCTTTTATTTTTGGTGTATCAATACTTTTAAATTAATTTTTCAATCTCAATCTTCATCAGAAGTGAGAAGTGAACTGCAGTTTACTCTATATTTCGGGGAAAAAAAATTCAATTGTATGGACTACTGATGTTTTTGTTTGTGTGTGCTTTTAGCAGTTTGACAGCACCCATTCACTTTTACTGAATGGAAAAACAGCTTGGACCAAAAAAAAAACCAAAACAAAAAACTATGGAATAGCATTACGTAGACTTTTTTTTTCTTTAATAAAAAGACATAGAACATAGAACTAAACTTTTGCTAATCTTAATGCCAAAAAAGTAACTAAACAAAATGGCTGCAGTTAGCTTTTGTACTCACAGTAAAGTGTGCTCTCAACTGAGTCTTAAAGGAGTTAAACGCAGCTCTGACACCAGCACCCAACTCTTCCTCAGACTCCTCATCCGCAAATGCTTCAGTTACTCGCTCTGACACAGAGAGACACATTTTTAAATATCATATAATTTTTGCAAATGAGGATGGGGCATTTTGACAAACTCAAGCTTCGGAGTACAATGTTTTTCACAAAAATATGGTTAAGTAGGTAGGTACACAAGTGCAGAGAGAGAGATAGAGAGAGCTCTTCTCATTAGACATTCATGTCACTCTTTGTTGGCAGCGAGCAGCAGCACACAATGGCTGCTTTTTATCCTTCTCTCAAGCAGAAAAAGCAGAGCAGAGACTTGAAAAAAAGTGAAAGTGAAAAATGGGGCAGTCGTGGCCTAATGGTTAGAGAATCTGACTTGTAACCATGACTGAGGGGAGACCCTTGAGCAATGCACCGAACCCCCAACTGCTCCCCCGGCGCCACAGCAAAAATGGCTGCCCACTGTTCTGGGTGTGTGTTCATGGCAGGTCCTTATGGGGGTGCAACTGGTGCGTCCGCACCGGGCCCTGGGCTTGAGGCAATCTATTTAATATACGTTCTCTACTTCGCACCAGGCCCTGCCTGCGTCAGCTAAGGATGGCCCTGGTTCACGGTGTGCGTTCACTACTTGCTACTACATGTTGTGTGTGCAATTGGATGGGTTAAATGCAGAGCATAAATTCAGAGTATGGCACACCATACTTGGCTACACGTCACTTTCTCTCAAGCAGAAAAAGCATAGAGCAGAGACTTGAAAAAGTGAAGCTTGAGGGCCCGGACTCGCAGTGTATAAGTTGCTTTGTATAACCATCTGCCAAATGCATAACTGTAAATCTGTGATGGACTTGAATCTTGTGTGGCTGTCCAAGCTAATGCTCTTCAGCTCCACAATTTTTTTAGGGGGGAAAAAAAAGTTTTGTTTTTTTTTAACTCCAAAGGGAGAAAAACAAATAACTATGAATTTGACTAGATTCAATACTCTCAAATGCATTGGAAAGCTCAAGGGTCAAGCTTATGTGGGTTCAGCATGAATGTGACTGATCGCAAGCGGTTGAAGACTGAACAAATTTACCTGCAGCATCCTCTAGTGGGCTAGACATGAAAAGTCTTCTGGGTTGGAATGCCGGGTGTCTGTGCAGCTGCGTGTCCTCTTTCAGACCCACATACAGCTCTGTGCAGCAAATACGTGTCCTCAATTAAACATTGAAATTGTTACTTATTTCTGAAGATTTTTAGAGGCTTTGATGTAAACACTATCAAAAAGGCGGGGTTGTGGGGGGTGTCTCACCTGAGGATTCATCTGCTTCACTTTTCTGGGGAATTGATGTTTCTTCATCCAAATTGTGCTGAATATGTATATATTTTTAATATAAATATGCATTATAAGCACACCATATTGAAATCAACTTGTACCTCTTCAATAAGATTATCAAGCTCCTCTAGTGGTAAACTGGTTTCAGAAAGAGTCTTGTTTTGAAAACCTTGAAGAAACAACAACAACAGGTCAGTTTTAAATCAGTATAAGCCATCTTCTGAGATTAGCCTTAAGCAAGCATACTGACCTGAATCAGCAGTAGACTCTTTGAATAAGGATGATTCCATGTTCAGTGATCTCCCTAGTTTGACTTGAGACTGCCAGTCTTCACTTGCCAGCCTTTCCCTTCCTTGAAGTCTTTGTTTGGGTGTTGAATACTAGGAAGAAAATTCATAAAGACCCACATTTTTATACCCTGTATAAAATGTAGCTATTTTTTCCCCACTAAAAAAAAAAAAAATCTACTGAAAAGTGACAGTCTACCTTAGAAAACTCCTCCTCATTACTGCTGGGTGATGAAAGAGGAAGAACTATGGAAGTAAAAAAATAAAATAAAATAAAATACAACAGCACACAAAAAGGATGCAGCATATCTGAATGATTTATAAAGTAATGTAGTAATGTAGGATGAGTAACTACCTTTGAGTTTGCCCTTAGCTCTGGGCTTTCTCCTGCTGTAGACAGCATGTGGAGTGTCCTTGCGGAGACACCATTCATCTGAATGCATCACCTTAATTTTCTTCTGTAATCAACCACATTTTACATAATTTATATTTATGCATTTAGCAGATGCTTTTGTCCAAAGCTACTTAAAATAGAGGGGCATAAGTAATTAGTCAGAGAGCTGACAATATTCAGTGTACAATTCCAGATTTATTATAAAGCTAGATTAGGCAAACTAGAGCATTCTTGAATGTACAACTGTCTAATATAAATGAAATGACCAATTTCTGCAAATAATGGAGACTTTACATATTCTAGCTAACCTTAACAGGAGTTCTACCCAGAGTGTCAGGGAGGGATTTTGTAGACCTGAAGAAGAAAAATGCAAGTTTTAGGGAAATTACTATAAATGCACAGAAGTACATTTTGACGTACAAAGTGGCACTCCTGCATTTCATACTGATTTTAAAATTAGATGGGCACTGTCAGACAAGACATACCTGACAGAAATATCACTTACCCGTTAGATGACGACGTCTGACAGAACAATACAGTCTTGGCACGTGCAACCTAAACCGAAAAGCCAATCTTAAAATTGATCTTAAACTTCAAATCTGAGAAAATAAAGAGAATTGAAAAAGTAACAAGGTTACATGTTAACTAATGGCACAATCTCTTGGGGTAGAAAACTGGCCTTGAAACTTTAAATTTGACAAGTTTCTCATTTTCAGTAGTCATTTGAGTGGCACTTCACGTACATTAAGCCTGGCCAGATCAAGTTAAACAATTAAATTAACAAACTGACTCAAGAGCACCAAAACATTGGTAAAGAAATGCATATTAAATTGGCCACTTGTGTTTAAGAGGACCTGATATGTTTCTCTGCACACCACTGACCTGGTAACTCCACAAAGCGGTCATGAACGTTATAGTCTTTGGATTCCTGTCATGTGACTTCCCTGACCGGTCTGTGTCAAAAGTGTCACTCTGACATTGAGACACCTCAAGGATCACCTGGGGCACCCATATACACACCTACTCATATGCCAGAAAACTACAATTCTTCAACAAGTGGACCTATGACATTATTCCTTGTCATTTAGCATCCAAAATGTTTTCTAAAGTGTCCAGTACAAGTTATTGGGGGGAATAACTGCACATAATGTAGAAACTGCACATAATTTAATAAGTATTACATTATGAGCATTTTATTACATCAATAATGTAATAATTCTCAAAACGTAATAAAATCTTGGTCATAATTTTTTCAATGTAATATATATATATTATGTTATGTTATATGTTATACATGTTATGCATTAAAGTAAAGAAATGTTCATTTAACTCATGCTCTGTGCTGCTGTTGCCCGAGGCAGATAATGCGATCTATCCCAGACTTCATTACACTTTGGAAACTTGTATTTTTTTTTTTCCCAAATTTGTTCATAAAAAAATCCTTCAATTCAAGGATGTAAAATTTAGTAGGGGTGTAACTGAATTGTTCCTAGCAATAATTTTGATAAAACAATTAAAATATATTTGATGTAAGCTAATCACTGTCATTCTCATCATACCACGGACATTACCTGAGAAATTCGTATTAATACGTCAGCAAACTGTGCTCTTTCAAAGGATTTGTATTTAATGCATGGGACAGTTCATAAGGTAATACCAGCACAATTTAAAACAATGTTTACAATAGAATAAATTTGAGCACAAAACGTAATAACAGTTTTATGTAGAATAAGAAAATTAGGCTTATTAGGCTACATTGTGAACTTTTTTATATAAAAAGCTGAGTAATTTTATGCATGGGCAAAGTAAGAACATCATCTAAGTGTTTAAAACATGCAAAGTAGGATTGCCAACTGTTCCCAGATTTAAGTAACATTCCATATTAAATCCATATGGAAAGCAGTTTATCGTGTCGCGCCCAGTTTAGGGAGCCAAACACTCACAAAACAAACAAACAAAAAAAAAAAACCCCAGGAGCACCCTTAGTTGAAACCGTAATAACATATTTGGCAAACTCTTCTGTGCATATTTGCATTTCCGCTCTGGAGCGCATCAGATGTTTCTATTTACAAAGTTTGCAGAATTGAGCAGTGTAACCAATCACAGACATGTCTGTTGAACCGGTGAACTGAGATGAGTGATAGGTTCAGTGTATTTGGAATTCTAAAGGGAGCACTCTTTGCACATATTCTAGGCTATCTGTAATGCATTCATGATTTTAACAAAAGGGTTTTTTCATGATGCTAAGAGGAACAATGTCCCCTCACTAAAGTTCAGCTATAGTTTAGTTATTCTATAAATGCTAAAATGAATCTCAGACGTGAACATTTGCTTTAC
>NW_015548235.1:105764-120974 GCF_001515605.1 Sinocyclocheilus anshuiensis | reverse complement strand
CTCACTAAAGTTCAGCTATAGTTTAGTTATTCTATAAATGCTAAAATGAATCTCAGACGTGAACATATTTGCTTTACTTCATTCATTCATTCATTCATTCATTCATTCATTCATTCATTCATTCATTCATTCATTCATTCATTCATTCATTCATTCATTCATTCATTCATTCATTCATTCATTCATTCATTCATTCATTCATTCATTCATTCATTCATTCATTCATTCATTCATTCATTCATTCATTCATTCATTCATTCATTCATTCATTCATTCATTCATTCATTCATTCATTCATTCATTCATTCATTCATGTACAAATTCATTCTAAAAAGTAATATATATTTCCTTTTAGAATTAATTTGTGTGTATACACACCAACAAACAAATTCTAAAAGGATATAATATATATATACACACTTTTAACTAAATCTTAAGTGTCTTTGTCTTATGTATATATAAGTGTACATAAGTAAATAAGTACTGTACCATGATGATGATAATAATAATAATAATAATAATAATAAATGCATGAATATTTAAATCTGGTGCATTTCATAGGTAGTTTAAACCAATGTTTATGTTTAAAAAGCCTATTACAATTGTGACAACATGACAATATTGTTGGTGTTTATATTGTAATAAATTTCCCATAATGTAATAATTGTTATTACATTATGAGCTCAATATTTTATTACGTTTTGAGAAAATTACTACATTATGAACAATTACAATAATAATGTAATACTTATTGCATAATGTTCAGTTATTACATTATGAGCTGCTACACACCTGCTTTGGCACAATATAAAAATTGGGATTTTGAAATTAACACTACCGAATTAACAAATAAATGTTTAATAAAGCATTAACATTCCAGACAAGACAGGGTATGCAAGACAGAAATTTGGGCACCGTTCTTCCAGATCATGTTTTTTTTTTTTCTTTTGATGCTTAAGAAATTGAATAAGAAATAGAAATTGAAATTATTTATTCGTTAACATTTATATTATTTCAAGTAACATGGAAATATTTTATTTCAAGTAATGTAACTTACATTTTTTTGTTTGTTTTAATTTTAGTTTCAGTTGACTATATACATATTTCACTGGGATAAAAAATAATAATAAATAAAAAAATAAATAAAAATAAAAATACATAAAAAAATACAAAGTTTTGACTCATGTTATACCCTTGTATTCTAATAAATATGCTTATGACACCAAAACACCAGTTCAATTTTACAATTCCAATTTCAATACCAAAGCAAAAACTACTAGCCTAACAAAGTTAAAATACTATTAAAGACAAGTGAACAGTAGTAAATAAGAACAAATTACAAGCAATAGATACAAATGAAACATGGTTTGGTTTTTTTTAGATATGTAGGTGTTTAAGTCAGTTAAGCAGTGGCGGATCGTCGGGGGAGGCAGCGGAGGCACAGCTTCCCCAAATGTTTGAGGTGAAAATGGGAGGACGACGATTTAAAATGTTAATAAAGTTCACAATTCATTTCAGTTCGTCTCAGAATGTGTTTTTTTTATTTCACAGCTGTAACACCATAACATGTTACTGAAGTTGGAAAGTGCCGCTTTTCTATCGCGAATGTGCCGAATCTGCTGATGTAATTACAACCGCTAAATGATAGAGAAGGGGAGGGGGAGGCCGGGTGAGTGCTGAGCTCTCGTGCCTCCGTTGGATTAATGGCGTACCTAGGTGGTTTGTGCTGTCCTTTAAGATGCTCTGACGAAATCTCAAACCAATTCAACATTTAAAAAGCGAGAAGACTATAAATTAAAATACTGACCAGTAACTTAGAGGTTTATTTTAATCAGAATTAGACAAATATACTTATCTTCACAACCAAGCCGTGATGAACAAGTTTCTGGATGCTGTCTTTATCTTTACTAATGAGATGTTCAATTGCCCGTAATATTAAGGCAACATTCTTATGTTCGATTTTATGCAGCTCCTGAAGAAAAGTAATACAATTGTATATGGGTAAGAAATGTCCACTTTTGCAGTGGGGAATCTTAATCAAAACGAACAGTAGTAAATAAGAACAAATTACAAGCAATAGATACAAATGAAACATGGTTTGGTTTTTTTTAGATATGTAGGTGTTTAAGTCAGTTAAGCAGTGGCGGATCGTCGGGGGAGGCAGCGGAGGCACAGCTTCCCCAAATGTTTGAGGTGAAAATGGGAGGACGACGATTTAAAATGTTAATAAAGTTCACAATTCATTTCAGTTCGTCTCAGAATGTGTTTTTTTTATTTCACAGCTGTAACACCATAACATGTTACTGAAGTTGGAAAGTGCCGCTTTTCTATCGCGAATGTGCCGAATCTGCTGATGTAATTACAACCGCTAGGTGATGGGGAGGGGGGGAGGCCGGGGGAGAGCTGAACTGTCATGCCTCCGTTGGTAAACATTTTTTTTTGCCAAATCACCATCGAGTGTTCGCTTTCAGTGCTGAGGAGTGTTGAGAAAAGAAACCTCGTAGTGGAGGCTAGCCGCCCTTCTGGTATATCAACCAATCATTATAGAGACGTAAATTATGTGATATTAGTTTGAACGTCTCCCGCTGCGCTGATAATGTACCAAGTACTTATGAGTAGCGATATTGAATATTTGATGCCAACAGATTTACCAAGCTGTCATTCATATATATATATATAAATAAAATATATATATATATATATACACACACAAATTAAAAATAAAGGGAGAACACGCCTAAGCTGGATATAGGCTAACGTTACAGCAGTCGGCTCTTTTAACAGACTTTTAAGAAGGGATGGATGTTTGCTTCAAGTGATATAAGCCAGGTAAGTGACATTATATTATCTTGCTGTATGCGTGTCGTTTTCTTTCACTAGTAAAGTAACATTGTACTTATTAAGAATCCTGGAATACTCACTCAAGCATGCAATCAAGATCCATTAAAGGCAAAAAAAAAGCCTATGCATTTTACGAATGATTCATACACATAATAATAATAGGCAGGGATCCCCAGACCAATACAATTAGTGTGCCTCCTCCATTTTAAAACCCACGAGCTGCCACTGGTTCAAGTACAGAAATTGCATAATCAAATGTAAAACAACAAAGCATATTCTTCACTAACTAAATAAATTAAATAAATATTAAGGATACCAACAGCATGTTTTAGATTGGTCACGGACACTTTAAACACAATTCATGGGTCTAATATACTTTTGTATTTGTCCGTTGAAGTGCAAGAAGATGTGAAAAGAAACTCCATTTGGAGCTTTCGCATTGTCAGAGATGCGGGCCAGAGCCCTGCAGAGTTTAGATTCAACCCTAATTAAACACACCTGATCCAGCTAATCAAATCCATCAGGCTTATTTGAAAACTATATACATCATAATCATACAAAAGGAACAATAAACCTTTGATATTGCATGGAAATCCAGAAAAAGCATCATAACCTGCCTTAATAACAACTTCGTCCAGTCGATCGGCCAAGGATACGGAAGATTTTTCTTCGATAAGAATCATAATAACCATGCCAAGGTTATTTTGGACAAAGGCATCATGAAGTCTACTTGTAAACTGTATAATTAGAAAAGCACTGGATGAATGTCTGGAATACTAAAAACAACAAACAACTCAGTATGGGTCCATTGTGATTCAACTTTAAAATTACCGCAAGTACCCTAAGCCTAATACACAATCAATCAATCAAAGTGATTAAGTAGACCGTACAACCCTATATATGTTTAATATAAACCCACAGTGATAAAGTAAACCTCCAGAGAAGAACTCACACTCATGATGCACAGACAGGCGATCTCCTCCTCAGACTGCAGACTGTCTAATTAAACACACATGGCTTTTAATTAGGCTACATATACGCTTTTTATTTAACGCCCATGACCCTTTGCGCGAAATAGGGAAGTGACTTCCGGTAAACTTTACAATCAGGGAAAGGTTTGCTCTATGAAGCATTTTCAAAAACGTGGTACAATGAGGTGAAATTAGTATACTCCATTTACCTTTCGACCATCGAATATAAAAAGAAAATTTGAAAGTGTTAAAGCAAATTACTACAAACAGACCACGAATAACCCCAAACGCTCGATTATTTCCACAGTAATTACAGACGTGTTAAATATCACTGTAATGTAGGCTAGTTTATGTCTGTATTATGTATACGTTGCCCAAAAATGTTAATTGAGCATTGAGGGATAATAGATAAAAGTGATTTCCGTCATTTTGACAGATAACAAATACTGTATTTACCTGACATGGAAACATTCTGTAAACACTGCTAATAGGGATTAGAAGTGAAAAGAGGAGACAATTACGTTTTAAAGTGAAAACAAACCTGGAAAGAGACGTGAGGATTTGTAGAGAAAAACGAGAGATTCTTAATTCAATCCAGTGAATTATTCATGGGATATATCGTAAATTAAATGACTTTGTCTTTTGTTTAATATTGTTAAAACGAAGTACAAAGGGGGGAAATGATACAGCGGACTGAAAAGAGTTTACCGTCGACATTCTTGTCACATTGTAGTCTCGGGCAAAAGATGGGTAAAAACAAGACTCAGAAAGTGTTAACTCTTAGTTTTTGCATAGAGTTTACGCAAATATTAAATATACCAACTTGTAATTTATTTGTTATCAAAGTGTTTAGCGTTAGATATTTAAATATTTTGTACCAACCTGTATACAGAAACCCATGTAGCCTACATTTACACATATACGTTTTTTTAATTAATTAATTATTTCATTTATTTATTGCAACTTCGAGTATAAGAGTATCGAGTATAAGATTGAACTTCGAATTAAGGCTACTTTTGACACAGACGCGAGGGGTGCTTCACAGACAACTTTTCCACAACCTCATTTCTCCACTTGTATCACTTACAAGATTACCATTTATTTGTTTATATACAATTTAATAATTATCTTCTAGTGTTACATGCTAATATACTGAAAAGGCTATCAGGTTGAATCCCAGGGATTCACATTATAAATTCTTTCGTTTTCATAAATTTAAAGAATCGTGGGTCAAGCCTTCCATATTTAGTGAATATGGAAGTGGATGGAAGTGGTAGTGAATATGGAATAGTGTATAACTGTAAGACAATTCGCAAGATTCGAATGGATAAGATCAACACAAGGCTTACGCTTTTGTGAAACAGGTTATAGAGATACAGTGGTATGATTAGAGTTTATATTCACGAGTCGTAGCGTAGTAGGATCAGTGAAGTGTGCTGACCACCACTTCTCAGCAAATCATTGGCCAACTGTATGGTAACATAATTAATAATATTCATGATCCAAGCCTGCACCAAAAGACATTCCCGTAATTTGCGCCATGTATGGACTTGTAGATGTATAAAAACGCACTTGGCATCGAGATACAATACCAGAACATCAAATTAAGATCACATTTTGATTAGCCTAACTAAAATGTAAATTGCACAAAGAAAAATAAGTACTGATGTACTATTTCTCTACATATAAAAATACATATAAAACACATAAATGTATGTATGTATGTATTGATTGATTTATCCATTCATTCTTGCATGCATGCAACGTTTGCTTTCATGGTTACATGTGGCTACAAAAATAATTAACTGCAAACTGTCTTTTTTTCCCCCGGGGTATAAAGGTATCCATATTAACTAATATGATGTGCTGTCAAATTACAGTCTATTCCCGAAATGCTTCAGACGATTCTATAAAGGTAAATTTTAGGTAGATATATACACTTTCTATGTTGGGTTTATTGAAAAACATACAGGAACATTGCACACCACAATTCCAGACACCTTCATGACATCAGAAGTTAATGGTGGTAAAGTGAAAAAAAATTAAAGTGAGCCTAAAATAATATTTTGTCTGCATTTGTGTGCGCACGCGCAAATTACATCTACGAAGTTTTACATTTGTCAACTGTACTGCTCCTTTGCGTATATATATATATATATATTCTGCCAGTGAGGACAAAATAGTAATTTAGTGAACGAAACAGCAATGATAAGTGATACAGTAAGTGCACTGTTGCTCTGTTCTCCCTAGAATGACAAAATAGTAACGCAAATCCAAAGGAACAAGGCAATAATACAAAGAAAATAATGAACAAAAGATAGGCTGCAATTGTTTTATAAAATGTAAAAAAAACAAAAAAAAAACATTACAATCAGGAAAGCGTAGGGTACTGGCACTTGAGTGATGAGTGTGATGTCTCGTTAATATTATGGCAATTTTCAACTGAACATAAACTGCTTTCATATGTATGAATTAATGATTATTATTGTCTTAAGAAAAACACATTCTTTTTGATGAAAAAATTAGAACAATTTGTAACATTTTAACTTTATTGTCTACAAAATGTATATTCCAACTAAAAATCATTTATGCATTTATACTTGCATTATTAATATATTTTAATGAACAACCACAACAATGGATTAAAAAAAAAGAAGAAAAAAAAAACACGGTTAGCCTACATTTGGACCGTGCAGCCCAAAAGATAAAAACAACAAAAACAAAAACACTAATGTAGCTTACAGTATGCGTTTAGATTCAACCCTAATTAAACACACCTGATCCAGCTAATCAAATCCATCAGGCTTATTTGAAAACTATATACACATGTCGGAACTAAACTCTTTAGGCTGCGGCCCTCCAAGAATTGAGTTTGACACCCTGGTTTACCATCACGTAAATTCACACATTTTTCCAGAATTACGTAAAAGTCAGTCACCGTTAAACTAAGAAGAATAGCATGAACTTTATAGTTAACTACACAACCTGTACCAATATGAATGAAAAACATTGTCAGATTTTAATTGAAAGGATTATTGCCGCTTTCCTTAGACACCAGTGTATTTAACAAACATCAGTGTGTATTTAACAAATGCATTTTTTTGCTATAATTAATTTAAACGTCTGAAACCTAAAACAAAGTGTGGTTGAATTTAGCAGTGATTGTTCTAAATACACCGGTGATGGTCCGCATCGAACGGTTAAAATGGACACGTTTTGGGGGGTTGGGGGGGGGTCAAATTGAATCTGGAGTGACAAATCAGACCCGAGGGGGAGTCCCTCGGTTGAAACCGCGTTCGGTTTAGATTGCTTTCCGCGTTTAAAATCGTATTCCAGGGGTCGAGGGGTGGGTCCTTCAGATCCTCCTTATAATTATTTATAAGCTTGTTTTCTGATGAAGACCAAAACAAATGTCCCCAACAAGGTCAAGAATGACTGTTATTACTATCCTTGTGGGGACATTTGATTCCCATAATTTAGGAAAACCAAGTACATTCTTACACGCACACACAAAAGCATACCTCAGAATCTGAATGATCCTTAAATTGAAAGATGTCTTGGCCTGGGGTTCCTTTGACTCTTCACTCACCAAAGAAAGAAAATCATAAAACCACTGTGTTTTCCATCAGAGAGTACATGTACAGCAATAAATAGTCTTACTTTGACTTTGATCTTGAATATCTGCTTGGTCCACTCAAAGGGGAATGCTGGAAGGGAAATGGCTGGAAAATGGGTGCTCATACAACCTTTTTAATTTGCTATCTGGATTATCTAGTTACCCGATGGATGACTTTGGTTTCTGCAGCAGATGGACTATGGGAAAAAAAAAATAATAATTCCATGAGAGAATTATCAAATCAAATGCAGAAATCAAGATGCCTTCTGCTCTCTCAATGTAAACACTGAGATTTACAGAAATTTTACAGAGTTAGGCAAACATGCCTGGCAAATGTCTGCGGCACTGATGTTTGTTCATGCTGGGTTCCTGTAGAAGATGACATTTCACACTGATAAATCTGGAACAATGTACTGTACTGCCAATTAACTTTAACAAAACATCTGTAGAGCGGGTAAGGTGCATGCCTTCTATCTTGGTAGAGGAATCCCCTAATTGCAGAGCTTCCTAGTAATAAAAAAGGACATGTATTTTATAGCCACTGGTATGTATGTGAGGTATATATACACATATTTGACCATGACTCTTTAAAAACAGCACATGCCAACACCTTTGAGACCGAGGAAGACCGTGGTTTATCTGGAAACACTCTTGTCAGGGCTGTTTGGATGTTGTGCTCTGCACTAAAGATGATTTTGACAATTTTGCCAGTGATCTCTCCATGAGAGAGTGGGGTACTCATGTGAACTTCCAATATCTTCTGATCATCACACTCTAAAGCAATAAGAAATAGACATTTGAAGAAATAACATTAATGATCTGTGGGATTTAAAAGCAATTCCAAAAAAGATTGTCTACTTCAGGGTTGTGTTTAGTTTTAATACTAACAAGGAAAGCCTTGTTAGAAACATTTTATTATGAACTGAAGAAAAGCTAGTGGTCAGTGCCTTTTACGATTAATCCCACCTTGAAGATCATACACGCTGACAACATCTTTAGGCAGGTGAATCAACTCCCACAGTGTGTTCTACCACAAATATAAGCTCAGTTTAGTTACACTACCGATTTAAAAAAAATAAAAAAAAATAAAATAAACTTTATATGTGCACTAAAACATATTTTGGACACACCTTTGGATCATTTACAAAGAAACTAATGGTTGATGTTCCAATGTTGAAATCCACCCAAAACTCCTTTAGAAACTCATCTTCAGGCTTGAACAACTAAAAAGGATCATTCAAACACTGGTTGGTGTGCAGTGTATAATCTAGGTAACTTATTAGCAGTGCTTGAAGTGGAAAAAAAGTAGTCCCTCCCCCCACCCCAAAATAAATACATCAATATCAAAAAATGTATTTATATAATGTCGAAAGAAAAAAAAAATACTATTTAGAGCATTTTTAATATAAATAAGCACCTGTTAAGCTGCAATACCAAACAGGACCACAGGGAGACGCCAAAAAACCACTAAACCTGCTGCCTTAACCTGACTGTACATGATACCATACGGATCCATTCAGAATAACTAAACCACTGACCAGCACATAATCTAAAACACCTTCAGCCGGCATTCATTATAAAACACTCGTATTTGGACCGTGCAGCCCAAAAGATAAAAACAACAAAAACAAAAACACTAATGTAGCTTACAGTATGCGTATCATTTTATGTATCTTGTATTCTTGTATAGCCTGTCATTTTTCAGACGTCAGACTCGGTATGTATTTTAGGAGGAGACTCGCGTGCTTTTCAAGATGTTATTTTATTGATGTTCTTATAAGAGTGACTCCAGTTGATAGATAATAGATTACCTAATTACAAGAGTCTTGCAATTTAGTATTTTATAATAATAATAAAAATAATTATTATTATTATTAGAACCCTTATGTTACAAACTGAAAAAGCAACGCCATTCGTTTAAAGTTCGTGTCCAGGGTGGATGCATCACCTGAAAATCACTTATATCTGTAATTTTCAATCAGTGACATCAGTGATCGCCAATAGATACATAGAAAAGGTGCGTTTTTATGAGCTGCGTTGTGTTTGTTGTGTTAACGACCGGTGCGTGTTGTGTCAGCAGTGCGGCTTTTCGTTTACACACAACAACTAATGACCTGCAGTAGATCACATTACCTCACCAACTGGACCAGTCCTGTTCTGTGACCATCAGCCTCGTCTCAGTCCCAGTGAAAGTCGCTCGCGTAAATTTCGCTGACTACTCGTGAAATACCACACCGTCGGGTTCATTTGTAAAAGAGGCTGTCATTTTCCCCTTAAAACTGTAAACGCAAAGATAAAATCTGGAATGTGTAAGGAAAATTAATTTAACACAAACTGTGCCATTTCCACCCTGTAGTCAAATATCGAGCTTTCGTTGTTTTTTTTGCGAAAGGACTCGCCGTTAGTGGAGGTGAAACGCAAGCATAATTTAAAGTGAAAGAACGCCGTGTTTGAAGTAGTGCCGGCATTCATTATAAAACACTCGTGCTTTTAAGCCAAATACACTGAAAATAATAATTTACTGCCATCTGGATGAGAGTCACCATTCTCTCCGCCATTTCTGAGGAAATCGTCCGTGTTTTCTCTGCATTAGTGCTGTTTTGAACTTATTACTAATGCACTCCCTTACTGGATCCTTGAACTTTCCAAAAAGTTTACCAGTTTCAAATGACCTCCTCCTGGGTAGTGTGCTTCATAGTGTCATTTCTAATCACCCAGACACTGATGCTTTAGAGTAGCCTACCGGCCCACTTAAAGCACTGCTTATTAGAAAAGGAAGAAAAAAAAAAATCTTGTAGAGAAAGGTTTCATGCTCACCTCAGCTGAATCAAGAAATGCCTGAATACAAGGGAATGAGAAGACTCTAGGACAGAGGGATAAGATCATGCAAGCATGTCAAAACTTTACAGACAATGATGACTGCATAAAGCCTGCATTATAATAAATAAACTCAAATATACCTTCTTGAGTTGCCAAAATAACTATTGAGTTCATTCAGAAATGTCCTACAGTCCTTCCAAAAAAAAAAAAAAAAGCTCCAATACTTGCAATATACAGTTTAAAACCAAAACATTCTAGTGCTTCGAGCAGTGAAAAATAAATGCCTGAACATACAGTTTCAAAATCTTTGTCACGAATTGAAGTAAAAGCTGAAGCAAAGCTCCTGAAACGGAACCATTTGCCAGCAAAGTCTTCTCTTAGTTTCCTTGGCGTCATCCTGCAGAGTGCTTCAGAGATGGCCACCTGCATTTCATAATCTGGTGACAGCATAATATATTAGCCTACAATATGAACACTGTATCAAAGAGGAAAAACACTAAATTATTTTTTACAAAAATTGATGGCTTACCACCAATGTCTGTCAACGCTTTTGCCAAGTCCTCCCTGTAAGAAATGACAACTCAAGTGTTTGCAACGAAATTCGACCTTTTCCGATTAGAAACTCGGTCTGTTTGTGTTGTAGAGAAATCTGTTGTCCACTAGAGCGCAGCCTTGCTTGCAATTGGTTGCGAGCGTCGCTCATTTGAAGTGTAAATGCGTGTGTAACCACCGTACTCTATAATGGCAATTAATGTATGCTGTATGCTAGCTTACAAGAGCCCGACGTGGTCATCTGACTGGCAGAGTTTCTTCCTTATATCTTTGGGACTGCGGTTCATTTGTAAAAGAGGCTGTCATTTTCCCCTTAAAACTGTAAACGCAAAGATAAAATCTGGAATGTGTAAGGAAAATTAATTTAACACAAACTGTGCCATTTCCACCCTGTAGTCAAATATCGAGCTTTCGTTGTTTTTTTTGCGAAAGGACTCGCCGTTAGTGGAGGTGAAACGCAAGCATAATTTAAAGTGAAAGAACGCCGTGTTTGAAGTAGTGTGTGTGTGTGTGTGTGTGTGTGTGTGTGTGAGCCCAGCCTCCTTCGTTACATAGACACAGCAGCGTTTACCTGAGACTATTACCTGTGTGAAGCGCACCTGGACGGACTCACACAAACGTGGATTTTACAAAAGAAAATAAAGAGCTTTCTGGAAGTAAAGATCTAAAGGACCTGACTTAGAGATGTATGATCTATTTTGTAAACTGATCTAGACTCCGAGGAGAATTTTGTCTTCAAACTGATTTTTAATTCGTATGGTTGCCATGATCCAGAGTTGACTCACATCATGTCCAAAACCTCAGATCAGTTTGACTGCTCAGATTGCGTTTGTTCATTCGGCATGAAGCTGACTTGGGATATAAACGACCCCAAGCTACCACAGGTAAAGATTTATTATTTTTATGCATTTGTAGGCAAAACGGAACAGAATATTTCCATTCGTTTTAGAATAGCCTACTTTTCATTCTTGTTTCAGTGTTTAATTTGCACACAGTAAAGTAGCCTATAGGCTTCATAAAAAGCATTTTTATAGTTTTTTGTATATCGGTCCAAATTTTTGAATGATATTAGATGTCATCTCGCAAAATAAACATCTGAATTGTTATTTTTCCAGGACATGAAGCAGTATGATGCGTTCCAGGAGTGGACAGATGGATATGTACGTTATATTTACAGCAGTGAAGACAAGAACGCACAAAGACACCTGAGCGGATGGGCCATGAGGAACACTAACAATCATAACTGTCAGATCCTGAAGAAGTCATGTCTTGGTGTGGTGGTGTGCTCACGAAACTGCTCTCTCCCAGACGGGTCCAAACTTCAGCTGAGACCGGCCATCTGTGACAAAGCACGACAGAAACAGCAAAGTATGTTGAGGAACTTTTTCTCCAAACAACCAGCATCTACCAAACGAGTTAGTCGTGTTAGAAACGAATCTGATAAGAAAGAACAAACATATTTTACACTACAGGCTGGTTGTAGCGCGTAGTTTGAAACACGTCTGAAATATATGAATAGCAAGGAATCGCATTCTTATCAAGAATAATTTTATTTCCTGTATATCGTTTTCGCGTTGGATACTTGGAGTTCAGGATTTTTATAGATTTTTCAGATCAGAACGTGTCCGTTTTAGGTGTCATCCGATATCTAGAACGACCCAATTGTTTTCTTCAAAGAACCAGTAGATAGACGTTTTCTAAATATCTACTGTCCCATTGGCACTTAAACATATACTTTTGTGGCATTAGGCTGTGAACTCTTTTGGGAACAATTATTTCTAAATTGTAGTCTTCTCAGTGACTCCTGTTAATCGACCTTAGATTCTGCAGTGAGAATGTTCAATAGACTGACAGACCCTGGCAGACTATTTTCTGTCAGTTTAGACCCTCTCACTCATGACCTTGACTGTTTGGCTCAGTCAAAACACTTAACCTCTTTTTTTGCAATGACTTGAAACATGAGAATTTCATTAAAAAATCTAATTACGTATAATGTATATGTATAAAATACGCATAATGTTGGCATATTTGTAAAATGCTCATTAAAAACAATTTATTCATACTAAATAGTTTGAATAAAACTTTATTCGTACCTTTGCAGAAAAGCTTTGTCCAAACTGTAACTCAGCTCTCGAACTGATTCCATGCCGAGGTCACAGTGGCTATCCAGTAACCAATTTTTGGAGAGTAGATGGGAAGGCAATTTTTTTCCAGGTGAGTTTAACTGATAATTGTTTGATTTGCAAATGGCATTGTAGAAATGTTTTGTCAAATAACCAAAGAATGGCATCTACTTTTAACTTATTCAAAAGTCAAAAATCCATTCATCCATCCACTTTCCACACCACTTTATCCTTTACAGGGACATGGGGGGCTGGAGCCTAAAGTCAAAAATATAATTTAATATTACTGAATAAACTTGAATACTTAGACTACACCAAGTAAATTTTTGAAGAATCAGAGCAGGTAGAAATAAACATCAGGTAGACATAGGTAAACAATTCCTTTTACAGTTTACCAAGTATTAAATATTTTAGAAAACCATCAGCTTTAATTGCACAGATTGATGTCACTGTACAACAGAACTTGTATAATTATGTAGTTAAATATTTAAATAGTTATGAATATAAACGTGATATTTCCCCTATTCCCAATTTGCTCTGTTTTAAGGCTAAAGGAGTACATGACCACCCCAGACCAGAGAGTAAGTCTGAAACAGAGGCAAGAAGGAATGCAGTGAAGAGAAGGATGTCTTCACCTCACTTTTCACAGAAAAGAAGACTGGTGGAGCCAGAGGTAACACACACATAAAAACTGTGATACTTAAAGTGAATCCCAAATACACAAAAATCCAGGTGTAGGTTAAATATATATACTTAGAGAGCAACACAGTATTATTATGTAGCATTTAGAAAACATTTTTGAGACACACAACTTCTATATGTAACCTTTGTTTTATTATGCATTAGAAGGGTATTCTTAAGGCATTATAACTAGGGCTGTGAATCTTTGGGTAGACAGCGAATCGATTCGATTCACTATTCATAGGTTTTCGATTGGATTCAAGAATGATTTTTGCAAATTCAGAACGATTCAATTCGATTCGATCAACGATTCGATTCTGCGTTCTTTAAGTACATTCACAGGATTATTTAAATGCTTCCCCTAAATTCTTTAAATGCTTAGTCAGGGGGCAAATTACACAGCAGCCTTTATGGTTAGAGAACCATAGGTTAGAGAAAAAAAACAAAAAAAAAACAAACTTTTGTCCATTGTTAGATGCTAGTTTAATGATGCTATGGCATGCATGACATGACATATGTAGAAATGTATGTAAGCCAAGATTTAAAAAAAAGAGCTTTAAAAGTATTATGTATAGGCTAACATTTTTTTCACACCAGGGGTGTAGCCATCATTTCAGAAGTGACAGAAATGTCCAATAAAATTATTTTATGAATGTATGTATATATTATTTATTTATTTTTTTTACAAGGAATTATCTCTTACTTTGAATTTGCTATAAGAAATCAAATACACTGCTGGACAATAATCAAACATTTGTAATCTATATATTTTTTCCTAATGGCAATTTTATGATTGTTTTATATAACAAACAAATGTTTCAATTTTCTGCACAGAATTAGTTATAAAATATACTTTATAGTTTCTGTACTGTAATAAATATGTCAATTAGCACTGCACCATTCATAAATTTTATTTATTTATTGTGTTTATTGTCTTATCGTTTCACCAGTTCATTCGGCTTTTTATTCAGCTTAGCTGCAGCGATAGATACCTTTGTCCATGGCAATTTCCTGGCACGTCTTAAGTTCTTTGAGCGCGAGATCACTTCTCTTTCAGTGCGAAAACTTCTTTATCTCATTTTCATAAAATAAAATGCTATAGTAGGCTATTTAACTTTTCCTCTCCATCGCGAATGATGATTCTGAAAGAAAACGCGCATATCTGTTTGCTATAGCAACGAACTCTACTTTCAGGCATCTGATTAACAGATAAACCTTGCGCTCTTATTTCAAGGTTGTTGTCAGGGGCGTCATGCACTCATTATTTTTGAGGAGGCATTTCGTTTTTCCTGTTTATTCGAAACATTCTCAAACGCATTAACTATATCATGAAATATCTTGATTCTCACCTTTATAGATTATGTTGATCTATGATGGTCAAAGTATCCTAATAATGTAACCCATTAACTATGCATAAAGACCTGTCTGTTTACTTAATTAACAGATATGGGTGTCATGCCATAACATATTTTTAATACGACTGAGTTTATATTTAATGTGAATTTAACATGGAAAGTTAATGTAAATAAAAGCATTGCAAGTTAGGCTACTAATCATAACTCTTTCATTGTACAGAAAGAGAGCAAAGAACATTTACATTATCAAA
>NW_015548235.1:103447-105598 GCF_001515605.1 Sinocyclocheilus anshuiensis | reverse complement strand
ATCATAACACTTTCATTGTACAGAAAGAGAGCAAAGAACATTTACATTATCAAAGAACATTTTCACTGACAGTCAAATCACTGAAGCTGTTTACACTATGAAATTAATATCTTACAGATTCGTACACACATTTGCACTCTGTTGTTTCTGACGAGAGAATTCGCCAGAAAGAGATATTCAGTCAGCGAGCAAGTGAAGAAAACACCGCATTTTTACGATGACTCATCTGAACACCTCTGATTGATCATTGCCTTCATAAGCTCAACAGCATCTTGTGTGAATGGTCAATGTGCAGTGCTGTAAAAACGCGTTGTGATTGTATTAAATATAGAAAATATTAATCGGCTATTTTTGTCTTTTGGAAGCTGCATTCAAAATTCGCTTGGCTCAAAAATCTGAGGGGGCACGTGCCCCCTCACTTGAATGGGCATGACGCCTCTGGTTGTTGCGGTTGCTGACCGCAGTAAAGATAGTTTGCGGTTTGATATTCAGATTTCTTTGCTATAGGCATTATACAATTAAGAGCCGCTACGAAAAAAAACTGATTTCGGCCCGAAGGACAGCGTCACCTGAATTCACAAATCATGGAGAACGATATTCGGTATTATTTGCATGTCTATGACAGCGCGCTGCGTATTTATAGCCAAGAGAAATCTGAATATCAAACCGCAAACTATCTTTACTGCGGTTTAATGCTGTGGTTATTTTAACAGTTTCCTGCATACATTCGGTTCAACGACATTGTTAAAACACATTTATCATTCAATGGAACTGTGCATATGCTTTAGACCAGACGCGTCATGCCCATTCAAAGTGAGGGGGCACGTGCCCCCTCAGATTTCTGAGCCAAGTGGATTTTAAATGCAGCTTCCAAACGACAAAAAAAATAGCCGAATAATATTTTTTTCATATTTGATACAATCACACCGGTGTGATTAGAACGTTCAGTGCTGCACATCACCAGCTGCTAAATTAAAATCTGCATTCGGGCTTTGCTTGGCGCTGAGCCAGAGAAAGACGCGTTTGTACAGCGCTGCATTATAACCAATCACACACGATTCTGTTGAGCTTATGAATACAATTAACAATCAGAGACGTTCAGATGAGTCATCGCTGAAACGCGGTGTTTTGTTCACTTGCTGGCTGACTGAATTATAAACAACAAAGTGCATATGTGAGTAGAATGTAAGTAAGATATTCATTTCACAGTGTAAACAGCTTCGGTGATTTAAATGAGAGTGCCTGAACTCTGGCTAGACTGAAGTGAAAATGTTCTTTGATAATGTAAATGTTCTTTGCTCTGTAAAATGTAAATGTTAGTAACTTACAATATTGTTATTAAATTCACATGAAATACAAAGTCAATCGTATTAAAAAATATTTTATGGCATGACACCCATATCTGGTACTTTTTTTTTTTTTGGTTTTTATGTGTAGTTAATAGATTACACTATTAGTCTACTTTGCCCATCACCCATTATAGATCAGTCTGGTGCAAAACGCATTTACTTACATATGTTTGAGAATAGAGATATTTCCTGATATAGTTAACACGTTTGGAAATATTTCGAATAAAAAGGAAAAAATAAGATAAAATAAAACATAAGCCTATATCAGTCATACAGTGCTATTGTGGCTGCTGTGTCACATGACAAGCATGACGAGCCCCCACCCCACTCGTGCCCCCTCAAAAATCATGAGTGCATGAAGCCCCTGCTTTAGACAGTTACATTTTTGCCCCGTCCATGCAATAAATGCGCAGCCTTCGACTGCTCAGGGCTGCGTTTCTCGATAACAATTGATCTTAGAGCTTAAGAGCGTTTTCTACGAGTCATTTTACGATCGTTCGTTATTGTTTCACGTCCATTTCCCAAAATTGCACTTAACGCAATCGCACGTAGCCGTGCTTTAAGTGCTATTTAGGAGTCGCTATCCCTTTGTCAAGTGCTGAAATGTCACCTAATAGAATGGCTCGTAATTGTAGTACAAGCTCGTTTATTGAAATTTTAACCTAATGCTGCGTTCCAGACAACTCGGATATAATAACAATTATATTATATTATATTATATTATACTATATTATATTATATTATTGTATAGTGTATAATATTATACTTTACATAATAAAATAAAATTATATATATATATATA
>NW_015548235.1:100848-102899 GCF_001515605.1 Sinocyclocheilus anshuiensis | reverse complement strand
AAAAAACTGATTTCGGCCCGAAGGACAGCGTCACCTGAATTCACAAATCATGGAGAACGATATTCGGTATTATTTGCATGTCTATGACAGCGCGCTGCGTATTTATAGCCAAGAGAAATCTGAATATCAAACCGCAAACTATCTTTACTGCGGTTTAATGCTGTGGTTATTTTAACAGTTTCCTGCATACATTCGGTTCAACGACATTGTTAAAACACATTTATCATTCAATGGAACTGTGCATATGCTTTAGACCAGACGCGTCATGCCCATTCAAAGTGAGGGGGCACGTGCCCCCTCAGATTTCTGAGCCAAGTGGATTTTAAATGCAGCTTCCAAACGACAAAAAAAATAGCCGAATAATATTTTTTTCATATTTGATACAATCACACCGGTGTGATTAGAACGTTCAGTGCTGCACATCACCAGCTGCTAAATTAAAATCTGCATTCGGGCTTTGCTTGGCGCTGAGCCAGAGAAAGACGCGTTTGTACAGCGCTGCATTATAACCAATCACACACGATTCTGTTGAGCTTATGAATACAATTAACAATCAGAGACGTTCAGATGAGTCATCGCTGAAACGCGGTGTTTTGTTCACTTGCTGGCTGACTGAATTATAAACAACAAAGTGCATATGTGAGTAGAATGTAAGTAAGATATTCATTTCACAGTGTAAACAGCTTCAGTGATTTAAATGGGAGTTTTTGAGAGTGCCTGAACTCTGGCTAGACTGAAGTGAAAATGTTCTTTGATAATGTAGGCTAAATGTTCTTTGCTCTGTAAAATGTAAATGTTAGTAACTTACAATATTGTTATTAAATTCACATGAAATACAAAGTCAATCGTATTAAAAAATATTTTATGGCATGACACCCATATCTGGTACTTTTTTTTTTTTTGGTTTTTATGTGTAGTTAATAGATTACACTATTAGTCTACTTTGCCCATCACCCATTATAGATCAGTCTGGTGCAAAACGCATTTACTTACATATGTTTGAGAATAGAGATATTTCCTGATATAGTTAACACGTTTGGAAATATTTCGAATAAAAAGGAAAAAATAAGATAAAATAAAACATAAGCCTATATCAGTCATACAGTGCTATTGTGGCTGCTGTGTCACATGACAAGCATGACGAGCCCCCACCCCACTCGTGCCCCCTCAAAAATCATGAGTGCATGAAGCCCCTGCTTTAGACAGTTACATTTTTGCCCCGTCCATGCAATAAATGCGCAGCCTTCGACTGCTCAGGGCTGCGTTTCTCGATAACAATTGATCTTAGAGCTTAAGAGCGTTTTCTACGAGTCATTTTACGATCGTTCGTTATTGTTTCACGTCCATTTCCCAAAATTGCACTTAACGCAATCGCACGTAGCCGTGCTTTAAGTGCTATTTAGGAGTCGCTATCCCTTTGTCAAGTGCTGAAATGTCACCTAGCGAGGTCACTACGTTGACATGCAACCAAATAATCCATTTGTAATCGGATTGACGGCTCAATCGGATTGAAAAACCTTCATGGACCTTAATCGATCCGATTGAGCTCGATCTGAATGAAATTTCGATTGGATTGAAGGGGGTGGTTTATTCCTTTTCTAATAGATTGAGAGTGCATGTAAACACTCAATCGGATTGAACCCCGAAACTGAAAGAACTGCGCATGTGCAATGACGCAGAAATAGCGTAATGATGTATGTATGACCCGCAGAACAAGCTGTTCTTCCTTTTGAATAAAGTGTTGTATAAATGCGTGTCCTGTCATTATAAAACTCTCCTTTCACTCGGCAACTGTGAAGTGGAGCAGGACAACCTCCCACCAGTCCTTGTTTTGGATTCTCATCCACAGGCAATCCGTTTTGGGCGCAGGGAGGGGCATTTTTAATGTGTGATAAATATGAGCAGCACGGCACAGCGGTTTATATGTAGGCCTATATTTATCCATAAATTAATAAATATTAATTCTGCTGTTAAAAACAAATAAATAAACCGTGTAGGAGAGTGGTTATTATGTGCAAACAGAGAGAAACTCTATATTTGTGCAGTGTGCG
>NW_015548235.1:88006-100792 GCF_001515605.1 Sinocyclocheilus anshuiensis | reverse complement strand
CCCCCCCCCCCAGTCTTTGAAGCATATTTCCTACATTACTTCTTTTATTCAATTTTTGTTCAGTCATCTAATTTAGAAGTGTATTTCTATTTTCCTGCCCTTTTTAAATATTCCATTTATAACTTAATAAAAAAAACGAGTAATGAATTGTACAATAAAGTACAATTAAATTCTTATATTATAGTCACATTGCACTTGAATAAACTTAAAGGTGTAATCTGCCGATTGTCCTGCAGGTGACCGCATAAATCTATCTTCTTACGATGCACTTAGGGCTTTACCATTACTCTAGAGCACCCGTAGATCTGGGCTGCGTTTCCCAAAAGCTTCGTAAGCTTGAAAAAACGATCGTACGACTGATCATAATATTAAGGTCTGTTTCCCAAAAGCATCGTAACTTAAGTAGCACTTGAAAAACATCGTAGAACTACGAGTGCTCTGGAGTAATCGTCAAGCCCTAGATTACGAGACATTTTATAAGGTGACATTTCAGCACTTGACAAACGGATAGCGACTCCTAAGTAGCACTTAAGCGCGGCTACGCACGATTGCGTTAAGTGCATTTTTTGGAAGCGCACGTGAAACAATAACGAAAGATCGTAAAACGACTCATAGAAGACGCTCTTAAATCCTAAGATTAATCGTTATCGAGAAACGCAGCACTAGATGATTTTCAAGTGCTACTTAAGTTACGATGCTTTTGGGAAACAGACCGTAATATTAAGATCAATCGTACAATAGTTTTTACGAACTTCTTAGGCTTACGAAGCTTTTAGGAAACGCAGCCCAGGTAATGTCGTCGGTATGACCGAGAGCCATTGAAAAACTACAGAAAAGCAAAACTACTTAACTTTAGCATTACTGGCCACGAGTACTAAGGAGAGATCACACATCAGCTGCTCAAAAATGTGTCAGTGAGACGAACTGAGCGCGAGCGCAATCTTGTGACAGTCACAGGGGGTAAATAGTGGAGCGCGTGAAGGAGATGCGAGGGCACGAACACTGTTTAAGGTCTCCATTAATTCGTGCTTGTAGTAATTTAATGTGTATATATTTTGAAAGCATTGCATCGCTATAGAAATCGAGATTCATTCGATTCTTAGCGTTTTAAATTGATTACTGTCCGAAATCGACGATTCACGATTCAAAAATCCATGTTTCAAGATCGATGCATATGCATCGTCATGCAGAGTTTGTAATCGATGCATCGAGAAAACGAGTGAATCGTTACACCCCTAATTATAACCTATTAACCATGTGGTTAACATCTTTAAGTCTTAAAACATCTTTAAGTCTTAATAAGTGTATGATGATTTCTAACACAAAACACAACACAACACATGATGTATCCTGTTAAGTTGCAATGATTTATAATTTCTATAATGTATTATATGTTGCATATCTTGACGTTGTTTAAGATCTGCACAGTATCTTTCTATATCTTATGAGTGGCTTTTTACTGTAACGTGACAAGATATTCTGGTAAACATCCAAAAGGCTTTATAGTGTTGCCATAATATTTATAAGTGGTCTTTGCTTCAGGTAAAGACACACAAGTTAAGTTTTCTTTAACAACCATAAAATATCATGAATGAGTATTGTGATATTGTGTATTGTGAACAAAAACATATTGCATTGTTCCAGCTGTAAAAGGGTTACCTCTGCAATTAGATAATCACTGAAATCATAGGAAACACTCAGTGTGAAAGTCTCCTAACCACTCATAAGATAACAAAAGACTGCAGATCTTAAATAATGTCAGTATTTGAGACTTATATTACATTATAACTATGGGAAGTATAATCTGGTATAACTTAAAAAGCTATAACATGGTGTCCCTTGTGTGTTATAAATCACTTTACTCTTAGAAGATATACAGTAGCTAGAAATAGATAAGTATTGTTATGTATCGCATTATGTACTGTTGTAAAGATTGTTAATAAGATTAAACAACTTTTTAAAAACTATATTATTATTTTATTTTTACTATAAGATAAAAAAAGAAAAAAAACATGCAAGAGTAAATATACAGTATATATTGCACAGATACTATTTAAACTGAACTGAGCTGGATGATGACATCACTGAATTCAATGATGAACTGCCTTTAACTGAAAATTGAGTGTTTACTATTGTCATTTTGCATTATTGACATTGACATTATTTTTCTAATTAATGCTGTACAGTTGCTTTGACAATCTGTATTGTTAAAAGCCCTATATAAATAAAGGTGACTTGACTTGACTATATATATATATATATATATATATATACAGTATTGAAACAAAAACCTCTACCTTTTTGTATACAGAAGCTAAAAATGTGCTATTTACTATGATATGATGATTTTTGAGTGGATAAGGTATTAAACTATTTCTGGCAGTTCTTCATATGGAGGGTCATTTGCAGAAAACTTATCTTTGATTTTTTGTCGTCACCAGCCTGGACGTTATCACGACATGGCCTTTCCAAATATCCACCAGCTCACCATGGAGGGCCCAGAGCGCTTCAGCATCATTGCAGAGTCCAACCTCCCAATACAGACCCAACACTATCCTCCTTTCCAGAACACAGAGCCCTACAAGTTCCCTTATGACACACACACAGCAGCGGCTATGGCGGATGCTCCGAGCTCAATGCAGAAGCCTGCTAACCACCGTCTGTATATGACCCACCCTCCTTGTGGGTATGACTTTGCAGTCCCAGGATACCTTGGCTCAGGGCCTTATCCAACAGCACTGTATAAGGATCCTTTGAGCCCACAAACTGAGACAGAACCCAATAAGTCGGGGAGCAGTTTGAGTGCCATGCCTCATGGCACAAGTCCATTAGGCAGCCATGAGCGGAGCTACACAGAAAGTACAGGAAAGCATCATGGCTGGAAGCAAATTCTTAGTAAAGGTCCCTATGGGGAGAGAGGAGACTACTCTCAACTGCCAACCAACGCCAACCACCACTACTACAACAGTGACTACCCATGTAGGTACACGGGACCTGCCCCTGCCACCCCGGCAGCATTGCAGACTATAATAACCACAACCACAAAAGTGTCCTACCAGCCATGCCCCAAGCCATCTGTTGTCAAATATGGAGAGAATCTCTATGATGTGAAAGGCCTGTCTAACTGTAACTCAATCTTGGAAGAAGCCTCTTCCAACTCCTACTCGGACCTGAAGATTCCAGAGGATTCGGGAGTGATTAAATCTGCCCTCTCATACCAGGACACGCTCCCAGCTAAAATCGAGAGGTCTGAAAACTTTGAGGGCTATCGCTACAGCAGTTACAGCTCAAATAGTTACCCTGAACGAATGTCGCATCCTTTTAGGTATGACAGCGGAGAATACTGAGGGACTGCAGAAAGATCAAACAGTGTATATATATATAAAAAACAAACATAAAAAAACAAAGCAGGTACATACATTCGTGGTCAGAATTATTGGCACCCTTGGTAAATCCGGTTGGAAGATCCAAACATGGCCCATTATAAGATTTCTAACAGAGTCAGTCACTTTTAGATTTTTTATCTGTTGGTATTTGATAGAATCAAAGATGCCATCTATCTAAACAAGATGTCCAGGACCTTTTTATCCCTGTATGCACCAAACCCATCTTGAGTGTTCGTTGCTAAAAAGCTAATTTTGTAGTTACATCTGACCATAGAAGCCAGTCCCATTTGAAGCTAGGGATTGTTTTTGGATGAGAGCATTTTCTTTTCTTGATTTTTTTTCTTGAAACCCTCCCAAACAACATGTGGTATAGGTGCTGTTTGATTTTTTCTGACCCTGAGACTCAACTATTCTCTGCAATTCTCCAGCTGTGGTCCTTGGAGAGTCTTTAGCCACTCAAACTCTCATCCTCACCGTGCATTAGGACGATATAGACACACGTCCTTTTCCGGACAGATTTGTAACATTTTCTGTTGATTGGAAGTTCTTAATATAAGAATTTCTAGGGGTGCCAATAATTGTGTCCAATGTGTATTTGAGAAAAACATTTATTTCATAATGAGATTTTCCCCCATTTTCAATTGTTTTAGTTCAATGAAAGGTTAGATATTTGTGAATTTTTTAAAATAAAAGATCAAAATGATTAACAATGCAGATTTATTTTCACAGCCTTCTTTGGTCATATTTACCAAGGGTGCCAATAATTCTGTCCACGACTGTATAAATGTGTTATTTATATTCAGTATTTGAGCTGTTTTAATGTCTTTAGTTTTAAAGTGATTGTAGATAGCTGGTGGATTCTTGTGTAAACTTTTGATTCATATTGATTAAACAGACTGACATCAGTGTTAAGTACATTTCTATATATTCAAGTAATATGTTTAAAGTCATGATTGGTAATTAGCTGTTGTATTTGAAATAAATAAAAATGTCAAATGAAACGAGTATTTAGGCAGAAAGTTCTTTTTTTGATGTTCTTTAAAATGGTCTCTCTAACAAAACTGAGGGCATGCACAGTGTGATACTTAATCTAGAACAAACATATTTTCATCTATAACAGGAAAAAGACACAAATTATGTTTAAATTTATCTTGTTACGAGGAAAGTTAAAGAATCATTGGAAAAATCAATATATGTCATCACATTTGGGATTGTAAAACAGGAAAAGTCTAATACCTGTTTAGCTTTGACTCACAGATAATTTCTCAAAAATACCAATGTTTGTTCAGCATGTCCATATAGGAAGTCTAAAACATGACGTAATAACATTTAATCATGGGCTTTGTGACAGAAAGCTTTTAAGACATCTGAGAGAAAGTGAACACTTTTCATAAGCCATCTGCATCCAGCGAAGAATATTCCACTGTCAGAAGGGATCAAGGATACTCACAAACAATTAATCAGCTGCTTTGAATGAGAGAGGTGCCCTGACAGGCTACAGACCTCCAACCACTCCACTTGACAGAGAAAAAGAGATACAATTAAACAGACAGATAAAATATCTGACAGTCCAGCAACAAGAGAACACAGAAATATAAAAGCAAGGAGACAGTTAACAGGCAATAAGAGCAGGCCAGAGAAGCTGTAATACCTGCTGCTGACAGCATCTCTCCTCACAGCCACTTTGTAACAGACAAACACGCAGGAATGAACTAACACACACTTAAGCTATGTTTTCAGATGTTCTATTTAGCCTACACAAATGCTGTATTTATTAGTGTAAAGTCAGTCACCAGTCTTGATTTGGTTTGTGAATAATTGTGTGTTCGATTAAGTGTGTCTGCTTGGGAAAAAAAAAGAAAACATCAATTAATTGCATTATGCATTATTGACTGTTCTTGACCTGCAGCCAGTAGAAAAATACAAAATTCATTTCTCATTACCACATTTCTTATCTTGATGATCCTTTTGCAAATCAAGTCAGACACATGCAAACTGTCAACAGGGTCATTCCTATTATGCTGTAACCTTTGAACTCTGTAACTTTTTACATCAATATTCTTGCAGCATAAAGTAGGGAGTATTTATTTACAAGGATAGATCAGACTTTGGTAAATAATATCTCTGATTATTTACACAATATAATAAAATGAAACTTGAAATGCTGATAAAACAATCTGTAATTGTATTAACATTTCTAATACTTATTGATGTTTGTACTGTTGTTTTACCAGCAAAGTTGGTCACTTCCTGGATGATGACATCATTAAGAAGTCATAAAATACCAACAAATATAGAATATAGAAACTCAAAAAAGTTTTTAGTCTCCAGAGCCCCAGCAAATGGAATTGCATAAATGTCTGCGTTCAAGCATGTTTCTACCTAAACAGTTTCCAGTTCCACAGAAATTTAACCTGTTACTGACTTATACAGCTATTTCTGCATATTAGGCTAAATGAAGAGAGAAGCATATTTTTAACATTGCAAATAGTCTCTATTTGTAAAACAATCAGTTTCATTAGAGATAAACAACATAATGATCTGCACTCTTTGTCACAAATAGGCAAGCCATAAAAAAATAAAAAAAATTTTCAATGAAAATATGATGTTACTCTACATCTCTGTCACCCCTATATTTCTGCTGTAGGCTGGTAGCCATCATGATATGCTGTTAACTTCAAGCAGTGATGTTTACAAACAGTGAATGAGAGATAGGCCAGACTCAAAGACAGCTGCATGATAATCTCTGGAACCACAGAGCACTTCAAAGACACATTCACGAGTGGCACCACATCCCTGAGTGATCAGAGACACACTGAGCTTTGGACTTCACTGCACATGACCCCATATCATCTTTGGTGCTTTTGAGATATACAAGTCTTCAGTAAATGTTTAAAACTTAAGAGTCAAAATCAGAGTGGAGCTGGACTTCTAGAGCACTGACTCTAAAAGAGATATTGCACACCAAGTTGTTTTAAATGCCGCTCCACTGCAAGAGCGTCATGCAATGTTGAAGGCATGGGTTTGTTTCTCAGGAAACGCATATACTGATTAAACGTTTACCTAAATACTGCTTTCGAAAAAAAAAAGCATATTCTCTGAATGCAATAACATTTGTTGTTAATTACAGGCAAATGCCACTACCATTTCATTGTCAGATTTGACCTTTTTATCATCATTATTTTTTTTTAAGAAAGAAAAAACACTTCAATGTAATAACTTTGTTAAAGTAATAGTACCACTTATTACTCATGCTTTTCTTTTAGAGTTTAGACGTTATTTACATAAAAATAAAACACATTTTATATTACTTTCACATCACCTGGATCAATATCGCATTCATTTACCATGAAGTCTGACAGTCACAATAGTCTCTCTCTCTCTCTCTCTCTCTCTCTCTCTCTGTCTGTCTAAAGCATTAACAGGAGAGAGCACAGGTGGTGTGTGCAATGGCAGTCTGAGTAATGACCTCTTACTGTCTCTATTGTTCCTTTATATCAGCCATTAGGTCTCATACTCCTCATACTCTCCACCTGCTGTCTGGTGCTCACGAACACATGAGAGCATGCATCAACTCTTTTTGTTCTTTGTGTCTCAACCTCTTCATCTCAATCAGGTCAGCGTCTGGAGTGTTACTATGTGCTGTAAAGCCCTTTGAAATAACATGCATGCCTCTTTGACCCAGTGAAGTGGAGAGTTTTAAAATATTTTCACAAGTTTCCAACATGAGTGCATTTAAAAGCATTTGTCAAATACTCAATATGTACATGGAAGGGTTTGTTTTGAAAATTGTAAAAGTTCTCTATTGAAACATTTCTCTAAATCTCTAAAAAAAAAAAAAACATCCTCCGTATAACCAAATATTGTTCCCTCTTTAAAACTATAGTCAACAAGCAAGGATTATGATAATTTTCACATTATAAGAAAACAAAGTTCACAAATGCACAGAACTTTGAAAACACTTTTGATGCTATGTGAATATGGCTGAATTCATCATTTTGAGGATCACATGAATAGGACAAAACAGGATGTGTGACATTTCTCACACCGTACATCTGATCTGACACACCGGTTTCAGAGGAAACTGTCTCACTGATGGATACTGTTGTTTTGTCCTTATCCATGAACCATACCAAGAATGCTAGCAAATGGAATGCCAGCCCAAAGAAACTGTTTGTTTGCTATGAATGACTGCATAACAACAGGTTAGTCTTTATTCCATAGTACAAGATATATACTGATTAGTGCTGGAATGTGTGTGATTGGAAGACGAGGAACTTAATATAAATCAAGTGTAACCATCGCAAAGGTCAAATAATGCCTATTTCCATATGATTGAGGCCCCTGTCACTAAAGACACTAAATTCTTAAAACTTTTACTCTAAGAGCTGAACAGTTAAATTATCAAACACAATAGTACACTCAGGTGTACTTACTGCACATCTTAGCACACTATGAGCACATTAGAAAAGTATATGATGTATTTTAACCTTGGAACTAAACATATGATCCTTAAAAAATATATATTTTTTAAAGGGGTCAGGAACTGAGAAATCAAATGTCCCTTGATCTTTTGACATATAACAGGTCAATGTACTATAAAAACATAAGTTTCAAAACTCAAAACCTTCTTGTTAGTTTAAAAATAGCTTTTATTGAAACTAAGCTCAGAAAAGGACTAGTTGTGGAATGTGCCACTTTATGACGTAATAGTGTGGCTAAGCACCGCCTCTGCAGGAGAAGACCAACACCTGTTTCTACATCACTGCCTCTTTAGGCCCGCCCACTGATAGGCGATTGTAGTAGGAGGAGAGGAAATACTAGAGAGATGCGATCACAGGATTACTTCATCAACAGCAGAACCATACATATGACATTACTAGATTACAATACACTGTGTAGCGTAAGTTGTGAAAAATAGTCTTTGAATTGCCTTCCTTGTGATCGTAACCAGTGGTGTAGTCCTAAAGAAAAAAGTGGATTACTATTAGCCAGTCACCCCAACCCCACCACAAAAAAAAAAAAAAAAAAAATGATTTGTTGTTATTGTTGTTGGTCTATTAGTACTTTAAATAGTATTTTAGTAATATTACTACAGTGCACTCTAAAATTGGTTGACAGATTATTTTTTAAGTAGTCAAACTTCCAGTTTGTTCCAGCACAGGCCTGTCGACCGCATTATTATACACTGAACAAAATTATAAACGCAACACTTTTGTTTTTGCCCCCATTTTTCATGAGCTGAACTCAAAGATCTAAGACTTTTTCTATGTACACAAAAGGCCTATTTCTCTCAAATATTGTTCACAAATCTGTCTAAATCTGTGTTAGTGAGCACTTCTCCTTTGCCGAGATAATCCATCGTGTTTTTTGAACATTAAACCACATAAACACATTTCATTACACCAAATACACAAAATAATGTTCTTTTTAGCAACATCATATGACCCCTTTAATACCGCGCTGTTTCATCCCACTTTTGGTGTGTGTGGCTTCCCATAGTTTTGAGTGGCATTGAGCGCAGTTCTTTCGCTGCAGCAGCAGACACGCGCCATAAGAAAATATGTGAGTGGAGACATTATCACGCTAGTATCAAAAAAGCAAGTCTAATATGGTAGTGCGGCCAAGACGCGAAACAACTAATTTAGCATATTTTTACTAATATCCCGAGCCTCCGTTACTAATAATTCCAAAATGTCATTTTAATAAAATCAGCTATATTTTTACATGTATAAAGATCCACTTATGCTGTGTGAGAGATTTTCTCACACAGCATAAGTGGGTCTACATGCAAAAATATAGCTGATTTTATTATTTAGGAAGGGAATTATACCTCCTGCAAGAGGATTTGAGTATTTTGCAGGGGAAAAACAAAAGGTTTATACAAATACTGAATGGATTACATACATACAAGCGTGCAAAGAGCCCTAAAAAGCTGTCACTCATGGTGTACTAGTAAATCTGTGAAATGCTTATAGATGCTTATAGATCAGTAAATGTTTTTTAGACCTCAGTAAAACACATTTTCAAGTTGCAGACACAATTATTTATATTTTTGTAATTTATTTAAATAATTTTTTTAATTAATGTTTTATGTATTTTTTTTTTATAAGGCCCATTACACTGTAGGCTATTCGACACAAAAAGCACTAAAAGTACAACCATTCCAGCATCAGATGTTGTCAGCATCAGCATCAGTAAATGTTTTTTACACCTCAGTAAAACACAATTTCAATAGACACAATTATTTATAGTTTTGTAATTTAATTAATATTTTTTTTTTTTAAGTAATCTATTATGTATTTTTTACTAAAATAAAACATTTCTATAAAAATACATTTATTGTTGTGGTATGAATAATAAAACAAATATTATACAAACATTATAAGCATGAGGTTAGGAGGCAACACATATAGAAATAAATTGTAGAAATGAAAAGGTAAAGATAAATGCTTCAACAAATTATCTTCATATTCATCTGAAATTGTGCTGTGACATCATATGACGTGATTTTAAAAAAGCTAAAATGAAGTTGCTGAAGAAAGAAAAAGCCATTTCCACAATGTAAAATGTTGTGCACATTTCATGTACATTACATTATATTACATTAAGGACGTCTCCACAATTGTTAACCAAGAAAAATAAACCATATTTATGCTTAACAATTGTGATTCTTCACAATTCCTTATGACAATGAATACTTTACAAGTTCTAACTAGCGAGATTCTGAGTAATTAGAAACAGAAACTTTTTCGTTCTTCACGCAGATCATAAACCGTTGAAATCGGTTGAGAACTTTTTGTCCAGAAAAGCCACAGCTCCCCGTTTACTTGTATTTGTTTACAGCGGACGAATATGGCGGACTCGTTGACGTATCGCAGCAACGGTCCAAAGTGGCCAATGAGGCATCTATGTATTTTATATGTCTATGGTAATACGTGCCTGTCAGTCAATAGCGGTGGGCGGGGCTACGGCACTATGATGTCATATTGCGGACAGGATCCAAGCCGCTCGTTTTCTGAGCCTGGTTTGGTTTTATGAAGATTTAAAAAAAAGACTGGATGGATTTTTATCATTCTAAGATGGCTGTGTACAAACAATTCCAACACACATTTCTGTCCAAACACCTTGTAAAAGTGGATTTTGCATAATAAGTGCCCTTTAAGGAATCTAGAACATGGTCATAGAGTATAATGCATTAATATATGCCTATAAGTACTAATAAACAACCAATATGCTAGCAATATGTATGCTAACAAGCAACTAGTTAATAATAAGAATTGGACCTTAAAATTAAGTGTTATCAGATTTTTTTTCTTTCTATTTCTGAGCCATTATTCTGGTTTTTCCCTCTGGCATCCAGAAGAGGAGAATCCGGGAGATGTCATCTTGTTCCCTCCGGATAACGTGTCCGAGCTATTTCCATCACCTTCTCATCATGATGGTGCATTGGTGTCTATACTTTCTTGCTTGCCCTGGGAGTAGCTGTTGATTAGGAGATGCCCTTGCTTGTCTGTGATTTATACATCAATAGCTCCAATATGCTTATGGCAGGCATCTTGGTGATCTTGTACATCTTGTCTTGTTCCCCACTAAAACTATCAAATTCTAGTGGCTGAGCATTGCGAGGCCCTTTCTGCTTTGGGTAGTCCAGCATCTCCTGTCCATTCGAGCTGACCAAGTCCCCGGTCGTTTGAACTATGGGGTGGACATGTTGTCGTGACAGGGCATGACCCATTCAAGTCAAGTCAAGTCACCTTTATTTATACAGCACTTTATACAGTATAGATTGTTTCAAAGCAGCTTTATGGTGATAAACAAGAAAATAGTGATTCAATGATGCAAATAAATCTCAATTCTGCTGTAAAGCAGCTCTAAAAAGACAATAGTAAACAGTCATTGTTCAGTTGAAAGCAGTTCATGGAGAATGGACATTGCACCCTCAGATGGTGGAGATAGTATGGCAGATATTCGGGCCAGCAGAGGTAGACCTATTTGTGACACCAGGAAACTCACACTGCCCGCTGTTCTTCTTTCTGGAGGGGAATCAATCTCTAGGAGTGGACACGCTGGCCCACCGCTGGCTGAGAGCACACAAATATGTGTTCCCTCCTGTTAAAATCTTGCATCAGATTAAGCAAGATCAGGCAGGATGAGGAGTCAATGCTGTTGGTTGTGGCGGGATGGCCCATGCAGCCCTGGTTCTCGGACCTGCTAGAGATGCTAGTGGGTCCCCCTGGCCCATCCCCCTGAAGAGGGACCTCCTCTCACAGGCAAGGGGCTCAATCCCGCTTCCACAAGAAGTGTTAGACACGATTGCAAGAGTAAAAGAAAAAAAAAATGACTGAATAAACTTGACATTTTGAAGTAGAAAGATTTGTTTTATTTACTACTTCAAAAAAAAAATTACAGTGTAAATTGTAATGGATTATATAAATTTAATCAAAACAAAGCTGTTTAGGTGGTTTGTTTTAAAACGTTCTGTACATTTTTTTTATAAAATCACAGAAAATAGTTTTTATACATGCACTTTCTGTTAGGGATGCATGATATTATCAGAACGTTATCGAAATCAGCCAATAATGGCTTAAAATGCAAACATTGGCATCGGCCCGACATGAAAAATTATGCCGATATGCCTTAACGATTAGACGAGTAACTCACGTGTGCTCAGAGTGTAATAGCGATAAGATCACATCAGCAGTGTGGCCATTCTTGAAGTTAACTTTTTCCTGAATGATGATTAGATTCACTGTTTTGAGCATTTTATCTGAGAATGCAAGTACAGGATGAAGCGTCCGGTGTGCGATAGACGGTGCGTTCCAAACGGGATATATCGCCCTCCGAAGGGCACTTCGGAGTAAAAATATTCATGGCCGCCATATTGAAGGGTCGTTCCAAACCGAAGCGCTCAAAACTGGCCACTACAAAGGGCCCTTCGGAATGAAGGATTTCGAAGGGTACAACTGATGGATACTTCGGGCTCCCATTATCCTTTGCGCAGATTCTGTGCATGATGATGGTGCCTCCGTGTGGGCACGTGATGATGACGCTGAAGGGCACTTCAAGGAACAGTTGTTTGGTCCCCTACACCCTTCAACCCTTCGAAGCTCTCACTCCGGAGAGTAAACCCTTTGAAGGGATTAGTATGAAGGTAAAATGACGTCAAAAAGATTTGCATACGCAGGGTAAGAGTTGTGGAAGTGTACATAAGACTGTAAGCGTAAATTAAATTTACATGCACAAGAGAAGCTTTGTAAAGGTGTAAATCGCGTTTCAAGAGCAAGAAAAAAATATTTGCAGCATTTTACTGTTACTCGTAAGTGTAATTCATGTATTGTGAAACTGCAGCTTCATGCTAACGCAAAATAAATATGATCTGCATGCTTCTGACTTCCAT
>NW_015548235.1:84687-87703 GCF_001515605.1 Sinocyclocheilus anshuiensis | reverse complement strand
TAATTCTACTTACATGATTTTCTCACACAGCATAAGTGGGTCTTTATACATGTAAAAATATAGTTGATTTTATTATTTAGGAAGGGAATTATACCTCCTGCAAGAGGATTTGAGTATTTTGCAGGGGAAAAACAAAAGGTTTATACAAATACTGAATGGATTACATACATACAAGCGTGCAAAGAGCCCGTCACTCATGTCACTCATGGTGTACTAGTAAATCTGTGAAATGCTTATAGATGCTTATAGATCAGTAAATACCTCAGTAATATGCTTGACAAGCGTGATTCTTCACAATTCCTTATGACAATGAATACTTTACAAGTTCTAACTAGCGAGATTCTGAGTAATTAGAAACAGAAACTTTTTCGTTCTTCACGCAGATCATAAACCGTTGAAATCGGTTGAGAACTTTTTGTCCAGAAAAGCCACAGCTCCCCGTTTACTTGTATTTGTTTACAGCGGACGAATATGGCGGACTCGTTGACGTATCGCAGCAACGGTCCAAAGTGGCCAATGAGGCATCTATGTATTTTATATGTCTATGGTAATACGTGCCTGTCAGTCAATAGCGGTGGGCGGGGCTACGGCACTATGATGTCATATTGCGGACAGGATCCAAGCCGCTCGTTTTCTGAGCCTGGTTTGGTTTTATGAAGATTTAAAAAAAAGACTGGATGGATTTTTATCATTCTAAGATGGCTGTGTACAAACAATTCCAACACACATTTCTGTCCAAACACCTTGTAAAAGTGGATTTTGCATAATAAGTGCCCTTTAAGGAATCTAGAACATGGTCATAGAGTATAATGCATTAATATGTGCCTATAAGTACTAATAAACAGCCAATATGCTAGCAATATGTATGCTAACAAGCAACTAGTTAATAATAAGAATTGGACCTTAAAATTAAGTGTTATCAGATTTTTTTTCTTTCTATTTCTGAGCCATTATTCTGGTTTTTCCCTCTGGCATCCAGAAGAGGAGAATCCGGGAGATGTCATCTTGTTCCCTCCGGATAACGTGTCCGAGCTATTTCCATCACCTTCTCATCATGATGGTGCATTGGTGTCTATACTTTCTTGCTTGCCCTGGGAGTAGCTGTTGATTAGGAGATGCCCTTGCTTGTCTGTGATTTATACATCAATAGCTCCAATATGCTTATGGCAGGCATCTTGGTGATCTTGTACATCTTGTCTTGTTCCCCACTAAAACTATCAAATTCTAGTGGCTGAGCATTGCGAGGCCCTTTCTGCTTTGGGTAGTCCAGCATCTCCTGTCCATTCGAGCTGACCAAGTCCCCGGTCGTTTGAACTATGGGGTGGACATGTTGTCGTGACAGGGCATGACCCATTCAAGTCAAGTCAAGTCACCTTTATTTATACAGCACTTTATACAGTATAGATTGTTTCAAAGCAGCTTTATGGTGATAAACAAGAAAATAGTGATTCAATGATGCAAATAAATCTCAATTCTGCTGTAAAGCAGCTCTAAAAAGACAATAGTAAACAGTCATTGTTCAGTTGAAAGCAGTTCATGGAGAATGGACATTGCACCCTCAGATGGTGGAGATAGTATGGCAGATATTCGGGCCAGCAGAGGTAGACCTATTTGTGACACCAGGAAACTCACACTGCCCGCTGTTCTTCTTTCTGGAGGGGAATCAATCTCTAGGAGTGGACACGCTGGCCCACCGCTGGCTGAGAGCACACAAATATGTGTTCCCTCCTGTTAAAATCTTGCATCAGATTAAGCAAGATCAGGCAGGATGAGGAGTCAATGCTGTTGGTTGTGGCGGGATGGCCCATGCAGCCCTGGTTCTCGGACCTGCTAGAGATGCTAGTGGGTCCCCCTGGCCCATCCCCCTGAAGAGGGACCTCCTCTCACAGGCAAGGGGCTCAATCCCGCTTCCACAAGAAGTGTTAGACACGATTGCAAGAGTAAAAGAAAAAAAAAATGACTGAATAAACTTGACATTTTGAAGTAGAAAGATTTGTTTTATTTACTACTTCAAAAAAAAAATTACAGTGTAAATTGTAATGGATTATATAAATTTAATCAAAACAAAGCTGTTTAGGTGGTTTGTTTTAAAACGTTCTGTACATTTTTTTTATAAAATCACAGAAAATAGTTTTTATACATGCACTTTCTGTTAGGGATGCATGATATTATCAGAACGTTATCGAAATCAGCCAATAATGGCTTAAAATGCAAACATTGGCATCGGCCCGACATGAAAAATTATGCCGATATGCCTTAACGATTAGACGAGTAACTCACGTGTGCTCAGAGTGTAATAGCGATAAGATCACATCAGCAGTGTGGCCATTCTTGAAGTTAACTTTTTCCTGAATGATGATTAGATTCACTGTTTTGAGCATTTTATCTGAGAATGCAAGTACAGGATGAAGCGTCCGGTGTGCGATAGACGGTGCGTTCCAAACGGGATATATCGCCCTCCGAAGGGCACTTCGGAGTAAAAATATTCATGGCCGCCATATTGAAGGGTCGTTCCAAACCGAAGCGCTCAAAACTGGCCACTACAAAGGGCCCTTCGGAATGAAGGATTTCGAAGGGTACAACTGATGGATACTTCGGGCTCCCATTATCCTTTGCGCAGATTCTGTGCATGATGATGGTGCCTCCGTGTGGGCACGTGATGATGACGCTGAAGGGCACTTCAAGGAACAGTTGTTTGGTCCCCTACACCCTTCAACCCTTCGAAGCTCTCACTCCGGAGAGTAAACCCTTTGAAGGGATTAGTATGAAGGTAAAATGACGTCAAAAAGATTTGCATACGCAGGGTAAGAGTTGTGGAAGTGTACATAAGACTGTAAGCGTAAATTAAATTTACATGCACAAGAGAAGCTTTGTAAAGGTGTAAATCGCGTTTCAAGAGCAAGAAAAAAATATTTGCAGCATTTTACTGTTACTCGTAAGTGTAATTCATGTATTGTGAAACTGCAGCTTCATGCTAACGCAAAATAAATATGATCTGCATGCTTCTGACTTCCAT
>NW_015548235.1:78359-83359 GCF_001515605.1 Sinocyclocheilus anshuiensis | reverse complement strand
AAAAGCTAAAATGGGTTGTAGAGTGTAGAGCTAAAAAGTGTTGTAGAAAGAAAAAGCCATTTCCACAATGTAAAACGTTGTGCACATTTCATGTACATTACATTATATTACTATTAAGGACGTCTCCACAATTATTAACCAAGAAAAATAAACCATATCTATGCTTGACAAGCGTGATTCTTCACAATTCCTTATGACAATGAATACTTTACAAGTTCTAACTAGCGAGATTCTGAGTAATTAGAAACAGAAACTTTTTCGTTCTTCACGCAGATCATAAACCGTTGAAATCGGTTGAGAACTTTTTGTCCAGAAAAGCCACAGCTCCCCGTTTACTTGTATTTGTTTACAGCGGACGAATATGGCGGACTCGTTGACGTATCGCAGCAACGGTCCAAAGTGGCCAATGAGGCATCTATGTATTTTATATGTCTATGGTAATACGTGCCTGTCAGTCAATAGCGGTGGGCGGGGCTACGGCACTATGATGTCATATTGCGGACAGGATCCAAGCCGCTCGTTTTCTGAGCCTGGTTTGGTTTTATGAAGATTTTAAAAAAAGACTGGATGGATTTTTATCATTCTAAGATGGCTGTGTACAAACAATTCCAACACACATTTCTGTCCAAACACCTTGTAAAAGTGGATTTTGCATAATAAGTGCCCTTTAAGGAATCTAGAACATGGTCATAGAGTATAATGCATTAATATGTGCCTATAAGTACTAATAAACAGCCAATATGCTAGCAATATGTATGCTAACAAGCAACTAGTTAATAATAAGAATTGGACCTTAAAATTAAGTGTTATCAGATTTTTTTTCTTTCTATTTCTGAGCCATTATTCTGGTTTTTCCCTCTGGCATCCAGAAGAGGAGAATCCGGGAGATGTCATCTTGTTCCCTCCGGATAACGTGTCCGAGCTATTTCCATCACCTTCTCATCATGATGGTGCATTGGTGTCTATACTTTCTTGCTTGCCCTGGGAGTAGCTGTTGATTAGGAGATGCCCTTGCTTGTCTGTGATTTATACATCAATAGCTCCAATATGCTTATGGCAGGCATCTTGGTGATCTTGTACATCTTGTCTTGTTCCCCACTAAAACTATCAAATTCTAGTGGCTGAGCATTGCGAGGCCCTTTCTGCTTTGGGTAGTCCAGCATCTCCTGTCCATTCGAGCTGACCAAGTCCCCGGTCGTTTGAACTATGGGGTGGACATGTTGTCGTGACAGGGCATGACCCATTCAAGTCAAGTCAAGTCACCTTTATTTATACAGCACTTTATACAGTATAGATTGTTTCAAAGCAGCTTTATGGTGATAAACAAGAAAATAGTGATTCAATGATGCAAATAAATCTCAATTCTGCTGTAAAGCAGCTCTAAAAAGACAATAGTAAACAGTCATTGTTCAGTTGAAAGCAGTTCATGGAGAATGGACATTGCACCCTCAGATGGTGGAGATAGTATGGCAGATATTCGGGCCAGCAGAGGTAGACCTATTTGTGACACCAGGAAACTCACACTGCCCGCTGTTCTTCTTTCTGGAGGGGAATCAATCTCTAGGAGTGGACACGCTGGCCCACCGCTGGCTGAGAGCACACAAATATGTGTTCCCTCCTGTTAAAATCTTGCATCAGATTAAGCAAGATCAGGCAGGATGAGGAGTCAATGCTGTTGGTTGTGGCGGGATGGCCCATGCAGCCCTGGTTCTCGGACCTGCTAGAGATGCTAGTGGGTCCCCCTGGCCCATCCCCCTGAAGAGGGACCTCCTCTCACAGGCAAGGGGCTCAATCCCGCTTCCACAAGAAGTGTTAGACACGATTGCAAGAGTAAAAGAAAAAAAAAATGACTGAATAAACTTGACATTTTGAAGTAGAAAGATTTGTTTTATTTACTACTTCAAAAAAAAAATTACAGTGTAAATTGTAATGGATTATATAAATTTAATCAAAACAAAGCTGTTTAGGTGGTTTGTTTTAAAACGTTGTGTACATTTTTTTTTATAAAATCACAGAAAATAGTTTTTATACATGCACTTTCTGTTAGGGATGCATGATATTATCAGAACGTTATCGAAATCAGCCAATAATGGCTTAAAATGCAAACATTGGCATCGGCCCGACATGAAAAATTATGCCGATATGCCTTAACGATTAGACGAGTAACTCACGTGTGCTCAGAGTGTAATAGCGATAAGATCACATCAGCAGTGTGGCCATTCTTGAAGTTAACTTTTTCCTGAATGATGATTAGATTCACTGTTTTGAGCATTTTATCTGAGAATGCAAGTACAGGATGAAGCGTCCGGTGTGCGATAGACGGTGCGTTCCAAACGGGATATATCGCCCTCCGAAGGGCACTTCGGAGTAAAAATATTCATGGCCGCCATATTGAAGGGTCGTTCCAAACCGAAGCGCTCAAAACTGGCCACTACAAAGGGCCCTTCGGAATGAAGGATTTCGAAGGGTACAACTGATGGATACTTCGGGCTCCCATTATCCTTTGCGCAGATTCTGTGCATGATGATGGTGCCTCCGTGTGGGCACGTGATGATGACGCTGAAGGGCACTTCAAGGAACAGTTGTTTGGTCCCCTACACAAGTCAGAAGCATGCAGATCATATTTATTTTGCGTTAGCATGAAGCTGCAGTTTCACAATACATTAATTACACTTACGAGTAACAGTAAAATGCTGCAAATATTTTTTTCTTGCGCTTGAAACACGATTTACACCTTTACAAAGCTTCTCTTGCGCATGCAAATTTAATTTACGCTTACAGTCTTATGTACACTTCCACAAATATTACCCTGCTTATGCAAATCTTTTTGACGTCATTCTACCTTCATAGATTAGGGCATAGGGTGCAGTGTTGCCAATTTCGTTCAATAGAAAGTAGCTAAACCCAGTTTGAAAAGTCGCTAAATGTCGCCAGATGACGTCATACGCGAAATTCTCAATAAAACTGTTTTCATTTATATATATTACTGTTTCTGTTGTCAGACAACAGAATAAATATGAAACAGTGACTGAAATGCGGCCCTTTAAGACTATATAACCAGTTCTCCCTTCCAAGAGGTTAATCTGCACAAAAATCCTGCTTTATATTTGAGTCATCGTCTGATGAAATGAAACGCACATAAGAAAAGACAAGACACAGACAATTCCTGTGCTGTGATTTCGGCTATATTTGCATGTAAAATTAGAGAAGCAACATAATATCTATTTTAACTTAAGGCGCTGCTCCTCTCAGCCGCTTGCTGTACAGAGCAGACGCAGAGAAAGAGAGGTGTGTGCGCGCTGACCTTGCGCCGTTGCGTCAGTACCAGCGATCACAGAGACTCGCTAAGGTTTGTCCAAGAAGTCGCTAGATTTGTCGCTAGTCGCTTTTTTGGAAAAAAAAAAAGTCGCCAAGGGGTCTGAAAAGTCGCTAAATCTAGCGACAAAGTCGCTAAATTGGCAACACTGATAGGGTGAGCCCTTCCCAGTGGAATGCAGGGAGAGTCAACAGTCACTAGCGTGTGCAGCAGCAACAGCCTCCCCCGGGTCCTAATGCCAGTCCCGTAAGGCGTTTTATTTACTTAGGGGGCGCTGTTGGTCTACTTGTAATAAAATGAAAGTAAAATTCACAAATAACATTAAGATTGCGTTTCTGATTAAACAAAGCAGTAAGAAATTATAGCTTACATGAATAAAAATCACAAACAAGACAAGTAAATTAAATAATTTTATATATACAGATTTATTCATTAATGTGTTATATGTTTTTTTTCAAACATATTATGAAAACTTAAATACAAGGAGGTCTAAAAGATTTTCAGAATTTGTACAACTCTTTTGCTTTAGACCATCTACAAATGTTAAGTATTCAAATAAAATGTTAAGGATTGATTTATAGTTGCTTTATAGTTATTTTCAAAGCTTTCAATGTACTCTCATTATAAAATAACTTCACTGTTTATTTCATTCTCAAAAGTAAGTTTTTGTTAAAAACTAACCAAAATGAAAAATAGAGTTTTTATAATCTATGTACAGGAGAGACTTGATGTTGTTTCCAAACAAAAGGAAATATATCGGTATTGGCATCGGCTATCGGCGGAAATGAGTTGAAAAATATCGGCATATCGGATATCGGCAAAAATCCAATACCATGCATCCCTACTTTCTGTCTATGGTTGTTACACTGCCTCACTGACCCTGAGATGGGAAAATATAACTTTTTTAAATATTAGCAATAACCTTTTCTAATGAAATGATTCTCATTAAATTTGGAAAAAAATGAAAGAAATAATTGTATAGTATATAAATAGCATAAATTGCATGCTTTCTGTAGAATGACCCTTATCATCTTGAAGGGCAGGTCTCCAGCCCTTGCAGGTGTAGCCAAAGTCAGTCTAAATACTGGCTGAAGTGTAACAGGGTATGTAAACAATACCCTCAGTTCCAAATGACTAAACTAATCCCTAATCCCCACCAATGTTTCAGATTCTGTGTTTACCAAATGGAACTGATGCCCCATTCCAAAAATATCAGCATTTATGCCTGATGTCATCTACAGACGTGTGCACCATTTAGATAACAATAGAAAAAAACAAAGACTGTACAGTGTACTACAGTCTACTTGACCAATTTAACAATGTTAAACCTAATTTCTTTAGGGACCTATGTGAAAACTGACTAATAATAATAATTTTTTATACTTTTTTTTTGGCTGGAGCAGCATGGCTCAAAAAGGTCCTGGGTTTGAGTAATTCTGAACTAGAAACCATTTCTGTTGGGGGGTTTGCGTGTTCTCCCAGTGTTAGTACTAATTTAGTGGCTCAAAGTGGCTCAAAATACAATAAACCTATACAATCTAAGAATAAATTAAACTAATAAATCAAAATGCTTTTGAATGAGGACATGACGGAATGTCTTTCCATATCTAAGCATCATGTACACATGATCTGCTCTATTTTATGTGTGTAGCAAATAGCAAGTTTCAGTATGATCCATAATTAC
>NW_015548235.1:58940-77127 GCF_001515605.1 Sinocyclocheilus anshuiensis | reverse complement strand
TACGGCTCTGTGTAGTAAATGCCGCTCCATCTGAAAGCACGTGCTGGAGATTTACTACTAATCACCAGAAGCAGTGTTGCCAACTTCTTTCAATAGAAAGTAGCTAAACCCAGTTTGAAAAGTCGCTAAATGTCGCCAGATGACGTCATACGCGAATTAGCATATTAATGACGTCATCGCGTCTGTTGCCTTTTACATTTGTTTGTCTCTCTGTTCTCACATACTGCATTTTAATGCAGCCAAATTCTCAATAAAACTGTTTTCATTTATATATATTACTGTTTCTGTTGTCAGACAACAGAATAAATATGAAACAGTGACTGAAATGCGGCCCTTTAAGACTATATAACCAGTTCTCCCTTCCAAGAGGTTAATCTGCACAAAAATCCTGCTTTATATTTGAGTCATCGTCTGATGAAATGAAACGCACATAAGAAAAGACAAGACACAGACAATTCCTGTGCTGTGATTTCGGCTATATTTGCATGTAAAATTAGAGAAGCAACATAATATCTATTTTAACTGAAGGCGCTGCTCCTCTCAGCCGCTCGCTGAACAGAGCAGACGCAGAGAGAGAGGTGTGTGCGCGCTGACCTCGCGCCGTTGCGTCAGTACCAGCGATTATAGAGACTCGCTAAGGTTTGTCCAAGAAGTCGCTAGATTTGTCGCTAGTCGCTTTTTTGGAAAAAAAAAAAGTCGCCAAGGGGTCTGAAAAGTCGCTAAATCTAGCGACAAAGTCGCTAAATTGGCAACACTGATAGGGTGAGCCCTTCCCAGTGGAATGCAGGGAGAGTCACTAGCGTGTGCAGCAGCAACAGCCTCCCCCGGGGCCTAATGCCAGTCCTGTAAGGCGTTTTATTTACTTAGGGGGCGCTGTTGGTCTACTTGTAATAAAATGAAAGTAAAATTCACAAATAACATTAAGATTGCGTTTCTGATTAAACAAAGCAGTAAGAAATTATAGCTTACATGAATAAAAATCACAAACAAGACAAGTAAATTAAATAATTTTATATATACAGATTTATTCATTAATGTGTTATATGTTTTTTTTCAAACATATTATGAAAACTTAAATACAAGGAGGTCTAAAAGATTTTCAGAATTTGTACAACTCTTTTGCTTTAGACCATCTACAAATGTTAAGTATTCAAATAAAATGTTAAGGATTGATTTATAGTTGCTTTATAGTTATTTTCAAAGCTTTCAATGTACTCTCATTATAAAATAACTTCACTGTTTATTTCATTCTCAAAAGTAAGTTTTTGTTAAAAACTAACCAAAATGAAAAATAGAGTTTTTATAATCTATGTACAGGAGAGACTTGATGTTGTTTCCAAACAAAAGGAAATATATCGGTATTGGCATCGGCTATCGGCGGAAATGAGTTGAAAAATATCGGCATATCGGATATCGGCAAAAATCCAATACCATGCATCCCTACTTTCTGTCTATGGTTGTTACACTGCCTCACTGACCCTGAGATGGGAAAATATAACTTTTTTAAATATTAGCAATAACCTTTTCTAATGAAATGATTCTCATTAAATTTGGAAAAAAATGAAAGAAATAATTGTATAGTATATAAATAGCATAAATTGCATGCTTTCTGTAGAATGACCCTTATCATCTTGAAGGGCAGGTCTCCAGCCCTTGCAGGTGTAGCCAAAGTCAGTCTAAATACTGGCTGAAGTGTAACAGGGTATGTAAACAATACCCTCAGTTCCAAATGACTAAACTAATCCCTAATCCCCACCAATGTTTCAGATTCTGTGTTTACCAAATGGAACTGATGCCCCATTCCAAAAATATCAGCATTTATGCCTGATGTCATCTACAGACGTGTGCACCATTTAGATAACAATAGAAAAAAACAAAGACTGTACAGTGTACTACAGTCTACTTGACCAATTTAACAATGTTAAACCTAATTTCTTTAGGGACCTATGTGAAAACTGACTAATAATAATAATTTTTTATACTTTTTTTTTGGCTGGAGCAGCATGGCTCAAAAAGGTCCTGGGTTTGAGTAATTCTGAACTAGAAACCATTTCTGTTGGGGGGTTTGCGTGTTCTCCCAGTGTTAGTACTAATTTAGTGGCTCAAAGTGGCTCAAAATACAATAAACCTATACAATCTAAGAATAAATTAAACTAATAAATCAAAATGCTTTTGAATGAGGACATGACGGAATGTCTTTCCATATCTAAGCATCATGTACACATGATCTGCTCTATTTTATGTGTGTAGCAAATAGCAAGTTTCAGTATGATCCATAATTACGGTGGAAGCGAGGCATGAATCAGAGCAGCAGTCACACACACTGAAGCATATTTTATCCCATCAGTCACACTGAAGTGCATTCATGATGAGGTATGTGATTGTATATTGGTGTATTGCATATTGTTGCCTGTTTTTCAATGAGAAATTGAACTATGTTCTGGACAATAACACCATCATGACAAAAGTCTCTTAAAGAGCCACCACACATTATTTTGCTTCAAATATTAGTCTACTCAACCTGACAGCTTATACAACTAAATATGTGTCTAAAATTACCCACAGAATACTGGCAGGACTTCTGTCTATAGTTACTTCTGCCTAGATGCCCTTGACCCAGGTCAAACTACTGTTGAGTGCTTTCAAAATTGTGCTCTTTGATATTCATACGAAGAGTTTACAGTAGCTACACTGTCATGTCAGACAGGTGAATCACCTGCATAGGGTGAAGCTCAGACTTCCTAACAGATGTTTTTGGTGCTGTGGTAACAGAGCACAAGATATACAGAAATGTGCATATCATGCTGTTACAAATAAAGAATTGGTTTTAAGCATAATAAAAGATTGAGATTGAGCTTAATTCATGATTTTAAATGTCCCATGGTAGTTAATGAAACAGGAACTGAACTTCTGCACATATACAGTAGCAGATAGCAGAATATGTAAACAACAAAACACATTATTGTAATTGTACTATTATGTGATCTTCTTGGACAACATTATACTAGCTGTTAATTTTGTGTCTCAGAGGGCACACTCAAGATATTTTGAAGAATGTAGGTGACCAAACAGTTAACGGTAGCCTTTGATGGTATGGTATTTTTTCATATTATGGTAGTCAGTGGCTACTGTCAACTGTTTGGTTACCCAAATTCTTCAAAATATCATCTTCTGTGTTTAGCTGAAGAAATACATTTATATTTTGTTTGGAACAATTCAGTGTGCGTAAATGATAACAGAATTTTCATTTATTGGTTGAACTGTATAGTTTATTAGTTGCGTTTACAAAGTACATACTGCAGTGAATGAAGAATAATGGTAGTTGCTGGCTTTGATAAATGTGTAATTCTTTCATAAATTTTATTTGAACAATACAAAACGCATACCTTATATCAGACAATATACCCAATAATTATTTGTCTTATAATTAATCTTACGGTTTCATCATTAGTGGTGTAACAAATTCCATATGATGTTGCTGATATAAAAGTAGACTGAGATACACACCCTACAGAATTAAGCTGGAATGTGTTTCTGAAGCCTGTGCAAATTTTTCAGCACTGCAGCTCTCTCAGCGCATACACGGTGATTAGTTGTACATGACCCCTGAGAGAACTGAACCTTACAGAGTCAGCAGGTTACCAACATTACTTTAGTAAAATGAGAAGCCAAAGCAGGTGTGTGTCTCAAACACTTCCCTTTACCCTAAAGTTTAGAGGTTTTTTTCCTGTTCCTCACCTTTCCCTTTCTTCTCATCACTCTAATTGTTCTTTAAGCCGTATATATAGTAGCTTCCTGGTTCATGGAGAGAGCATAGTACATTAGCTGTGTTTTGTCTAAGTGATAAAACATTGTGCAAACTGATTTTTGTACAGCAAAAACTTGTAGTTTACTCACTTTTGCTTGATCTTTGGTGCAGGAACCATGGTTGATGTGCAATGTTTCTTTCTCATGTATAGTTGATATTTACACTGGTAAACAGTTTGGGATAATTAAGATGTTTTAATGTTTTAAAATAAGTCTCCTGTGTTGACCAAGTCCACATTTATTTGATCACTGAAATATAATAAAATCTATAATATTACTACAATTTAATATAAGTATTTTCAATTTAAGTATATATTCAAATGGAATTTACTCTTGTGACAGCAAAGCTGAATTTTCAGCAGCACTATTTCAGTCTCCAGTGTCACTTGATCCTTCAGAAATCATTCTAATATTCTGATAATTCAGCTTTGCCGTTAAAGGAATACATTACATTTTAAAATATAATAATAATAATAATAATAATAATAAACAGTAATTTAAAATTGTTTTAATATTTCATAATATTACTGTTTTGTATTTTTAATCAAATAAATGCATCTTGGGTGGGCATAAGAGGCGTCTTTTAAAAACATTAAAAATCTTAATTATTTAAAAGATTTGACCAGTAGTGTACATGAATATTGTGTACAATATTCAATCACCCATTCCTAAGGGCAGACCAATGCAGAGAAAACAGCTGCACTTCTGTACTTTACCTGACAGTACGATAAATCACATATTCACATATAATCACATATAATTCACATATATCCACACAGTGGCAACAGCTTATTGAGAATATCAAGTCTTAGGGAATCTTTTATCTACTACAGATGCAACAAAAATAAGGCATGCATTCATTTACAATGTGGGAAACTACCAAAAAATGCAGTAAAATATTACAGTGAGTGCTATATATAAATATAGAGCTGATTATCATCAGCATAACAGTGAAAGCTAACACCATGTTTCTTGATGATATTTCCCAAGGGTAACATGTAAAGTGTGAAAAGCAATGGTCCTAGTACTAAACCTTGTGGTACTCTATACTGTACTTGTGATTGTTATGATACCTCGTCATTCACTGCTATGAATTGATGAGTTGATTTTTTGTCAAAGTCACTTTGATTTTTATTTAAAAGTCCCATGTTCTCAGAAACCAATGACAACAAGAACTCAACATGCACTCCCTTCTCTCTTCCGGACTACTTTTCTTCTGTGTTCTTCAAACCAGCTGGTTTTCAAAATAGCTTTCTGTACTGTACTACCACCAATCTTACCCTTTTGTGTAACAGCAGTGGCTTCGGGCATGTGATCTAATGCTCAAATCTAATTGGACGGCACATTTCATCACAGAAAAAAAAAATAGACACACTGGTTGGGGGGAAAAAATCAGGCCCAGAGTGAATAGCTCCATAGGGATCTATTGTTTCGATTCCAGAGCGTCATTGTGTCGTGTATTTGCGTCACTTAATCACGCTCAGTGTGAAAGGCCCTTTACTCTTGTTTGTTGTATCCCTAAGCTTGTTTTTGTTGCTCTTTGATAGCATGCTGCTGTGCAATTGTTGCTGTTTCATGGAGATGAGAGAGGATTGTCTTGGCATGACACCCTAATCAACAACTACATGATCTCTGAGTACCTGCTTGAATTTCACATCTATAGGGAGTCTCAGCACTTAGCCAATCTCTGACTTCTGCTGTTGACACTGAACTTTCATTTGAAAAGTATCCTGGATCCCCCACTCACTAACTACCTGAGCCTTAGACAGTAGGCTTTTGGAGTATGCAGCACTCAGCAACATCTGGAGGTCAGTCTGACGTCGATCCTCCAGAAGGATCAGGATCATGCCACCGATGTTACTTGCTTGCTATGCTTCAGCTACCCCTCTGTGTTGTGTTGTGTTGTGTAGATAAAGACGAGAAACAGCTTGCTGGTTCACATGGTCTTTATTAGAAAAATCTGCTTCAGATGGAATAAATGCAGTTAATAAACAATGAAGTGTCAGTTTGCCTGCTCCTCTCTCCACTCAGACCTGAGTACCTGCTTGAATTTCACATCTATAGGGAGTCTCAGCACTTAGCCAATCTCTGACTTCTGCTGTTGACACTGAACTTTCATTTGAAAAGTATCCTGGATCCCCCACTCACTAACTACCTGAGCCTTAGACAGTAGGCTTTTGGAGTATGCAGCACTCAGCAACATCTGGAGGTCAGTCTGACGTCGATCCTCCAGAAGGATCAGGATCATGCCACCGATGTTACTTGCTTGCTATGCTTCAGCTACCCCTCTGTGTTGTGTTGTGTTGTGTAGATAAAGACGAGAAACAGCTTGCTGGTTCACATGGTCTTTATTAGAAAAATCTGCTTCAGATGGAATAAATGCAGTTAATAAACAATGTTTGTTTGCCTGCTCCTCTCTCCACTCAGACCTCATGTAGACTGCATCGTGTTCACAGAAATGAAAGACAATTTCATTTCCACAAAAAAAAAAAAGAAAGAATACAAAATATATCACTAGCAGTGCTGGGTAGATTACTTACAAATTGTAATCCGTTGCTGATTACAAATTACAAGATGAAAATTGTAGTTAGTAATATAATCTCTTAGATTAGGTAATGAATTCTGTCTACTTTACAGACTACAAAAGCCTTCCAAATGACTCACTGAATGATAATTCAAATAATTCAAATGTGTTCATTGCACCAAATGTCATGAGCTGGGTTTGACTCTGGTTATCTTTTCCTTTCAATGTCTTGCGCTCTATCCTAGACTCAGCTGTTTGCTGCTCGCGCTGATTGGGATGGCACCTGCTCGCCCTTTACTCTCATTAACGTCTCTATTTCTCTCTGCCTGTTCCTAGGCGTTTTGCCAGATTATTGTGCTTCGTTACCTGTCTCGTTGCTATGCTCTCCTGTTATTTTCAGTCAAGTCTAGTCGTGTCCTTTTTTGTTCTGTCAAGTGAATCCAGCCGAGTTACTCGCCTGTGCTCTGCACAGTCTCTCAGTTGCCCGCCGCCCGCTGTACTCCCTCCTCCGGACGCTGTCCGCTGGATACACGGTCTGCTGGGATAGTCACTCCTCGCCCTACCGCCTGAGACTACACTCCTCTTTTCCCAATGAAGTTGGCTCCTGAGTTCCTGTTATTCCTGAGTTGCTTCCAGATCTACGTTCGCCTGATACGGCCAGTGAACGGCAGACTGCCTGAGTATATTTAAAGGACAATACATCTCTGTTTGACGTGCCTTTACTTCTGGGTCCTTTTGGCTTGACAGAATAATCTTGCCAAAGGGATGGACCCAGTGAAGGAGACTCCCATTCGTTCAGCGGTCGAGCTGCAGGGTGCTATGCTGGGCTGACATGAAGAGGAACTGTCTGCCGCCAAGTACGCCATAGAGAGTCTGGCCGCCCAGGTGATGGAGTTAACCAATCAGCTGCATCTCCTGTGTCCCGAGCAACCAGCCATGCCTGAGTCTTGTAACTTTCCTGAACCACGAATAAACAATCCCCCTCGCTACTCCGGACTGCCTACAGAATGCCATGCATTTTTGACTCAATGTGAAGTGTTTTTTTACCTCCAACCATCAACTTATGCTGTTTTCTCTCTTTAAGGAGGAGATGACTAAGGTATTCAACCGCTCGGTCTATGGATCTGAGGCATCCCGACAACTTGCTGCACATTGCCAGTGTAGGCGGACAGCTGCCGATTACGCAATTGAGTTCCACACATTAGCAGCCACTTGTGAGTGGAACGAACCAGCCCTCACTGCTCGCTTCTTGGATGGAATGAATTGGGAGATCAAGGAGGAGATTCTTGCCTGTGATTTGCCATCCCGCTTTGAACAGCTGGTTGAGCTGGCAATCTGCCTCAACAAGCGTTTTGAGTTGCGCGGCCGCGCCCGCACCCGCACCCTCGTTCCTGTCCAACAAGCTGCTTCAGCTGCCGTTTCGCCCTCGTTCATGACTTCTTTTGAACCCAAGCCTATGCAACTGGGAGGTATTCATATCTCCGCTGCGGAGCGACAGCGCCGCATTCAGGAGGGACTCTGCATGTATTGTGGCGCTCAGGGGCATTACGCCGCAGGGTGCCTGGTAAAAGAGATGGCTCGCCAATAGACCGGGGAGTACTGGCGAGCGTGACTACTTTCTCCCCAGCTCTCAAGACGCGCACCTCCATCGCCACCCTTCTGCGCTATGGTGGGACCACCTTTAAGTGCATTGCTCTCATTGATTTGGGGGCCGAGGGGAATTTCATTGATGAAGGGTGGGCTCTCGACCATGGCATTCCTTTCAACGAGTTGAATGACCCTCCCACTATCTATGCCCTGGATGGTCGCATCCTTGCCAAGATCCTCCGAGCCACCGTATCGGTGAGTCTCACCATCTCTGGCAACCACCAAGAGACAATGTCTTTTTAAATTTTTTGTTCCCTCCATCACCTATTGTTTTGGGGCATCCTGTTTGCCTGCTCCTCTCTCCACTCAGACCTCATGTAGACTGCATCGTGTTCACAGAAATGAAAGACAATTTCATTTCCACAAAAAAAAAAAAGAAAGAATACAAAATATATCACTAGCAGTGCTGGGTAGATTACTTACAAATTGTAATCCGTTGCTGATTACAAATTACAAGATGAAAATTGTAGTTAGTAATATAATCTCTTAGATTAGGTAATGAATTCTGTCTACTTTACAGACTACAAAAGCCTTCCAAATGACTCACTGAATGATAATTCAAATAATTCAAATGTGTTCATTGCACCAAATGTCATGAGCTGGGTTTGACTCTGGTTATCTTTTCCTTTCAATGTCTTGCGCTCTATCCTAGACTCAGCTGTTTGCTGCTCGCGCTGATTGGGATGGCACCTGCTCGCCCTTTACTCTCATTAACGTCTCTATTTCTCTCTGCCTGTTCCTAGGCGTTTTGCCAGATTATTGTGCTTCGTTACCTGTCTCGTTGCTATGCTCTCCTGTTATTTTCAGTCAAGTCTAGTCGTGTCCTTTTTTGTTCTGTCAAGTGAATCCAGCCGAGTTACTCGCCTGTGCTCTGCACAGTCTCTCAGTTGCCCGCCGCCCGCTGTACTCCCTCCTCCGGACGCTGTCCGCTGGATACACGGTCTGCTGGGATAGTCACTCCTCGCCCTACCGCCTGAGACTACACTCCTCTTTTCCCAATGAAGTTGGCTCCTGAGTTCCTGTTATTCCTGAGTTGCTTCCAGATCTACGTTCGCCTGATACGGCCAGTGAACGGCAGACTGCCTGAGTATATTTAAAGGACAATACATCTCTGTTTGACGTGCCTTTACTTCTGGGTCCTTTTGGCTTGACAGAATAATCTGGCCAAAGGGATGGACCCAGTGAAGGAGACTCCCATTCGTTCAGCGGTCGAGCTGCAGGGTGCTATGCTGGGCTGACATGAAGAGGAACTGTCTGCCGCCAAGTACGCCATAGAGAGTCTGGCCGCCCAGGTGATGGAGTTAACCAATCAGCTGCATCTCCTGTGTCCCGAGCAACCAGCCATGCCTGAGTCTTGTAACTTTCCTGAACCACGAATAAACAATCCCCCTCGCTACTCCGGACTGCCTACAGAATGCCATGCATTTTTGACTCAATGTGAAGTGTTTTTTTACCTCCAACCATCAACTTATGCTGTTTTCTCTCTTTAAGGAGGAGATGACTAAGGTATTCAACCGCTCGGTCTATGGATCTGAGGCATCCCGACAACTTGCTGCACATTGCCAGTGTAGGCGGACAGCTGCCGATTACGCAATTGAGTTCCACACATTAGCAGCCACTTGTGAGTGGAACGAACCAGCCCTCACTGCTCGCTTCTTGGATGGAATGAATTGGGAGATCAAGGAGGAGATTCTTGCCTGTGATTTGCCATCCCGCTTTGAACAGCTGGTTGAGCTGGCAATCTGCCTCAACAAGCGTTTTGAGTTGCGCGGCCGCGCCCGCACCCGCACCCTCGTTCCTGTCCAACAAGCTGCTTCAGCTGCCGTTTCGCCCTCGTTCATGACTTCTTTTGAACCCAAGCCTATGCAACTGGGAGGTATTCATATCTCCGCTGCGGAGCGACAGCGCCGCATTCAGGAGGGACTCTGCATGTATTGTGGCGCTCAGGGGCATTACGCCGCAGGGTGCCTGGTAAAAGAGATGGCTCGCCAATAGACCGGGGAGTACTGGCGAGCGTGACTACTTTCTCCCCAGCTCTCAAGACGCGCACCTCCATCGCCACCCTTCTGCGCTATGGTGGGACCACCTTTAAGTGCATTGCTCTCATTGATTTGGGGGCCGAGGGGAATTTCATTGATGAAGGGTGGGCTCTCGACCATGGCATTCCTTTCAACGAGTTGAATGACCCTCCCACTATCTATGCCCTGGATGGTCGCATCCTTGCCAAGATCCTCCGAGCCACCGTATCGGTGAGTCTCACCATCTCTGGCAACCACCAAGAGACAATGTCTTTTTAAATTTTTTGTTCCCTCCATCACCTATTGTTTTGGGGCATCCTTGGTTAACTCAGCATAACCCCCAGATCAATTGGGCTAAGGGTACCATGATATCTTGGAGTTTATTGTGTCATGTTAAGTGTCTTGTCTCTGCTGTGCCTGCTGTTTCTGCTGTCTCTATGTTTCAGGAGGAACCCGGTGATTTATCTGGTGTCCCTGAGGAGTACCACGATCTGCGAGCGGTGTTCAGTCAGTCACGGGCTGCTTCTCTCCCTCCCCATCGACCTTATGACTGCAGTATCGATCTTATCCCCGGTAGGACTCTGCCCCGTGGTAGACTATATTCTCTGTCCACACCTGAATGCTAGGCACTAGAGAAATACCTCGCCGACTCACTTGCCGCTGGTACCATTATTCCCTCCTCCTCTCCCACCGGTGCGGGGTTCTTTTTCGTGAAAAAGAAGGATGGCTCGTTGCGTTCCTGTATTGATTATCGTGGGTTGAACGACATAACTGTTAAGAACCACTTATGTCGTCGGCATTTGAGCTCTTGCAGGGAGCAAGGATTTTCACTAAATTGGACCTTCGCAATGCGTACATTTAGTGCGCATCAAGGAAGGAGACAAGTGGAAGACTGCTTTCAATACTTCCTTAGGCCACTTTGAATATCGGGTTTTACCGTTCGGGCTCGTCAATGCTCCGGCTGTCTTCCAGGTGCTCGTTAATGATGTCCTGAAGGACATGCTAAATTTTTTCGTTTTCGTGTACCTGGACAACATTCTAATTTTTTCGTCCTCCCTCCAGGAGCACGTCCAGCATGTTCGTCGCGTGCTTCAACGTCTGCTAGAGAATCACCTTTTTGTTAAGGCCAAGAAGTGCATCTTTCATGCTAGTTCTGTAACGTTTTTGGGCTCAGTCGTGTCCGTGAATGGGATCAGTATGGACCCTGCCAAGGTGCGCACCATTACTGATTGGCCTGTTCATGACTCTCGCACAGCGCTCCAGATGTTTTTGGGGTTTGCTAATTTTAATCGACGCTTTATTCGTAAATTCAGTCAAGACGCTGCCCCTCTAACTGCCCTTACCTCGACCAAGTCTCGTTTCTCTTGGTCTGAGGCTGCACAAGACGCTTTCGATCGTCTCAAGAGATTATTTACTTCTGCCCCATCTTTATTACTCCCAACCTCAGTCGTGTCCGTGAATGGGATCAGTATGGACCCTGCCAAGGTGCGCACCATTACTGATTGGCCTGTTCATGACTCTCGCACAGCGCTCCAGATGTTTTTGGGGTTTGCTAATTTTAATCGACGCTTTATTCGTAAATTCAGTCAAGACGCTGCCCCTCTAACTGCCCTTACCTTGACCAAGTCTCGTTTCTCTTGGTCTGAGGCTGCACAAGACGCTTTCGATCGTCTCAAGAGATTATTTACTTCCGCCCCATCTTTATTACTCCCAACACTACGAGACAATTCATAGTAGAGGTTGACGCATCTAATGTTGGTGTTGGAGCGGTGCTTTCGCAGTGCTCGCCACAGGACAACAGAGTTCACCTGTGCACGTTTTTCTATCACCGCCTCTCGCCAGCGAAACGTAACTATGATGTAGGTAACCGTGAACTCCTGGCCATTCGGTTGGCACTAGGTGAGTGGCGTCATTGGTTAGAGGGGGCAGTCATTCCATTCGTTGTCTGGACATATCATCAAAATCTAGCATATATTCGTTTGGCTAAAAGATTAAATGCTAGACAAGCACGTTGGGCTCTATTCTTTGGACGGTTCAACTTTACCATCTCGTACAGACCATGCTCTAAGAACACTAAACCTGATGCACTTTCTCGTCAGTTCGGTTCTTCAGAGGACAGCTCTTCCACAGAGACTATTTTGCCCAGTAGTTGTGTGGTCGGGGCTGTGGTCTGGAGAATCGAGCGGCAGGAAAAGAAGGCACTTGCTTGTGTCCCGATTCATCAAGAGCGCACTAAGGGAAGATTGTTTGTCTCTAGATCCGTTCGCCCAGCTGTTCTCCACTGGAGTCACGCCTCCAGGCTTGTTGCGCACCCTGGAGTTAGGGGGACTCTGGCTGCCGTCCGCCAACGTTTTTGGTGGCTGGCTATGACCCAAGATGTTCGTCGTTTTGTGGCCTCATGCCCCGTCTGCGCCCAGTCTAAGTCTAGCAATTCTCCCCCCACCGGCCTACTTTGTCCCCTCCCGGTTCCGTCTCGCTCTTGGTCACACATCGCCTTGGATTTCGTTATGGGATTGCCTCCTTCTGCAGGTAATTCTGTGATTCTTATAGTCGTTGATCACTTTTCTAAGGCAGCCCATTTTGTCCCCCTTCCTAAGCTCCCGTTCGCTAAAGAAACAGTGCAAGCGGTGTTCAATCACGTTTTTAAGGTTCACGGGCTACCCTCTGACATAGTCTCTGATAGGGGACCTCAATTTGTCTCTCAGTTTTGGAGGGAATTTTGTCGGCAGATTGGAGCTACTGCCAGTCTGTCGTCAGGATTTCACCCACAGTCTAATGGGCAGGCCGAACGCGTCAATCAGATTCTTGGGCGTTTACTCTGTACTCTGGCGGCTCACAATCCCGCTTCTTGGTGTGAGCAGCTGGGTTGGGCCGAGTATGCCTGTAACTCGCTACCGTCATCATCTACCGGATTATCTCCATTCCAATGTTGTCTGGGCTCCATTCCAGTGTTGTACCTGGAGAAGGGTGCGTAATGCATTGTGCAAGACAAGAGACTGCATCCGGCGTGCCGCCGATCGTCACCACTCTAAGGCCCCGAGATACGTCTGTGGTCAGAGAGTGTGGCTATCCACTCGTAATCTACCACTTCAGTCCCCATCTCAAAAGTTAGCGCCTAGATTTATTGGCCCTTTTTCGATTGTCAAGGTTCTCAGTCCTGTGGCGGTGCGACTCAGATTACCATGCTTTTTACAACGTGTGCACCCAGGTTTCCAAGTCTCGTGTATTAAATCCTTCATCCACCCACCCTCCCGTTCTTCCCCTCCCTCCCCCTGTCCTTATTGAGGGTTCCCCTGTCTACAGAGTCAAGAAGCTGTTGGCTGTCCGCCCTCGAGGGCAGGGTTTTCAGTACTTGGTCGATTGGAAGGGGTACGTCTCAGAGGAGAGAAGCTGGATTCTGGCCCGGGACATCCTGGACTGCTCGCTCATCGAGGACTTCCTTCGCTCTCGTCAGTCTTCTGCCTCGGGAGCTCTCCTCGGGGGAGGGGTACTGTTATGAGCCAGGTTTGACTCCGGTTATCTTTTCCTTTCAATGTCTTGCGCTCTATCCTTGACTCAGCTGTTTGCTGTCACTATCAGTGCTCGCGCTGATTGGGATGGCACCTGCTCGCCCTTTACTCTCATTAACATCTCTATTTCTCTCTGCCTGTTCCTAGGCGTTTTGCCAGATTATTGTGCTTCGTTACCTGTCTCGTTGCTATGCTCTCCTGTTATTTTCAGTCCAGTCCAGTCAAGTCTAGTCATGTCCTTTGTTGTTCTGTCAAGTGAGTCCAGCCGAGTTACTCACCTGTGCTCTGCCCAGTCTCTCAGTTGCCCGCCGCCTGCTGCACTCCCTCCTCCGGACGCTGTCCGCTGGATACACGGTCTGCTGGGGTAGTCGCTCCTCGCCCTGCCGCCCGAGACTACACTCCCGTTTTCCCATTCAAGTTGGCTCCTGAGTTCCCGTTATTCCTGAGTTGCTTCCAGATCTGCATTCGCCTGATACGGCCAGTGAACGGCAGACTGCCTGAGTTTATTTAAAGGACAATAAATCTCTGTTTGACGTGCCTTTGCTTCTGGGTCCTTTTGTCTTGACACCAAAGATGTCACAAATATGACGCATATAGAACTCATAAAAATTATTCCTTTATATATATATTTTTTTGTTTTAAGACAATTTTGTCTATTTTGTTCCCATGTTTATATATCAATTTTCAACAGGCAAATAAAGAAATTTTGAGCAAAGTTAAACATTAAAATTGATACGTGCTAGGCAGCTATACAGAAGATAGTAGTGTTTTCATTAAGCTCAATTCAGTTCAAGTTTTGTTCTCATTCGATAGTGTAAGTGCAGTCAAATAAATAATATTACTGAATATTTACTGTCTTTTAAAGCCAGAAACAACAACAACAACGACAACTTGTGAGAAACCAGGCTCAGTCAGGGGGGCAGTTCTCCACTGGCCTAAATAAACAAACAGACGACTGTTTTTTCAATGCTGTAAGCACAATAAACATCCTTTTATAAGGTTAATTTAGATGTCGACACTAATGAAGCTTAAAATTTAGGTTTGAACATAATTTCCATGTTTCCATTTGTAATTTCATGGTTTTAATTACTTTATAAATGGTAATAACAAATGAGTAGGTGCATCCCAAATTTTGACTGGTAGTTCACATTCTTAGCTTTGGTTGTGCAACGGGAAACTAACGTCAGCATAATGAAAAAAGAAAAAGTTTTTGGATACTTTTGTATTATTATTATTTTTTAATAGTACATAGAAATACAATACAATACATTTTGAGTTTCAAAATCAACCATAGATCTTAGGGACATGTACACACAGGAGAAATTGTAATGCTTCCCAGTAATGTTGTGTTTAATGCTGCGTAGGTGCTGAAAGATGCTTTGAGTGAGGAGACTGTAAGTCGCACAGACAGAGAGACAGAAAGAACATGTGTATGAGTGTGTTTTACTATGAGTCTGTGAACTTTGTTGGGTGAAACGACAATCGATGCCCACTTAGGAGGTGCCGTGCTGGCAAAGACTCGTATTAAGAGGGATATGACAACACTACAAGGTAATTCCTGTATCAGCAGCAGTCATGAGCTTATGGAGTAATACAGAAACACCATTCTTATGGCTCTAGTGTATAGCACTCACACAATTTAACCCATTAACTGGAATCTGTGAAACACTGGTGGTCTCTCAGTTCAATCAATCCTATGTCTTTAAATGATAATAAAACCTACATATACTCAGGTCTCATACATATAGGATCATTCTCTGATTGTCTAATGCACACTGCACACAAAAAGAGCTGGTTCCCATTTTAACTGCTTGCTTTATGCAGCTTCCAGAAGCAAGAGCATGCTGTTTTTTATCCAGTTCTCAAAATCAAGGTACCAAGCTGATGCATGCTTTTGAGGAAAAACTAGATTTGCCTAGTAAACTAGTAAAAGACATCATATCCTTGAAAGACTGTTTTGTTTGAGGCACTTAGTAGCAACTAGATATTGATGAGCAGAACTCTATTTCAATATGTTTTTTGAGTATCTGATAAATAAAACTGGGTGATACATGCATTATTGTGATGTATTTCATATGTAATTTAAATAAGTTGAGCGCAGAGAGGAAACACACAGTCATATAAACATATTTCAAAAACTTCATTATGAACTATTTGTTTGCAGTAATTATATTAACAGTAATAATATGAACTTCCTATTTTAAGAACAGCTAATGGGGCCCTTCAGAGTGAGCCAGAGCGTAGGGATGCTAACTTCTGTTTGGAATTTGCCCTTACATAGTCCCAGAACAGACATTATTAGAAGTTCTGTCATGACAAGTTTTGGAGAGATTAGCATGGTAATATACATGGCAATGCTATTGTATTTGGTTATTATATTAAGCTCATTTACTTATGACGTAACAGAAACCAACCAGCTGCACTGTGTAGATTATGATGTGATTGCTAGTAAATTGAGTGCTGCACTAGAGAAGGCAACGAGTGTTATCACTATGTTGGAGACATACTATCTTTCCCAAGGCAGACGAACTTAGAGGAGTTACAATCATCCGGGTTTAAATTGTGCTCAAATTGATTTTTATTTTTTATTTGAATTAAATTTATTTTGACGCAATATTTACACTGAAGCTGGCAAGCGGCTATGGTAAGGGGCATGACATTTCCCGGCCATGCGCCGAGGACTTGTTTGGACTACAACGCATATTCACAACACACACTGGCCCAGCTAACCAATCACAGCACATTTCGTATTTCAGAAGGCAGGCCTTCATTTGATACAGCAACTATTCGAACTGTTCATGCCAGACTGGGGAGAGAGGTGTTTTAATAATGTAAAATATGTGAAAAATAATGTGTTTTTCGAACAACCTAGTATGAAAGCCTGTTCTAGTACACCCCCAAAACAAAATCAAGACTTTGTAAAAGAGCATAATAGGACCCCTTTAAAGACCTATCACCCTGCGCCATCCAGAGCTTCATGACAGAACTTTGTATTTATTAGAAGGGGGACTTATTAGAAATCAGTGTACAAATCAGAATGATTTTGAAACTAATATATTTTAAGGTTCAAACAAACAAACAAGCATAAAAACAAAAAACACTTACATATGGTTGCTTTAAGTCACCTGCTTCTCATAATTTCTCCATACATTTGTCTCTCCTCTAAAGTTTCAGATGAGGTACAAGACTGTTATTTGTGCCATTTATTGACAAATATGAGCCATTTGATCAATTTCATTTAAGGATTTTTAATGCACAAAATTGCAAGTTAGGTGGTCTTCCATAGAAAAGTCTTCTCATGTGGGAGATACATTAATGTGTTACTGTGTGCATGTGTGTGTGTGTGTGTGTTGCCAAAGTGCAGAGTGGCCAGAAGAAGCTGCAATGTGGACCAGATTTGATGTCAAAAGCCAAAACCCTTTCTGTGCAACACCAGAGGAACAGTAAAAACAACATGGAATCAGATACTAATGAACGCTGTTTGGGTACAACAGTCCTACAGCGGGCAGCACTCCACATCAATCAACCTAACCCTAACCCTAACCCTCACATTACACAGAAATGTACCACTAACAACATGCAGTCACATGCAGTTATCAACCTGGTTTCAATAAACAACCTAACACCTGATTCTTAATAAAAATGAAAAGATAAGAGCAACAACAGTTACTGTAATACAAAGAACAATAGATTCATGCTAGGAAGATGTTTGTATCTGACTGTAATCGGACCGATGATATATGGCAAGGGACAGTATTCATAATCAAAATATAATACTGTGAAACCACTGTGAAATCTTCATGCATGCATTATTACTCTGCCCCAAAAAAAAGTTTGCATGACCTTGCATTTGAACCACACACATTCTGCTTTTAATCTCCATATCTAAACCAACCATGACCTTGTATAGCACATTACTTCAGGTGACGTTTGGGCTGAAGTCATCAAAGAGCTATTATGGGAAACGCAAGAGTTTTTGATAAAGAGTTCTGATAAGTTTTCCAGTAGGATTCAAAACCAACCAGAATGGCTCAACCTGTTTTTACCTTTGACCAGCTAGATCACTATTTGTAGAATTGATACAAATAAATGAGCAACATGCTGTAGTCTGTCCTAATCAGGTGTGCTACAACAGGATTTCAGTGGCAGGCAATTAGTCTGTTCACACTGAATGGTTGGTTAGGACAAAAACTCTGATACCTCTGCTTGTCAATTTATAACATCTGGTAAGGACACAATGTTGAGGAACTAGAAAATACAAAACGTCTCGGGTTACATATGTAACCATGGTTCCCTGAGTAGGGAACGAGACACTGCGTGCCACCATGCTGAGGGGAGTGCATGCCAGAAAACCACGGCGAGCACTAAGTACCAACTATACCATAGCCATGGGAGTTGCCCCTGTGACGTTAAGACGGCTGTCAGTGACATTACCCCTACGACCAAAGGCCTAGGCTACATACCCCAAAAACGTACCTGTTAGTGCCAGAACTCCTGGGCCCGGGGTAGAGCTCAAGGCTTGGAATCAGGAATAGATTCCTTTAAGGGAATAGACCAAGAGCCTTGAATTATACTAAGTCTTGGCCTGTCACAGAGGGGCTACCGAATGCTCTATATGCTGAAGGAACTGTCTCAACAGACCCCTAGTAGCAACACCCTGTTAAAAGTGGGTATCCGGAGGA
>NW_015548235.1:55163-58261 GCF_001515605.1 Sinocyclocheilus anshuiensis | reverse complement strand
ATATTAGAAATGGATCGTACTCACCCACCATGGTTCCTGCGCAGGAGCCCCGTTCAAGAAGCGACCCGAGGAAGCCTCTAGTTCGGACCATCGGTAAGCTGGTCACTATGAAGGCATAGAACCAACGAAACATCATAGGTCCAGCCTAGGAGACTGTAATGCGGGAAGTTCCTACCTAACCTCGGTCAGGTGGAGAGATGGTGGTTATAGGGGAATTAGGAAAGGGAAGATGAGGGCAGATGTAAGAGCCCCGATGGAAATGAGTAGATACTCAAGTATCACTCTGATCTGGACAAAAGCGAAGATGCCTTGTCTGGATCACATCCCTTAGGTCTTGCCTACCTCCCTTTGACCCGCGATTCCTCCTACCCCTACCCGCAGGCGGGGGAGGAGTGCGAGCCGCGACACTAGCCTTCTGTGCCCGTCTCTGATCCTCAGACCGAGATGGGCCAGGACCCCTGTGTTGTTCAGGCTCAGACCTGGACCTTCATGGAGCACCGCCATCGTGTGCAACGAAGCGACAGCCTGACCTGCTGCTGCGTATGCCCTGCCATTCAAGCGAGATGTATCCTGAAGGGGCTTAGACAGGAGGGAGGGAGTCTTAAGAGAGGATGTCTCAGCATAGAGAGATAGCTAGCCAACATTTCTCTATGTTGGCATAACTCGTATTGATGCGTGAGGAAACGGCCTCTTCCATTCCTTCTCGATCTCCGTGTGGAGATCAGGAAGAAAGGAAGGCTCACCTGAGCTGGAGGTTTACAGCCAGAAAGATAGCGCTCATCGAGATGACCTCGCGACGGCACTTTCTTGGCCCGCTTCCATGGCAAGTCAAGCCTCACCATGGCGCGATCCATAACTTCCAAAACTCATCATACGCAGGGCAGGAGGATTGGGAAGGCTCAGCCTCAGCTTCTTTGCCCTCCTCAGACATCTCCTGCTCTTCCTGGGTCAAACTCAGCAGAGCACTGGCCCCTGGATCAGACGATGTTAAATGAAATAACATTATCCTTCAGCGGCTCACTCTCGTCCACAGCCAACGAGCACGAGGGGGAAAGCCCCTCTTTAAACTTATCGGCCAGATCCACCTGCGATCCCCACGAGCTCATTCTCCTCCGTGCCTCAGCAGCGGCGGGTCCTGAACTGCGGGGAGCCGATGGCTGCCCCTCTTTCCTCGAAAAGATAGACAAACGAGAGCAGAGCTTTTTCATTGGAAAACGCTCGCAGTGAACGCAGGCACGCTTCAAACAAAACGGTCAGTGAAGACGAAGAAGAGGATGATGTGTTCTCCCGGCGCCTATTTATACTATAGTCGCACCGGTAGTGACGTCATGGCTGTCGCCGGCCAACGTGTTGTTGGTGTTTTTTCAATGTATGCTTCTGACATGGGTCACGACGAGGCGTTCCCCATAGCGACCCCTAGAGGGCGCAGTTCGAAGTTCCCTTGAAAGGGAACTAATGTTTACTAGTATCAAGTTATTACACAGTTGGTTAATAGAGGCATTGTGCGGTCAAACATTTTTGTATACTGAGTGCTAAACTTTACAATTGCTCTTTTTTACATAAAAGTTATTCCCTACATACAGTAGCTGAGCAAGTTTAATGTCTCTCCTATCACTATCACTATCACATATACTGTATATTCTGTGTATCTGTTTTGTAAGTATCCATGTAATAAGGGGTAATGTAGGCTAAATTACCCCTACTTTGTGGCCATTTTTTATGTTTTATGATGATTTGGAGTTTTGGGTGGGGCAAAAAAGAAAATATTTGGTTACATGTTATTTTAAGGTGTCCTTCTTACAGTGTAATTACACATACGTACTCAGTAAAATTAATTAACAACGTACTGAAGTTACTATAGTTTATGATTTAGTGTTAGTTGCTTGTAATTGTATACTTTATTTTACAATGTTTTTGTTATGCATACATTTACTTACTAGTTACTAGTTTACCCAGTATTTAAATTAATTTGCTTTAATTTTGTCTGTCAAGTGAAAAATATCTTTCTTTTTTTTTGCAGTAAGACATGTCTGTTGTTTCATCTATTTGAACTGCTGAAAAATGAATATGGAATGTTTCTCATGATACAGATATACTGCACAGAAATTGTTTGAATTTCCTAACAGACATTTGGAGGCATGTGGGTGAACTCCGAGATTGAAAGCAGGGATAAAAATCAAGGGATGGTATCCACCAGACATGTGACATACAAGACAATTCCTTCAAATATGTAAACTAGAAGGAAGTTCTGCTATGCTGACAGAGTGAGCTTGTTTAGTCTTTGGTGGATTGCACTATGCCAATTTTGACATGCTTTAGTGCTGGCATATTAATCATTCTTGGTTACTTGCACTGTGTATAACGTTTGTCATCAGCATCTTGAACAACAGAAGAAACTGGCTGCATTCCAGACAGACAGCAAGCCGACCTGAACATTGTGTCAAAACATCCCACCAGTCCCTTTGTAACCCAATCCCAGATGAACGGATAGAGCACAATACTTAGAACATCTGTTGAGGTGTACAATGCGAAATTACAAGCACAGCTTTACATAGATGAGCAAAATGGCTGCCATTGCATTTTAAGCCTTCCTAGTTTATGTGTTTGGTCCTTGTATACTGTTACATTCTTTGCAATCTCCAGACATCACTGATTCACAAAACATGCTCTCTTGTTTAGATGATGTGGAAATGCTGATACTTTATCAAAGCTACCTGCATGAACAGGAGTTTTCTTGGCTGCATATTGGCATGTAGCCCATAAGTGTCAGTAATGTCTACGTGCAGATCAGAGATCTTGAGTGTGAACTGGCAATGGTTTTCGGCCTTGTCGGAAAGATTAAAGACATTTCAGTGAGTCTAACCTGAACAGTTCAGCATCAACGACTCATGCATTCATAGTAAACATTCGTGAGCATATCACTTCATGCACATACCCTTCCAGTGTGCAATGATCAATGAACCGAGTGTCGGCTGGGAACGGTGTTAAATTGGTTCATGAAAAAAAAAAAAAAACTCAAAATAATCTATAGATAGACAATAAATTATATTTTTCAATTATGTGTATAATATTTTTTATAATTATATATATTTTTTTTT
>NW_015548235.1:20607-54137 GCF_001515605.1 Sinocyclocheilus anshuiensis | reverse complement strand
GTCGGTTGGGAACTGTGTTAAATTGGTTCATGAAAAAAAAAAAAACTCAAAATAATCTATAGATAGACAATAAATTATATTTTTCAATTATGTGTATAATATTTTTTATAATTATATATATTTTTTTTTTCAATAATTATCTGAAGAATATTAGTTTACAAAACAAAACAGTAAAAACCTTTCTAAGAATAGGGTGCAATACAGGGTCTGAAAGTCATTGTTTTTTTTTTGTTTTTTTTGTTTTTTTTCAACAAATGTGTCAGACTTTGTTCCGTGTTTTGCTCCCCATGTGCCCTCCTTGCCCATATTTGGTTAGTTTCCTGTTCCTGTCCTGATTGTTGATTTAATTTCAGGCGTTCCCCGTTTATTTCCATTGATCCCAGCTGTGTCTAGTCATCCCCTCGTCTTGTCATGCGTTTCAATAGTGTTCCCTGTTTTTAGTTCAGCGTCCGGTATTGTTTATGTTTACATGTGCTATGTGAGTTTTCTGTGTTTCCTTGACATATTAAAATTCTCTGGATTGATGTACTCCTCATCTCCCTCCGTTCCTTGCTCCGCACTCCACTCAGTAGTGCAACCGTGACAAAATGGTTACTGAAAAAAGAGAAAAATGTAGGACACAACTTAAAATTACATTTTTGAAAGTTACAATGAATACATTTTGGCATCTTTCCTGGCTGAAATATAGCTCTGTACTAAGTGTACCAACAAAAAGGCATTATTGACAGTGTAATTTTGGCCATTGCATGATTTTATTTTTATGCAGGTAACTGCCCTCATGAATAAAGAGGTAGCACCACAAGGCTGTGTTTTGAGCCCATATGCTTAAAGCTTACATGGGTTTCTCCAAAGGATGTATAATGTGGTGGTGGTAGCCCAGTGGTTAGGAATGTTGGTACAATGATTGAATGTTCAGTGGCAGATAGAGGTGACATTGGATTGTGTCCTGTCAATGTGCCCTTGACTTGCTAGAGTATAAGACAAATGGTATCTTAGGTATCTCATGGTCACCAATACACCTTCTTTGTCAAAAAAAGTAGGACCTATGAGACACTGTCAGATGCAATGCCAAACTTTTTTTATTAATTTCCTGAAATTATTTTTATTTATAAATATTACCATAACTCTATGAGGCTGTACAGTAGTTATTTTACTAGTAAGAGGTGGTCTTGATTTCATGCTTAAAATCCCCTTAACCCTGGCAAAGTGAATGCAACCCACAGTCTTGTGTGGCTTGTTGCTTTTATAACATGGCTGCAACAACTTTACAGCTCTCTTCTATATTTATACTTTATTTATTTATTTATTTATTGACACTTATAGACAGGCTTTGTAATTTTCAGTTTTTTTTTGTTTTTTTCCCCCCGAAAATTATGTTTGCTGATTGTCACCATTTTTGAGTTTGGATGCTATGTGTTGATATCTATGTGTGTTTACCTGACATCTCAAAATAATATGATAATACATAATATTACAACAACCACTAAGCCTACTGTATTACCGTAAAAAAAAAAATAATAATAAATAAATAAAATAAAGAGTGTAAATAATAATAATAATAATAATAATCATCATAATAATAATACTAATAAAGATTATTGGAGTATATTTTACAAGAAAATACTTGTAAAAGTCTTACTTATAAAAAAATTAAGTCTTTCTACTTCAGAATTTCACATTTAATTCAGTGTGTTACTTGACATTTATTTGTAATTAATTGCGAAATTTACTGGCATTGTCTAAGTGAAAATTGTTCCTATACCATTTTTTGTTTCAGTGTAGTATTGCAAACCTCATCATTAATTCCTCACAAAAGATTGTCATCATAAAACATTGTCAGTGTAGTGTAGTCTACACTGACATTATGGTAAGGGGAGTCTATCATTAAGTTCAGCTAAATTTCTCTTTGTAACCATGTAATCAACATGCATTCTACTGTAATACATTTTAGATTAAATTCATTAAATGTATTTAAAAGTAAATAAGATCCAAGTTCCCGCAGCCAAAGGGACACTAATCACCATTATGATCATTGTTGAAACAAAATGCAACTATTAACTATAGAATGAAGCATGATATGTTGTTGTTGTTGTTGTTTTCTTCATAACACAAAGCTGGCCCATCATCTCCATCATGATAATTAAGCAGGACTTCTCAAAAACAGCTCAATTCTGAGCTTGCTCGATAGTCCATTGAGATAAGGCTGAAGAAGACACCTTTCCGTGAGAATCCTTATCTCAGCAGGAAGAGAAAGCCAAAAATGTACTGTCTTCTTAAAGAGGCATGAATCTGCTGGCTAAGCCACCGCCTTCCTGATAGTCATCTTATAGTCAGGATATTGTGCATCTCCACTGATAAGCAATCTGCCAGCTGCCTGAATTCCATCAGGTTATTTGCCTTTTCTCTCCCTCTCCCTCACTCTACCTCCTTCTCCTGTTCTTTTGCCCTTCTGTTTTTGATCATCACCAAGTGGCATTACAAGCAAAACAGCCATTAGATAGAAGCCACATCTGAGGCCCAGCAGAGGTAGGATGTGTTTCCTTCTTTCTTTCTTACCATTACTGGAGTTTCTGAGAAAAAAAAAAAAGTGGATGTTTGGAAATGTGATCACATTACACTGATATAGTGATTTATTTCTATGTAGAAAAGAAATCATTTGTGTGTAAAGAGAGATGGACTGATTAGCTTTTCATGCCTTTCATCAGATGAAAGAGAAGGTGATCAAACAATTGCTTGTGTAATAGATCTGTCCTGACATAGTTGGACTATACAGAGATAGGAGACTCATCTGGTCATACTCATAAGTCCTAGAGACATAGGGGCCATTAGGAAAAGAACTGACGAGAGGCACTGCACAGTGAGTTACTGCTTTCAGCATAAACATCACCACTGAATAAACCAGAGCAGTCAATCATACTAAACTATTTATTATAAAAGCCTGTTTTTTTTAAGAATGTAGTTTGTATGTAATTATGAAGGCTTTTGTTAAAATTATTGTTTCTTTTATTCCGTAATTTAAAAGCACATACATCATTATTATTAATATGGCTCATACTTGGCTAGAGCGAAGTATTAAATTATCTAATATTAAACTTAGTGCAGGTAACATTTGTGCTATGGACATGAAAGATAATTCAAATAATGTGGCTAGTTGAAGAGAGGGGTCTATTTCTAAACAAAGGGACTTTCTACAACAGGCAAAAAACAAACAAACAAAAAACACAAAAAAAAAAACAAAAAAAAACCTGAAACCTGCAATGCAGTTCAAATTTGAACCACAGGCAGTTAAACCACTCAGAATACTTTATCAACCATAGCAACACCTTGGCAACCAGCCACACTGCTTAGCATTGTTCAACAGGTAAGCAGCACTTACGTTTCCTTCAGAAAACTGTAAAAATCTTCATTTTATACTCTATTCTCACTGACAAAGAACAGATTAAAACACACCATGTACATCTTGTACATTGATTCATTGATTACATTTTATCTGCCTTGTTCTCTTCATTTTTCCAAATGCTATTGGCAGCTCATTCTCATGACCATGGTTCCTTGCGTGGGCCTTTGCACATGTCAGTCTCTGTTTGAATAGAGAGATCTCTGATTGCCAGAGATACGGGGCCCCGATTTCAGCTTCTAGTCCTTTGATGAGTACACAGTGAGGCTGTACTTCCGTAGCTGATAAGCATTTCATTTCATATTATTGTCTTCTGCACTGATGAAAGTGGACTGTACTGTGATGCTGCTGAACAGCTACAGAGTATTTTATTGTTTATTTTTATAGATGACTCATTTAGATGGTGTTACTTTTTTTCTTTTAATTTTAGATTACTGCTAAACTTCACAAGAAATACAATTTTCCCACCTCAGCATCAGAGGTATTCTAGAGGCATTAGCAACCACAGACAGTGGGAAATGTGCCAATTCCATTCTGATTAATGGTCAACCAATTTAAAATGGCCAATCATTTAAACTTTCAAATGGGCTGACTCAATAACTGTTATGAACAAATCAATTCTGGTAGTACCAGTTAGCTTCGGTGTGCCTTGCAATAAATTAAACATTAATAACTGATAATAATTATGTTTTTTTTATAAAAACAAACACACTGATAATTCCAAAATTATTTGAGGATGAATGTAACGGGACTGAAAATGGCTGACAGCCTTTGCTAATTATTTCTTTTTCTATAGCACATTATTTATAGAGAATATTCTTGTGCTTTTACACAACAGATTTTTTCCAATAACAGAATCAAAATGCGCTTGGCCATTGCAAGTAAACATTACACACAGTATACAAGGGTTGAAAAGAAACTGCAGGGACAAAGACAACAAAACAAAACATATAAATCATTTTAGAAAAATAAATAAATAAATAAAAAACAGTAATCAAAGATACATAAAATCGACACTTCTACTTTGACAGCAGAATATCAGATTACTTCTGACTAGTTTAAAAAATAAATAAATAAAAAGCCAATTTAAAATTTCCTGCCTATATGTACCTTTGTTTTTCATCAGACTTGGTTTACCATCCAAACATCATTTTTAAAAAATGGTTTTCAGTGATAAAATGCCCCTCTGTATGACCTCCTATGTGTGCCCCTGCCTTCAGGCTGCGCCGATGTTTAGCGTTCTAGGGTAATGAGGGGGAACAAAGATCAACAAGCAGAAGCTGCCCAACATAAACATACAGGGGAAAGTATTTAGTGCAAACTATGAGCCCAACAAGGCTGAGTGCAGTCAACGGCCCCTAATTCTGCTCTTTGTAATCTGATGCGTACTATAAACACACATCACACCCACTCACACTTATAATCGATGGGCAGTGCAAAACTCAACATGAGCATGCACACCTGGCTGTCAGGTGTAGCACAGTCAGGTGTGTTTTGGGGAGTCAAAGGTTCGGGGTGCTTTTTGATTTATGATCAGGTGACGATTTAAAAATATTACACGGAAAGTTGGTATTGTTGTAAAGCAAGTGGATCTGATTATCTTCATAAATATAATTTATTTATTTGTTGAAATAGCATGTTTGCAAAATAAATAAATACATTAATTAATTAATTAAAATTCTGGAAAATCTTCTACAACAATTTTATTTATTTTTATGGACAGCCGTTGTGTGTAATGTGTGTGTGTGTGTGTGTGTGTGTATTATCTAACGATAAACATTAAATATAACATGTTTCATAAAATACCACTACTGGCCAAATTTCTGAGAGGTCAACTAATGTGTTAAAATGTCAAAAAAAAAAAAAGCACTGAAATGAATGGGCTTCAGTGCTGGAACTTTGGTTGTTTGGAACTATTGGCTGCTCCATGACACGCTTTACTTCCGCATTCCTCAGTTCTTATGGAAGCCTATGGGAGTGTCGCAACTCTGTTTCTCAACGGCTCTGGTGTTTATCAAATAACACCAAATACTCTGTTATTTTCTACTGGAGCAATCTCTTTAATAATGTAAATTTGACTCTGTGTGTGTGTGTGTGTGTGTGTGTGTGTGTGTGTGTGTGTGTGCGTGTGTGCGTGTGTGCGTGTGTGCGTGTGCATTTATATATGCATTTACCAGTCAGAGTTGTCAATAATTTCAGCAGCAAAACCAGAGGTTTTCAAGTTTTCATAAATAATTTTCATTCAGTTTAAACAACACTTTATTGTATGTTTCTCAGGTGTGTTTCCCCAGCATATATGTCACACCTTCTCACCTAAGGCTTAACTTTTACCAATTGGCCTCAAGTCAGACTACATGCCACACACCTCAAGTCAGGGCTGCTGCTCCCTGTACATAGATCATGCAGCCTGCTTAAGGAGCCAGTCCCCCAGGGGAGCACTCTGACACTGTCACTTTAAGTCAAACTGTTGTGAAATGTGAAACTGTTATTTATTAGGGTGAGATTTCAGAATCAGAATCAGAATCAGAATGAGCTTTATTGCCAGGTATGTTTACACATACGAGGAATTTGTTTTCGTGACAGAAGCTTCCACAGTGTAACAGAATGACAGTGACAGAACAAAAAACACAGATAAAAAATAGAACAAGTAAATAAGGAATAAAAATATATAAATCGACAATTGTATGTGCAGGTATATTACAATAGACAGTTTTTGTATGTACAGGTACTGTATATTATGTGCAAATTTGAGGTGTAGACTGAGTATGAGTGTTAGATAAATGAGTGTATGAGTGTATAATAGGTGTGGGGGAGAGGGGGGTTGCTGGAGGTGTGAATGGTTGTGTGGAGAGGTGTTCAGGGCGGGTGTGGGGTGTCTTTTCAAACTTTTCATTTTAAAACACAATCATTTTATATGATTTATAGATGTTTTGTGGCAAATTTAATTGCCAATATTGTTTTACATTTTGTATTATTTTAAGCATGTTATAAAACAAAAATATGTTTGTACATGCTTTACTTTTCCTTTTTGTTCCTCAATTAAACTGCCAAATCCCAATAGACAACAACAATGTTGAATACAGAACATTTACATTTCTCATAAATTGTTAGTAATGCATGAATTCTGTACACCTTTCAGTTTGCCACAGTATTAAATTACTTTTTTTCTTTTTATCTGGTTGCGGAATAACAGATATCCTACAAAAGGCAACATTTAGTTCCATATAGTATCACCGAAGGGTCCAAATCTAGCATGTATCCAAACATTTGATCAGTAGTTACCAACTGAATTCGTCACATGAACATCAAGTGGATCATGTCATCTATGTAGTGAAATGAAACAAATGTGGACAACTCCAAGCCTGAAGATAAGTACATTTAGATCCAAACCAAACTGCTGTTTGTCTCGCTTAAGGTGTTACTACATTAATACCTGAAAGTCAACTAGGTCATCTATTGGTGTCTTTTTCTGCTTGATTTTTAGAAGCATTCTATTTAGAAGCTGACCAAATCTAAAATAAATCAAATGAAAGATGTTTTAAATTGTTTGTGTAGATGTTCTTAAATCATGATCCCTTACTGAAATTTGTAGTATTAAATAGTTTAGTCTGTCTGTGGAACACATACAGCAATCCCAAAATCCCACCTTTCAACACTTCATTGGTTTTACGTGAAGAGTTCATATCGTTTTTTACTTCAAGTGAAAGAGACACTTAACTTTTTAAGAAAAAAAAAGATCTGATTTCAAAAAAAACAGATTTTAAAAAAAAAAAAAAAAAAAAAAATGTATTAATTAAAAAAATATATTTTTATTTGATTTAAAATTAAATACAATAAAATCTGCACGCTTTTCCATGTAAAGTACGGAAGGTACTACAGATATCATTGTCAGGTCACTTTGTGTGTGTGGCTCCAACACTAAATATCGTTGACTTGATTGCAAATGATTGCAAAGATACTATTTAAACTGAACTGAGCTGGATGATGACATCACTGAATTCAATGATGAACTGTCTTTAACTGAAAAATTAGTGTTTACTATTGTCATTTTGCATTATTGACACACTATTTTCCTAATTAATGCTGTTCAGTTGCTTTGACAATCTGTATTGTTAAAAGCGCTATATAAATAAAGGTGACTTGACTTGACTTGACTAAATGTGGAAATGGAGGTGGCAGAGTAAAGTACTCCCCTATGAAACTTAATCCAAACATCTGCAGGATATCCCCCTATAATGTGATGCTTTATGAATTTCAGTGCAAACCAAATCATGCTGAATTTCTTCATGACAGATGGATTACTCTTGCATTAAGACAAAAAAGATTAAGCTATGCACCTTTTTATGTATTTTTTGTTCTCTATATCACTGACCCAGGACTACCAGGTTATGAGAAGCCACAGATTGATACACAAAATTAATGTGAAATAATCTTACAAATTGTTATGATATAATTAGACAACTGTCTAAAGAATTGTTTTCAGCAAAAATTGAATTGTTAAATGAATTATAGTAAGTTCAAATGATGCAAATAATCTTTTATAGGTAAAACAGACCTTCATCATAACACAGGAAATCACCACTGCATAATGACAAATAACGCATAACAGCTCTGTTGGCTTACAAAATGAAAATCCTTGTAATGCTGGTGCTGTAGTTACTGCTACTATTAGGGTGTGTTTTGTTTTGGGTGAGGCCTAAGCCGCACAAAGCCCTTCTGATTAAAATGCAAAAACAAAGAACAGTAACTACCATAATGTTGACATATGACATCTTCTACCTCACTGCCCATCTGGCCTGACCTTCATAGGCCTGTATCAAACAGTAAGGCTTTCACCTGCTCATATTCATCTCATTTTGGTGTAAACACTTCTGAAGTGGGACAGCACTCTGACCTCTGTGACTGTTAAGAGTGTTTGACTCTCGTTCAGGGCTTTCAATCAGTGTATGATGAAACAAGACTCGCACTGTAAGGCCCTGTTTACACTAGTACGTTTTCGTTTTAAAACGGCGTTTTAAAATGAAAACGATCCTCGTCTACACTGTAAATAGGTTGCTGTCAATTTTACAGTAACTTACTGGCAGCTGGATGCCAGTAATTTACTGTAAAAATGTTTACAGTATTAGTATTGTAATTGCATTTACAGTACAATAACGTCTTTACTGTATTTTACAGTATTACCGTATTTTCATTTACAGTATAAGTACTGTAATTGCAGTTATTTTGATTTTCTTTTCTTTCCAAGACACCAACAAAAACACTACAGTACTTTCATAAACAACTGTTTGTCACTATGCACTGCAAAATTGAGGCCAATGAGGTCACTGTTTACATCACTTGATTTTGAGATCCTAATTTAATCTAACATTTAATAGCTTTTAAAATACTGTACACTTATGTTAGATCATGTGAACCTCTAAAACTATCATATTTATATTGAGACAAAATATTGATGATGGGTAACAGGCCTCTAACTATAGATAGGCCTACATTTTAGATGGGTAAAAAAAATAATAATCATGTAATAGCATTATTTTTTAGCATTTTCTTTTACACAAATTATGATTCTCCATTTTCAATATAAATAAATTGTTGGTCTAGTTTGAACTGGAAAAGGCTGATTACCCCTTGGCTAACTGCTAGTTGGTCAAACTAGTCTTAACATAGAGGATGTTTATGCAACTGGAAAGTGAGCAGTTTGCGCCACCTGTCGGTGAAACAGCTCGGGAAGTCACAGGACGTCTCATTTTGTGAACGACTGTGTATTCCCCAACTGCTAGTGAATCTTACCCCATGGTCCCTCTTGTTTACCTTCAAAATAAAACAATAATTTACCCTGCAAATCTAAACGATTACTGTGTAGACCACGGGTGTCCAAACCTGCTCGTGGAGGGCCAACATCCTGCAAATTTTAACACCAACTTGCTTTCCTGGAAGATTAAAAGTGAGTCTGAACACCTTCATTAGTTGGTTCAGGTGTGTTTAATCAGGGTTGGCGCAGTGGGCTCCATGAACAGGCTTGGAGACCCCTGGTGTACGTGTTTCTTCTAGTGCAGTGTATCCAATAGACGGAGAGTTATAACTCAGAACCACATGTTTATTACAGAACACAAACACTCGCAAACTTCCCTCCATCTCGTTTACTCGGATGTACGTCATTGACGTTGCATGAGTACCCACTTCTGGCGGAACCCTTGCCCCTTGTCGAAATACCCACACTTGCGGTCTTGGCCACTTGAGAGCACGTGCGCGCGACAGGAAGTTAGTGCGCAAGACTGTCTCAGGTCTTAAAAACCGCAAAGTACCGATCACCGGTGATCACAGCGAGATGCATGCCGGTTAGAAAAGTGTCCGAAGGCTTGTTTGAGATGCGCCTCGCCTTGCCTGAAGTGTTGGTGAGAGTAGGCGGCTGCAGTGAGGGGAGGAGTGAAATAAGCGCAGTCAAGACGGACAGTTCTGCCCTCTCGAAGTGGAATAGATACCAACGAGATCAAATACAGATATCGCGTTATTCTCACTCACGTGCTGTGTTGCTTATAAACATGAGAGAGCACACACACACACAGTATCTTAGTATGTTTTAATTTAATATAAATAATCTGAAACAACATTACAAGAGGTGGGGAATATATTTTAGATCTGTCGAACAAGGATGCAAGCGACCAAATAAATGAATAAGTTTAATACGTACAAATAAGTGGCCGGGTATCAACGAGCTGCCGCAGATAACATTTCCATGTATATATTTTTTTCTTTATTTGTGGTGTTAGCACTTACAGTTTAATGCAAATCACTGTATCTATAATATAATAAATACAGATACCAATTATAAGGCCACATTTTATTTTAGTTGTTTACCATACCGAGTACAAATTATTTTTTTTAAATTCTGTAATTCAGGTTCTATTAGGTCCAGCTCTCTGCAATTTACTTTGTTTGATGCCACTAGATCCCAAAAAGTACTAGAAAAAAGAATCTTTCAAATAACAGCTTCTAAACAGGAGTTAACAGGCTTTATAAAACACATTAACCCCGAACGTTCTTCACCATATATAACTTGTAATATGATTATCATAGATTGATATTATCCGAGCCGCGTGTGCAGTATCCTTTCCGTGAGGGAAACTCGCCTTCAAAACTTCGAGTCCAAAAACTACAGAGTCCAAAACACCCAGCCATAACTTCCCGGATGTGAAGACCCCCCCTCCCCCCTTCGCTCCCTCGGTCAAAATCGAGGGGTCGAGGGTCTGTCCATATAAACTTCCCTCGTCCACTTCATGAAGTGGAACGCACTTCAAAATGGCAGCCGGGATTCCCCCGAGGGGAAGTGCTTAGGGAAGTTGCAAGTGCGTGTCTGAAAGTGGAGTGGAACGCAGCCGAAGTGCGCATTTGAAGTGCGATTGCGTCTCAGCGTTACGACGTAAGCTGTCCCAATTCAGAATGCGCCCTCCAAAGACCGCATTCCAAGGCCGATTGCGTCACCGCGGCGCGACGAAGGCTGACTTATTTCGAAAGCGACTTCAAATGCGCTCTCCATTTAGCAGGAAAATGAAGTGTACATCTGATGGACACTTCGCCATATACATACAATCATGACATGCCCCTTATTTCTAAAAACAGATGTAATGATTAATGACATGTTATAATCTCTCCCATCACTAGACTTTAACACTGATCATGATCAATATAGTAAATAGGGCTGTCACAATATCAGATTTTTCAGTACATGATTAAAATGCTATCCGTTTTTAGCTTAGTACAGCATAATTTTACTCCAAACAAGTGTTTTAAATAACTTCCTTCTGTGAACTGATTCTTATTACAGAATGTGTCAGATATTATTTTATAGTATTCTATACAGTGATCAAGGCTGTCAGTTAGCATTAGCGTAGAAATACATATGCTTATTAAAATACCTAAGATACTTGAAGAACACAGATAAACCATATGCTGTTGCAGTCGGGCATTGATTGTCTTCATGTTTCATCATATAAAACATTTCTTTCTGCACATCTACAGCCATAGCTGGATGCCTACAGGGATTTCCTGGAACATCATAAGTTCTATAGCTGTGTCCAAACTGAAGTGCGTGGACTCCGAAGTGCGCATTTGAAGTGCGATTGCGTCTCAGCGTTACGACGTAAGCTGTCCCAATTCAGAATGCGCCCTCCGAAGACCACATTCCAAGGCTGATTGCATCACCGCGGTGTGACGAAGGCTGACGTATTTCAAAAGCGACTTCAAATGCGCCCTCCGTTTCCCAAGTGTACAAAGTGTACATCTGATGGACACTTCGCACCCTACCATATCCCAGAATCACTTGTGCGCAGATGTTCATATTCAAAGAACACAGAGGGTGAGAGTTGTGTGGGGGAGTTCACATTGAAATGTAAGTATTGTGTTTTCATTTACTCAAATACCTAGAGAAACAAGTGTTAAAAGCCCGGGGTTTTTTTTAACACAAAGCCCACAAACAATAAGACAACCACTATATAAGGCAGTCTTTCCCTTTGTTGTGTTTTTGTAGTGCTGTCATGCAATATATGTCTACAAATGTTTTAACCAAACTTTAGCACTTCAGTTTTTTTGTATGCATGTCCCACTGTGTCATATTTTCTAATGTTAAGATTGCAAACCTGTCTTTACATTTTTTATAAGTGTTTCCATTTTCTCTTGTTTTAGTACTATTCTGGAGAAAATGAGCCTGCTGGGGAAAGACTTAAAAAATACAAAGTAAGCAAGTTAATAGACACATTTTTGCTGAAATTCATTGTGCTGTTGTTAACAGGCATGGTTAATTTGCTCTGCTTTAGGATTGCAAGTGTCCTGGGATAGGTGAGGGAGTGAGTGGTGAGCTGGTGGAGCTACTCAGGGAGGACATCAAACTCCAGAGAGAGACAGAGGAGAGAAGAGCACAGGAGAGCAGGGAGAGAACGGAGAGACTGTTTTTTCTTCTTGAGAGAATGCTTAACAAATACATTATTTATTAGGCAAGAGAAAGCAGTGGAAAAAATAGGTACATTACAATTTTTCAATATATATTTTTTAAATGTCACATTGTCAGTGAAACAGCCTAATTTCTGTAGTTTATTTTTGTGATGCAAGTTAAAAATAAAATGAATAAGTTGTGTACATTATTCATTTTTGTAGTGTAATTTATTTGTAAAAGTACTTTCTGTACATTTTGTATTTTTGTTTTGCATATTAGCTTAGGTTTAACATCAGAAAAAAAACATCAGTTTTGAGCCCGGCCCTGCCTCCATGTGTTCTGGGGTCTTCAGGAGGTGAATCTCTTGGCGAATGGCCAGCACCTCCTCAGCAACTCTGAAGACAATGCGGTGACAGTGGAACGCGGCATGTCAAATACTCTGGAGACCACTCTATGATGTACCACTGGCCAGACAGAAGAGAAACACCAGGGTCTGGATTGTGGCACCCCATCACTGTTGCCATTCACTTCTCAGAAGATCAAGCAGCACTGTCAGGGCCTCCCTGCTCAGCTGAAAATCAGGCCGTGTGTCACAGTCATTGTCCCAGCTTATCTTCGAGAAGATCTTATCTATCCAGAAGATCCAGCAGCACTGTCAGGGCCTCCCTGCTCAGCTGAAAACTGTTAAAAACCTGTCCAGCGCTGGCACATTCAGCTTTATCCTGCAGTACAGTGGTCTGGTCTGATTTTGGGAAAGAAGGAAAAAATAAACTTTAGAGATATGACAAAGTACTTAGTAGAAGAAATATTGAGGTACTTTAGTAAACTACTTTTAGTAACTAATTAGTTACCATATTGGGGAAAAACTACTAGTCATATTTATAACCTCAGCTAAAGGGATAGTTCACCCAAAAATGAAAATTCCAAACCTGGAATAACTTGATGGTTGTCAGACTCTGTTCCATGTTTTGTCTGTGTCTTGCTCCCCAGGTGTTCCTGTCCCATGTTTAATTTGTCCCAGGTGTTCCCCATGATGGTTCATTGATCCCAGGTGTGTCTCATCATCCCCTCCTCCTGTGTGTATTTAAAGTGTTCCCAGTCCCTAGTTCTCTGTCCGCTTGTGTGTATAAAAAGTGTTCCCAGTCCCAAGTTCTCTGTCCGCTGTGAACGTCTTCGTGTGAACGTCTTCCTGTGTTCGTCTCCCTTGGTTCCTTGGTGGTAATAAAGTCCTGTTAAACGTATTCTCCAGCGTCTCCTCGTTCCTCGTGTGTGTGCACCGTGACAACGGTGAGTAAATGATTACAGAATTTTCATTTTTGTCTGAACTATCCTTTAAGTAAAAGTATTATCTTGCATACTCTAACATTCTTAAGGTATTGAGAGTAAAAGTAAAGGTATACAGTATTGTTCTGAAAAAGAATCCGTTAGGATGGTTTTGCATTAATATTACTGCTGCACTGATGTGTATGTTGCATTTTACTTCTGAATATGTTCAAGGTTATTAAATTTAAAATTGCCTACTAAATATACTGTTGGGTAGTTTAATCTACAACAATGCATCATGTTGTAAAATACCATATTTTTGTAGTGTTGCTGTCCTGTGAGGAAAAAAAAGAGAACTTAGTACTTCATATTTGTAGGAGTATACTTAACGAATGTACTATACAGTCCACCTCTGATTATTTTAAAACATAAAAACAAAAATGAGCAATTCTGGCTCCACCTATCCTGGCAGGATTGTCCTCTCGTCAGCTCTCCTCTCACACAGTTGCTATGCGACAGAGCGCTAATCGGGAAACTCTGGTGTCGCAATTAGGACATGCATAAAACCTCCTTCATATTCATGACATGTGTCATGTCATGATTATGAAGGTATCATGTCAGTCTTATGCACACCCCTTCAAGTATAGTGTTACCGGAAATCCTGCGAAGGCGGAGCGTCCTTCATGCACTTCGGAGGCCTGGCCTTCGAAGTGCGCACACGCAACTTTGGGACACAGCTTAACTCGTCTAGCCCCGGTAACCCCCTGCAGTCAACCCCAAGATGGCCCTCTAGTGGAGTCAATATGCAATTACATCATAAATGCATGTAACACCCCTTACGAAAATTAACCATGTTTTTTTTTGTAGTAACCACGGTCTAACTATGGTTTTTGTAGTAAACCATAGTAACTACAAAATAAACCATGGTTTTACTACAGTAACCATAGTTAAACTTTGTTTTTTGTAGTAAAACCATAGTAACTACATAGTAACTACAAAAGAACCATGGTTTAACCATGGTTTTTATAGTAAAACCATAGTAACAACAGAATAAACCATAGTTTTACTACTGTAGGAAAAGATATCCAATTTACCGGTCAAACCCCACATATTAGAAAACTAAATCAAAAAAGTGAACTGGAAATCCCTTTTGATGATTTACTTGTAGAATCAATCCAGAGGAGGCATCACCGAGACATTAAAAAGAAAAGCAAGTTGGAAAAGAAGGAAAGCAGAAGGAACCAGACAAGAAACAGAAGAGATGGTATCGATGGCTAAGGAACTTCTTCGGATAATTCATCAACATGAACGTGTGAATAAACGGTTAATGAAAAGGGTAAAACAATTTATTGAAGTTAATGAGTTTAATTTGAAAATGGAATCTTTGAGAGGCGAGGTTGACTGTTTGAAACTTCAAAGAGTCAGCGCCGCCTCTAAAGAATAAACAGTTAACTGACATCCTGTCAAAAGCGAGAGCAGGTGTTGTTATCTTGGTTAACAGCTATCGAATGGAAAATGCTGAAGTGTGAAAACTCGCTCGTATATATTTGAAAAGGTGGTGCTATTGAGAAGTAGGAAAATGTTTAGCTGTGGTTAGCACAAAAGGTCAGACAACCTGTGTTAGCGTATAGGAGATAAACTTAGTTTGAACCTCCTCGTGTATATTTTTGGAGGTCTGTGTGTGTGTATACTATGCTTGATGTTATGATGTAATGGTATTACAACCCGCTGAAGAGAGGGGTGTGACCAAGTGTTTAGTGTAACTTGCATTTATCCAATAGGGAAGGTTTAGTGAATGCTTTGCAGGGGAGAAATATTGTACACGCCCTCTCCTATATAATCCAGTGTTTTATCAGTTTTGTGCTGCCGCAATTCGGGTGAAGACTACTCGCTGTTACTTTTTTTATTATTTGCTTATGAGTTATTGTTCTTAATAAAGCGAAACCATTTTTATATGGTGATTCGATAAACTTTCTTTTAAACAAGTCTCTGAGTAATGTATTAAGAGTAACCTATTATCTGGATTTATTCATAAATCTCCAATACGGGCCACATAGAGGTGAGAACTCTGCTGAGCTGCTCAGGACATCGTGCTGAGGATCCTGAATCTCATATTACACTTCCCATCCATATCGGAGGTAAGGGCTGTATTTGTTTATTACAGCTGCTGGTGGGGGAAATATGTGATTATAAGGTTTATTGGTTCTTTACATGAAAAATGATATAACATGGTGCCCAACGTGTGAGGCTCGAATAATGGAGTAGAAAAATTCAAGGATAATAGTGAATAAGTAGTAACCCAGAAAGTCCTTGCAGACCACGGCCACAGTAGTAGTCCAGAGGGACTGTAGTCTTTGAATGCGCGTGCAGGCTTAGAAAAGACCAGAAAAATAAAGACGAAGGAATCAATTAATTCTCAGAGGAGAACGAGTCCTGTTAGAGTGTAAATCTAAATCAAGAGCGAATTCAAAAGTGAATTATAATGGGGCAGATGATGACGGTCAGCCTTATCGCTCAAGATCTAGCTGGAAGATTAGACTGGATTAATCCTACACAGTGTAGATGTGGATCTGGTCAAATTCCATGGCACGAAATAAGGTTGACAGCTTCAGTGGTGAATTTTAGAATATGTGAGGGTGCAGAATCCCACCCTTTATCTATTCGAGTAGAGGAGGAAGGGATGGATATCCCAAAGTTAGCGTGTTTGACGAATTCGGGGCAGAAATCAGAAATATACCAACAAAGAGTTGGGATGACCTCGAGGAAGTCAAAGTGGGGGAAGGATCCGAACGCGGATCCTTAGCTCCCAATTTTATTCCCCGTAGAGAGGGGAATAGAAACACTAGATCCTAGTGCTCCACAGCCGGAAAACCCTGAAAGCCCAGATGATGAATTTTCATCAGAAAATGAGGAACCGCTTAGGATATATTTTGGGAAAGGCAAGAATTTAATTATCCTTAAAGAAGGGTATTTGGAAGTAGAAGAAGAAGTGTGGGTCCTAGTGAACGCGGCCAATACCAATCTCCAGCACGTAGAAGGGGTAGCAGGTGCCTTTCGAAAGCGGGCAGGACAAAGGTTTCAGATCGAATAATAGAGCGTAGAAAGAATCCCATAAAAACAGTCGATGCAGTTTTGCAGAAAAAAGGACAACCGAATGGACATCCTGTAATACATGCAATAGGCCATAAAAAAGGTCAAAATGGTGACATAGCGGAAGAACTAACAGCGATTCTCACATTGGACACTTTAATAGACAATATATGTAAACTGGCCAAAGATAATAAATATCGCGCAGTGGCTATGCCCATAATTTCAGGAGGGATTTTTGGATTTAACGAAATCACAATGGGTGCAGCCTTAGTGAACGCATTACTAAGGAAAACAGATCGAACTGACTGGCCTAAAGTATGGATGATCTGTCACCCAGATCCCACAGTCATAGGAAACATAACTATGAGAGTAAATCAGGATCAGGATGCTGGGGAAGGGAGGTCGAACCAGGGAGCTGGTATTATACAGAGACCGATAAATACCGAGGCCGAATTGCCAGAGGAAGACTCAGATCCTGAATGGCCAGAATTGAGGCGAACAAGAACGGCTAGAGGAAGGAAAGATAGGGTAGAAAACCCCTTCCCCAGACTAAAGCTGGGAAAGAGTTATGAAACTTTTCGACTAGGAAAAGGATTTTATAAACCAACACATTCTGCGAACAGAAAAAGAGAAACAGCTTTAGACAGGATAAATAAATGGGATGAGGAATATGCTCCAGGAATAACCTGTGGACAAGTTTGGAGCATTCTGAACGGAGGGGATGCAATTCAGATTTTAGCAGACACCTCACTAACGCAGCGAGCTAAAAGAGCGATATTAGCTCAAAAAGATTTGACAAGCAAGGCCGCGCTGGAAAGAATAATTAGAAGTGCGGTAGGTAATGATCTGTTAGAAGAATATTATTCGGAAGTGGGACCAGAAAGTGACAGCTCAGACAGTGACTCAGAGGAAAATCAAGAAGGTTCAGATTATGAACAGTTAGTGGTAGAAAGACCAGAAAGAAATGTGACACCTAATCCTGTCAGAGCAGCACGGGTGCTGCAGAGGCTCCGTTTCAGAGACAGAACTCCCGAGCCAGACATTCAGCCAGAGAGGGAAATAAATCAACCAGTGGAGATTAATGCACTAAATCAGCATTTAGAAGCATTACATTTAGGGACACCAGGTCAGAGATGGCCAATAACTCCCATAAGTCAAGCGCGTTCTCCTAGACAAACAGAGATTAATTCAATGGAATCCAGAGTTACTCTGGAAGAATGAATGAAAAAGGATCAGGAGATGAAACTTTTGAAAAAGGCCAAACTAAAAAATACCACAGTGAAAGGAAAAGTCAGAGAGTTGGTTCGTTACAGTGAACAGATGAAAATATCTGGCGAATCCATAGACTCGCATATTTTGACTGAGTTTGGACTGCACGGAGGTAGGAAATTAGCGAAGACCCTTGAAGGGTTAATACCTACTAATAAAGATGAAGTCGAACAGGAACGATTTGAAGCAAAGTGGGGAACAGTAGCAGCTCTGACAGCCTGTCAGGAAATTGCTGTAAAAGGCGTTGAGGGGATCTTGAAGCATATTTTTCAGGGAGTAAAAAGAAATGCCGTAATTGGGGCAAAAGAATTTCTCCTTTATGGTCCGGAGACTTCCCCAGAAGAATTAGAGAAGGCTTTAATTCGATATGATAGGAAAACTGAAATGATTCAGACAGACAGAGAAAAATAGAATAATAAACCACAGCGGCCTAAGGACCAACCCAGGTGATCAGGCCGTGAAAGAAAGCCATATAACCGCCATGAGACAGCGACCAGGCCCTTCTCTCACACAGAGCGCAGAGCAGATGAAAAATGGAAAAAAGGGCCAGAGAGGCGAGAAAGAAACAGCCCTAAAAATACATCCCAGGAAGGAAAGAGATTTAGGGATCAATCGAGACCTAGAACAAATCGAAATGATAATAATAGGGAGAAAGGTAACTACATAAGTCCCGAGAAATGGAACAAATTGAGCGCTGAAGAAAGGGCACAGATCATAGCAGAAAGGGGAAAAAGCAGGCCTGAGACTAAAATAGGCAGAGTCAAAATAAATGACAGGCAGGAAGGGGCCCGTGCAGAGGCAGACGAAGTGAAAGTCAAGAGAAAGAGAAACAAAAAGAAGGACACTGAAATTAAGGAGGATTAGGATATTTTGGCTCCCCTTAAAAAAGCCCTATTAAAAACGAAAGAAATTGATCAAAGATTATACAAGACGTAATACTACTTTTAGAATTGATACTAAAGCTGATTTCAGCGTTATTAAACCTACAGAAAAACATGATGAATTTATGGAAGTAATTACATTAGAGGACTTTGATGGTAATTCAAGAAATAAAGATGTATGGAGAAAAAAAGAAAATAAATGTAGTTCTTGGAAGTGAAAATCTACTGTGCCCGGATGATTTAATTAAAATCGGGAGAATAGGAGTCGTTGATCAGAACAAATAAATAGAAAGGATAATAAGAGAATCTGAACTGAGTAATAAAGGGGAGCTGGAAAAGATTCTGAGAAAATATATGAATAGTTATTCAAGAAGCAAGAATGACTGCGGAAAAGTCCAATCTGAATATGAACACGTGATTCAAGGGGGAATTCCCCCGCCCCAAAGGCAATATAAAATTAACAGTTTAGCAGAAAAAGAAATTGCCGAGACAATTAAGGTACTGACAGAACAGGGAATTATCAGGAAGCTGCCAAAAGGGGTGCTGGCTCCGACTAACGCGCCTCTTCAGGCGGTACCGAAACAGGACGGCAGTTTGAGACTAGTAACTAATTATAAGGCCTTAAATAAAGTTACTGTTCCCGATAATAGATATTTAATTAATTGCGGTGAAGTGAGTGCAGAAATAGGCAGAGAGAAAAACTGGCTGTCAAAAATTGACTTAGCTAACGGTTTTTGGAGCATTCCTCTGGCGGAGGAGAGTCAATTAAAAACTGCTTTTACTTTTGGAAGTGATCATTATGTATGGAATACATTGCCTCAAGGCTATCGGAACGCACCAAACGAATTTCAAAGCTCAATTAAAAAGATTTTATCAGGAATTCCAGTTACAGTATATATCGATGATATTCTGATATCTTCGACGAATGAGGAGGAACACTTGAAACTGCTAGAGCAGACTCTAGACAGAATAACAGAGGCTGGTTTAAAACCTAGCCTGAAAAAGATGGAAATTGGAAAACACAAGGTAGATTTCCTAGGATTTAAACTTGGTAAGAACACAAAAGCTCTAACAACAAGCTCAAGAACGAAGTTAGAGGAAATGGAAAAGATAGGGCCCCCTCAGTCCAGGAAACAGCTGCAGTCGCTGCTAGGAACCCTGAATTATATCAGGGAATTAATACCTAAATATTCTAGGGAGGAAACAACGTGCCTTTGACAAAATTAGACGCAATAGCAATTGATGATTTATCATTGACTATTGATAGGAAAGACTGGAAGGAAGATTGGTGTAAAGGTAAGGATAAAAACTATTATTTGGGTTTAAACTGGTTGAGAAATGATATTTGCAACAGTAGCACAGAAATCAAGGGTCAAAAGATAGAAGGTGGACCTAGATGGTTCGAGGACCCAAAGGGATTCGTTGAGCAAGGTATTTCAGGGATAAAAACGGCAGCCAAAGCTGTTTTTAATTTCGTTACAACCGATATGTGGACCGGGTTGATTAACTTCCTGGTTAGAATAGGATGGTATGTTCTTTATGGAGGATTAATAATCTTAGGCTTAATATTATTACTTATTGTGGTAAAATGTTTCTGTGCATCTGTAGGTCAACGAATATTCTCTAGGAAAGAGAAAACAGGAGACGAATTAGCTATTCTAGAGAAATTAATAGATTTTCAAGCTAAGGGACATAGACATTTCAGAAGGAGAACAAAAAGCATAACGGAAAAACCTTTATTGTAAGACAGTTACCAAAAAGGAAATAGGAGGAGTTAAAATGTTAGAAGAATGAAGAAAAAGGTTGTGAGACTAGGGCGAAGACTTGCGACTGAAAGCTAAAAAACATTTGGGTAATTGAAGGATATACTTGGAAACAATTACCATTTAAACCAATTGCTGCTAAAAAGTCCAACAGAGATCGAAATTGATAACGATAGAATGGCATCCAACGATTCAGTAAACGGAACAACAAACGAAACTAATGAGTGGCCAGAGGATTCGACAGGATCCTCTGACGAATTACTACAGGTTAGTGGAGAAGCGGGAGCGTTTATTTTATGGATGCTACTACAAGGCCTTAACAAAAAATCTCTGATGGCATGTTCTACTTAGTTACATTCAGATGGGTAAAATCATATTAATGAAGAAATTAAGCAGAATAATTTTGGTGTGTTCTATTATGATACTATCAGAAGGTTGGCAAAATTTACTGGAATCAAGGGGGGCTTTAATCCTGTTTATATCAAGTTTATGTAAAATAATTATCGATATTACTGCCATAATGATAAAAAAGAATACTTTTATTTTTTGGGGGGAACTAATTATTATTGTAGTGAGTGCATTGTATCTGATTGGAATATTAATGTTTAGATATGGCAAAGAAGCGAATTTATGGATAATGATAGGAATAATGACATTAACTGTTTTTATGTTGGGATTTTTCCTAAACAATGTCAACATAGTGATATTGGGAATCCTTATATTAATGAATAGATGGGATAAAATGAAGATAGCCCTGAAGAAATGCAGGAAATGTTTTGGACAAATTACATTAGTTAATTCCGATTCAATATCTGCATGATTTCCAGATGGTTCTTTCAGGCGTGGAACGGATGAAACAAGTAGACAGAATAACAGAGGCTGGTTTAAAACCTAGCCTGAAAAAGATGGAAATTGGAAAACACAAGGTAGATTTCCTAGGATTTAAACTTGGTAAGAACACAAAAGCTCTAACAACAAGCTCAAGAACGAAGTTAGAGGAAATGGAAAAGATAGGGCCCCCTCAGTCCAGGAAACAGCTGCAGTCGCTGCTAGGAACCCTGAATTATATCAGGGAATTAATACCTAAATATTCTAGGGAGGAAACAACGTGCCTTTGACAAAATTAGACGCAATAGCAATTGATGATTTATCATTGACTATTGATAGGAAAGACTGGAAGGAAGATTGGTGTAAAGGTAAGGATAAAAACTATTATTTGGGTTTAAACTGGTTGAGAAATGATATTTGCAACAGTAGCACAGAAATCAAGGGTCAAAAGATAGAAGGTGGACCTAGATGGTTCGAGGACCCAAAGGGATTCGTTGAGCAAGGTATTTCAGGGATAAAAACGGCAGCCAAAGCTGTTTTTAATTTCGTTACAACCGATATGTGGACCGGGTTGATTAACTTCCTGGTTAGAATAGGATGGTATGTTCTTTATGGAGGATTAATAATCTTAGGCTTAATATTATTACTTATTGTGGTAAAATGTTTCTGTGCATCTGTAGGTCAACGAATATTCTCTAGGAAAGAGAAAACAGGAGACGAATTAGCTATTCTAGAGAAATTAATAGATTTTCAAGCTAAGGGACATAGACATTTCAGAAGGAGAACAAAAAGCATAACGGAAAAACCTTTATTGTAAGACAGTTACCAAAAAGGAAATAGGAGGAGTTAAAATGTTAGAAGAATGAAGAAAAAGGTTGTGAGACTAGGGCGAAGACTTGCGACTGAAAGCTAAAAAACATTTGGGTAATTGAAGGATATACTTGGAAACAATTACCATTTAAACCAATTGCTGCTAAAAAGTCCAACAGAGATCGAAATTGATAACGATAGAATGGCATCCAACGATTCAGTAAACGGAACAACAAACGAAACTAATGAGTGGCCAGAGGATTCGACAGGATCCTCTGACGAATTACTACAGGTTAGTGGAGAAGCGGGAGCGTTTATTTTATGGATGCTACTACAAGGCCTTAACAAAAAATCTCTGATGGCATGTTCTACTTAGTTACATTCAGATGGGTAAAATCATATTAATGAAGAAATTAAGCAGAATAATTTTGGTGTGTTCTATTATGATACTATCAGAAGGTTGGCAAAATTTACTGGAATCAAGGGGGGCTTTAATCCTGTTTATATCAAGTTTATGTAAAATAATTATCGATATTACTGCCATAATGATAAAAAAGAATACTTTTATTTTTTGGGGGGAACTAATTATTATTGTAGTGAGTGCATTGTATCTGATTGGAATATTAATGTTTAGATATGGCAAAGAAGCGAATTTATGGATAATGATAGGAATAATGACATTAACTGTTTTTATGTTGGGATTTTTCCTAAACAATGTCAACATAGTGATATTGGGAATCCTTATATTAATGAATAGATGGGATAAAATGAAGATAGCCCTGAAGAAATGCAGGAAATGTTTTGGACAAATTACATTAGTTAATTCCGATTCAATATCTGCATGATTTCCAGATGGTTCTTTCAGGCGTGGAACGGATGAAACAAGAAATGGTGGAAGATGATTTTTTATATAGATGGAAGCACCACAAGGGCGACCAATATTGTATGGGGTGTAAAGGGTACACTGGAAAAGTATATTTTGAATAAATTGACGGCCAACGCCGATGTATAATGTGTATGAATAACCCTGAAACAGTGGTTAAAAATGGTTTTAAAACTTTTGTTTCAATATGGCAACTGGTTCATGCAATGAGTGTAAGAATGGGAGTAGACATAAAATATGAATTAAAAGTATGTGGATTTACTGAACTGATGTTAGAAAAAGATAATTATGGAATGTATGTGATACCATGGTGGATAAAATTATGTATTCCGGGACGACAGTATGATCGACCAGAAATGATAAGTAATACACCAAGAATTGTATTTCAAATTATTGAACTGAGAAAAATTAAAGTAACTGAAATCTGGAATGATAAAGATAAAATTGTAAAGGATGAAATTGGTAATACAGGCACTTATGGCCTTGCTTATATTGATGATTGTCGCCTTTTCTACAGATGGCTGCAGTGATTTTGAGGGAGAACGGCTGAAAGGCTGGAATGCTTTCGAAGCGTTTCTGGAAGTGATTAGATTCGAGGTCTACTTCTCGCTTGAAGTGCTGGAGACATACTGTATGTGGAAAAGGATGGACAGGGTCAAATGTACATCCATGAGTTTCCTAGAAACGAATATGAGTTATACAGGTGTCGATTTCGTGAAGTCACCTTAATCAGAAAGAAGGGAAATATTTTTGATGTATATATTGAAAAATTATTTAGTAGTGAACGAATATGGTATATGTTTATGCACTGTACTGAAAATAGAATTCCAAGATTACAAAAGGGTTTGAAGGGAAAAATTGGTAAAGAGGGTGTAGGAAAAGATATCCAATTTACCAGTCAAACCCCACATATTAGAAAACTAAATAAAAAAAGTGAACCGGAAATCCCTTTTGATGATTTACTTGTAGAATCAATCCAGAGGAGGCATCACCGAGACGTTAAAAGGAAAAGCAAGTTGGAAAAGAAGGAAAGCAGAAGGAACCAGACAAGAAACAGAAGAGATGGTATCGATGGCTAAGGAAATTCTTCGGATAATACGTCAACATGAACGTGTGAATAAATGGTTAATGAAAAGGGTTAAACAATTTATTGAAGTTAATGAGTTTAATTTGAAAATGGAATCTTTGAGAGGCGAGGTTGACTGTTTGAAACGTCAAAGAGTCAGCGCAGCCTCTAATGAACAAACAGTTAACTGACATCCTGTCAAAAGCAAGAGCAGGTGTTGTTATCTTGGTAAACAGCTATCGAATGGAAAATGCTGAAGTGTGAAAACTCGCTCGTATATATTTGAAAAGGTGGGTACCGAAACAGGACGGCAGTTTGAGACTAGTAACTAATTATAAGGCCTTAAATAAAGTTACTGTTCCCGATAATAGATATTTAATTAATTGCGGTGAAGTGAGTGCAGAAATAGGCAGAGAGAAAAACTGGCTGTCAAAAATTGACTTAGCTAACGGTTTTTGGAGCATTCCTCTGGCGGAGGAGAGTCAATTAAAAACTGCTTTTACTTTTGGAAGTGATCATTATGTATGGAATACATTGCCTCAAGGCTATCGGAACGCACCAAACGAATTTCAAAGCTCAATTAAAAAGATTTTATCAGGAATTCCAGTTACAGTATATATCGATGATATTCTGATATCTTCGACGAATGAGGAGGAACACTTGAAACTGCTAGAGCAGACTCTAGACAGAATAACAGAGGCTGGTTTAAAACCTAGCCTGAAAAAGATGGAAATTGGAAAACACAAGGTAGATTTCCTAGGATTTAAACTTGGTAAGAACACAAAAGCTCTAACAACAAGCTCAAGAACGAAGTTAGAGGAAATGGAAAAGATAGGGCCCCCTCAGTCCAGGAAACAGCTGCAGTCGCTGCTAGGAACCCTGAATTATATCAGGGAATTAATACCTAAATATTCTAGGGAGGAAACAACGTGCCTTTGACAAAATTAGACGCAATAGCAATTGATGATTTATCATTGACTATTGATAGAAAGGACTGGAAGGAAGATTGGTGTAAAGGTAAGGATAAAAACTATTATTTGGGTTTAAACTGGTTGAGAAATGATATTTGCAACAGTAGCACAGAAATCAAGGGTCAAAAGATAGAAGGTGGACCTAGATGGTTCGAGGACCCAAAGGGATTCGTTGAGCAAGGTATTTCAGGGATAAAAACGGCAGCCAAAGCTGTTTTTAATTTCGTTACAACCGATATGTGGACCGGGTTGATTAACTTCCTGGTTAGAATAGGATGGTATGTTCTTTATGGAGGATTAATAATCTTAGGCTTAATATTATTACTTATTGTGGTAAAATGTTTCTGTGCATCTGTAGGTCAACGAATATTCTCTAGGAAAGAGAAAACAGGAGACGAATTAGCTATTCTAGAGAAATTAATAGATTTTCAAGCTAAGGGACATAGACATTTCAGAAGGAGAACAAAAAGCATAACGGAAAAACCTTTATTGTAAGACAGTTACCAAAAAGGAAATAGGAGGAGTTAAAATGTTAGAAGAATGAAGAAAAAGGTTGTGAGACTAGGGCGAAGACTTGCGACTGAAAGCTAAAAAACATTTGGGTAATTGAAGGATATACTTGGAAACAATTACCATTTAAACCAATTGCTGCTAAAAAGTCCAACAGAGATCGAAATTGATAACGATAGAATGGCATCCAACGATTCAGTAAACGGAACAACAAACGAAACTAATGAGTGGCCAGAGGATTCGACAGGATCCTCTGACGAATTACTACAGGTTAGTGGAGAAGCGGGAGCGTTTATTTTATGGATGCTACTACAAGGCCTTAACAAAAAATCTCTGATGGCATGTTCTACTTAGTTACATTCAGATGGGTAAAATCATATTAATGAAGAAATTAAGCAGAATAATTTTGGTGTGTTCTATTATGATACTATCAGAAGGTTGGCAAAATTTACTGGAATCAAGGGGGGCTTTAATCCTGTTTATATCAAGTTTATGTAAAATAATTATCGATATTACTGCCATAATGATAAAAAAGAATACTTTTATTTTTTGGGGGGAACTAATTATTATTGTAGTGAGTGCATTGTATCTGATTGGAATATTAATGTTTAGATATGGCAAAGAAGCGAATTTATGGATAATGATAGGAATAATGACATTAACTGTTTTTATGTTGGGATTTTTCCTAAACAATGTCAACATAGTGATATTGGGAATCCTTATATTAATGAATAGATGGGATAAAATGAAGATAGCCCTGAAGAAATGCAGGAAATGTTTTGGACAAATTACATTAGTTAATTCCGATTCAATATCTGCATGATTTCCAGATGGTTCTTTCAGGCGTGGAACGGATGAAACAAGAAATGGTGGAAGATGATTTTTTATATAGATGGAAGCACCACAAGGGCGACCAATATTGTATGGGGTGTAAAGGGTACACTGGAAAAGTATATTTTGAATAAATTGACGGCCAACGCCGATGTATAATGTGTATGAATAACCCTGAAACAGTGGTTAAAAATGGTTTTAAAACTTTTGTTTCAATATGGCAACTGGTTCATGCAATGAGTGTAAGAATGGGAGTAGACATAAAATATGAATTAAAAGTATGTGGATTTACTGAACTGATGTTAGAAAAAGATAATTATGGAATGTATGTGATACCATGGTGGATAAAATTATGTATTCCGGGACGACAGTATGATCGACTAAGTAATACAAGTAATACACCAAGAATTGTATTTCAAATTATTGAACTGAGAAAAATTAAAGTAACTGAAGATAAAGATAATAAAGATAAAATTGTAAAGGATGAAATTGGTAATACAGGCACTTATGGCCTTGCTTATATTGATGATTGTCGCCTTTTCTACAGATGGCTGCAGTGATTTTGAGGGAGAACGGCTGAAAGGCTGGAATGCTTTCGAAGCGTTTCTGGAAGTGATTAGATTCGAGGTCTACTTCTCGCTTGAAGTGCTGGAGACATACTGTATGTGGAAAAGGATGGACAGGGTCAAATGTACATCCATGAGTTTCCTAGAAACGAATATGAGTTATACAGGTGTCGATTTCGTGAAGTCACCTTAATCAGAAAGAAGGGAAATATTTTTGATGTATATATTGAAAAATTATTTAGTAGTGAACGAATATGGTATATGTTTATGCACTGTACTGAAAATAGAATTCACAAAAGGCAAAAGGGTTTGAAGGGAAAAATTGGTAAAGAGGGTGTAGAAAAAGATATCCAATTTACCCCCCACATATAGATTACAAAAGGGTTTGAAGGGAAAAATTGGTAAAGAGGGTGTAGAAAAAGATATCCAATTTACCAGTCAAACCCCACATATTAGAAAACTAAATTAAAAAAGTGAACCGGAAATCCCTTTTGATGATTTACTTGTAGAATCAATCCAGAGGAGGCATCACCGAGACGTTAAAAGGAAAAGCAAGTTGGAAAAGAAGGAAAGCAGAAGGAACCAGACAAGAAACAGAAGAGATGGTATCGATGGCTAAGGAAATTCTTCGGATAATACGTCAACATGAACGTGTGAATAAATGGTTAATGAAAAGGGTTAAACAATTTATTGAAGTTAATGAGTTTAATTTGAAAATGGAATCTTTGAGAGGCGAGGTTGACTGTTTGAAACGTCAAAGAGTCAGCGCCGCCTCTAAAGAATAAACAGTTAACTGACATCCTGTCAAAAGCAAGAGCAGGTGTTGTTATCTTGGTAAACAGCTATCGAATGGAAAATGCTGAAGTGTGAAAACTCGCTCGTATATATTTGAAAAGGTGATGCTATTGAGAAGTAGGAAAATGTTTAGCTGAGGTTAGCACAAAAGGTCAGACATCCTGTGTTAGCGTATAGGAGATAAACTTAGTTCGAACCTTCTCGTATATATTTTTGGAGGTCTGTGTGTGTGTATACTATGCTTGATGTTATGATGTAATGGTATTACAACCCGCTGAAGAGAGGGGTGTGACCAAGTGTTTAGTGTAACTTGCATTTATCCAATAGGGAAGGTTTAGTGAATGCTTTGCAGGGGAGAAATATTGTACACGCCCTCTCCTATATAATCCAGTGTTTTATCAGTTTTGTGCTGCCGCAATTCGGGTGAAGACTACTCGCTGTTACTTTTTTTATTATTTGCTTATGAGTTATTGTTTTTAATAAAGCGAAACCATTTTTATATGGTGATTCGATAAACTTTCTTTTAAACAAGTCTCTGAGTAATGTATTAAGAGTAACCTATTATCTGGATTTATTCATAAATCTCCAATACGGGCCACATAGAGGTAAGAACTCTGCTGAGCTGCTCAGGACATCATGCTGAGGATCCTGGATCTCATATTACACTTCCCATCCATATCGGAGGTAAGGGCTGTATTTGTTTATTACAGCTGCTGGTGGGGGAAAGATGTGATTATAAGGTTTATTGGCTCTTTACATGAAAAATGATATAACACTACAGTAACCATAGTTAAACTATGGTTTTGTAGTAAAACCATAGTAACTACATAATAAACCATGGTTTAACTATGGTTTTTGTAGTAAAACCATAGTAACTATAAAATGAACCATGGTTTTTGTAGTAAAACCATAGTAACTACGAAATTAACCATGGTTTTACTGCAGGAACCATGATTTATCTATGGTCTTTGTAGAAAACCATAGTAATTGCAAAATGAACTATGGTTTACCACAGCATTTGAAGTAGAACCATTACAAAATAACCCATGGTTTTTCTACAGTATTAACTAAAGATTTTGTTATTTCTTACTCTTAAAATTTAGGGCTCAATAAAATAATCATAATTAATCTCATGATTTCTGAAAATGAAACAATAATCAAATTTGGCAAATGTGTTGTCAATTATTACAACAAATAACATTATAAAACTCAGCTTTTATGAAAATACAGTCGTAATATCAGATGCATGTTTTAAAATGAACAGTAAATGAACTACTAACAAGCGGTTTGCCTGACACAACGTGAAACCAGACCTCATTTGCCCCAATCGAAAGCATATTTACACTGTCTGAATCCTTCCCTATTGCCTACATTGTGCACTACGTGCCATTCGCCGTACACTGTGAACAAGTGACCGATCTTAGCCGCAGCTTTAGCATCTATTTATAGTGCAGGGGGCGGGCGCTTCGGATTCTAGAGAGCATTTATTGATCAGAAGATTTGATGAGAAGATGAAGTAAGAGGTGACGTCAAAAAAACGTTGATCCGATTTGGCGGAAGTGACGAAGTACAAGCTTTGCTCATATCTTCCAAATCCGAATTCTGTCACTGTTTTGGAGCACACTGCTTTATAGATAACCTTAAGAAACTTGTAGAAGATCAATGTCCCCTTTGAAGCACAGCCACCACAAAATCAGACTTACTTTGAGATCAGTCTGAGGTTAAATACATATTTAAAATCATAACAAGAAATATTTTAATAGCTATGATACTGTATGATACTGGAATCAAACAATGCCTTGGAAAAAAAAACAGTTAATCTTTAAAAAATGAAGCATAGCTATACATAAACCCATATAGGAAATAAAAGAGTTATTGAATAAGCATGTTCTAAACTCCTGAAACATTGGAGTTTCATATTTTAGAGCAGTCACTGCAATTTATGAAAGAAATCAATTAAATCTGTATGTGGGAGTGTGTGTGAAAAAAAGCAGATGTAACCCCCTTTGTAATCCTTAACATTCTCATAAGTAACTGTAATTTAATTACACATTTTTTCTCAGTAACTGTAACTGATTACAATTACTTTTATTTTGTAATTAAATTACGTAATTCCGTTACATGTAACTAGTTACTCCCCAACACTGTATTTCAGGATGTCATAGCAAAGTCTCTAAGAACCTGACACCTTGCACTTCTGGAGTCTCCAGAAGTAGGTTGCCATTCTGGAATATGGTGGCGCTGGAGACTAAAAGGGTTCCTGATGGTTTCACACCTAATTCTTAACTACTGATTTATTTATTTTTTTTTGCAGTTAACATGCATCTTTTCTTCTTGGCCTGTTTTTTTCTGACCCTGCTGAAATAATGGGCGTTGTGCTATCCAGTGGTCACAATTTAATTTTAAAATTTCTAGTATTGCATCTTCTCGTGAGCATTTAATAATTTTTGACTTTTCAATCTGAGTTAAATCAATTTTTTCCCGTCCCATTTTACCTGTAAAAGAAAACCTGCCTAATAATTATGCACACCTGAATATAAGACGTTTTTCATTTCCAGCATTCCTTAATTATATATCACATATAAATGATTAAATGCAAAATTAATAGTAGTTATTAATATTGATGTGGTTTGGAATTGTAAAATGTACTTATATGATGAGAATATATATAAAAATATGATGAGAATATCAACTTGCATAATAATTATGCACTCACTGTATGCACTTTTGATTGTCTTCGAACACTAGTGGGTTAAGCTACCAGTCTGTTCAAAGGAACAGGCGCTAAACTAAGTTTTCAGTACGTTTCAATTGTGTTGACAATTGGGATGGCATACTGCTTTTCCCTAATCTTAATGAAAACACATTTTGTTTTGAGTGATGAAACAGGAACAGCAATTGTTTCAAGGCTCTCCGTTACCTCCATCACAAAATCAACAGCGCCACTGCACTCAAATGTTAGGCTGGAGCCCTGATTATGTTATTTTGTTTAGTAGTCTGTTCAGAATTGTGATCAAAATTATTTATTATTTTGGATTATTAATTATCCAGAATCGTGGAGATACATATGTCAACTTAGCATGCTTCCTAAATGTCTGCAAACATATTATGGTATTTTTATGCTTTAGTACAGTCAAACAATTGCATACAGCACCATACAGAAAATTGCATACAGGATAATACATTCTGTTAGTCATATAATGTACATTATTTTTGCTTAGCTTCAGGTCCTGATCACCCTTTTAGGGTTATTTGTGATAACACCAGCTGAATGGACATTATTGCACTTATTACATGGCTGCACTCTTAAAAAAGGTTCTTAAATGGTTCTTTGGCAGGGTGTATGGTTCCATGAAGAAGCTTTCATATCCAAAGAACCTTTCCATTGCACAAAAAGTTCTTTATGGCACAGAAAGGTTGTTTAGACTATTTAATGGTTCTTCACAGTCAACATGTTGTAAATATTTTTTTCTGGAAGGTGAGATCAAGTGAGATAAATTGTCCTGCCTGGTCCAGAACTCATTCCAGACTCATTTTCTATTAGCTGCGTTCAATTATAGTGCAATACAAAGTATAAATTTTGAGTGGTATAAATAGTGTTGTGGTGTTTATTAGGCTAATTAAAAAAAGACCAGTAGATCAGTCCTTTATATTTATTACATCTATTTTAATGCTGTTTTGCATGACTAAAAAAAAAAAATATTAGGCTAGTTATTTAACAAAAGCAAAGTTTAGTATAAAAATAAAAATGTTTTAAAATGAAATAAAAAAGGCTGAGTGATACAAAATCTTAAAATATAAAAGTGCCATTTTGTCTCACTATCATACATTTTGCCTATGAATTGGTCGTAGAACTACAAATTGAGTTTCAAATTCGCGATTTAATAAAGATTTAATGTGAGTTTAAGAGGTTTGTTTATGTGAATGCTGCGTGACTGTGACGTGTTTTAATGGGCGTGCGCTGGAGTCGCTTTCAAAGACACTGGAGCGGAGGGAGTTGCCATGGAAACGGGGCGCAACACTGTAACTGGCAAACCATAAATCTTTTGGCGCTTTTCCACTGGTACGACTCGGCTCGGCACGGCTCAGTATGGTACGACAAGGCACGGCTCGGCTCGGTTTGCGCTCTGCATCTCAATCGGGCTCAAATTGATAAGCGATATTGACAACGCCATTGTTTACAATACAACCAGAGCATATTGAGGTGAGGGGTGTGACGTTTAGACATGCACTGGCGGTTTAGCGAATCACTACAAACTGGGCCAGATAATTAATCTGAGCCCATTGTGTATTTCTGAGGGAGGGGCTTCATAAAAACAGGAAATGATCAGCACGTTTCTCAGAGAAGGGACAGAGCGGTGTGGAATAAAGGTAGATTATGTGAAAAATAATGCGTTTTTTAAAAAATGAAGCATTAACACATGTTAGACTGCACCCCATAAACACAATCAAGCCTAGAAAAAAAACAGCGAATCTTTAATGGGCGTGCGCGCTGAATACTGGATTCGCATTCAAACACTGGAGCGGAGTGAGTTGCCATGGAAACGGGGCACAACACTGTAACTGACCAGCAGTAAATCTTCTCTCTCGCTGCTGTTTTCTGCTTTCAGGTGAGTTTAGTCCCTTAAATCACACAAATATCACATACATCTGTTCCAGACACTTTCTTACATGTAACTGACATGTTTCTGTTGAATATTTACTTCACAGAAATGTTTTACAGTCGTTGAAAAAGTCCGCTAGCATCTCAACTGTTTTCAGACGAGGTTAGGCTAACTCTGAAGCTTGAGCTCTTGTTTATGAAAGTTTGGAATTTTTAATCACATCTTTATGTGTAGGTGAGAGTTTTGTAAAGGTTTTGTTGTCAATGGTTTATTGGAAGTTGTCAAACTTATTTAGCCTAAAATATGTGCTGCATACTGTTAATCGGTGACGTCACTTACACGGAGCACGAATTAAATGAAGCTAACGTTAGTTCAAACGTGTTTTGATCTTTCATGGTAAACAAATATTAATAACAAAATTGTTCTGTGGTTTCAGGAGTGATAATATAATCTTTCTACAAAAGAAGAGAAGCTCCGAGATTTCAAAATTTGTGAAGGGAGCTGCTGACAGAAATGCAGGAAACACAGGTGAGCATAGAAGAAATTAAATACATTCATATACATTTTTTTTTCACAACATATTTTCTTATATCACCATTCATCTGTTATATTACAGTTCATTATAGGAAGGTTTTGACATCCAAACCTGAGTGACACAAACCTAAATACATGAACGCTAATTATTTTATTTTAAGAAATTGTTTGTGTGTGTGTGTGTGTGCGTGTATGTGTCTATGCTCATGGCCGTGCAGAGTTGTAGCGGACCTCCTGTCGGACAACATCTCTAAGGCGCTATGAACCATATGACTAGTAACTAAAAGCTCAAACTATTACTGAACACTACTGTTCAAACGTTAGAGGTTGGTATGATTTTTTAAATGTTTTTTTGAACGTGTTTTTTATGTAATTCCTCTGCTCACCACTACTGCATTTATTTGATTAAAAATACAGTAAAAACAGAAATATTGTAAAATATTATTATAATTTAAAATACCTCTTTTCTATGTGAATATATTTTAAAATGTAATTTATTCCTGTGATCAAAGCTGAATTTTCAGCATCATTACTCCAGTC
>NW_015548235.1:15674-15950 GCF_001515605.1 Sinocyclocheilus anshuiensis | reverse complement strand
GGGGGGCGTGGTGTAGTGTCTTCTGCCGCTGCTCTGAGAAATCACACTCAGTCTTGGGGTTTCTTTTCCAGAAGTTAGACTTTATTTCAAGAAGAACAAAGCCGAGAAGTTCTCTGCAGAAAACATCTCCAGAATGTTTTTCTGCTTCACTTTATATACAGTAAGGCGTGGAAGGCGTGGGGTATATTTCCATACAGTTTTTTTTATGCATATAAATTCGATATCTCCCTACCCCCCAAGTCCCCCAAGTCTTGTTATGGTAAAGAAAGAAAGACC
>NW_015548235.1:12912-15638 GCF_001515605.1 Sinocyclocheilus anshuiensis | reverse complement strand
CCCTTTGAGACTTAGTAAGTCTCACATTTGTTTATTTTTACTCAGAGTGCTACTTCATAATTCAGTTGTATTAGTTAACACTACCTAGTGACTCAATAAGTCACTCTGTTTTATTACCAATGACTACAGCATCAAGCATCACTCTGGTTTGGAGCATCAGGACCAAACCTCTCCCCCCACCCTTGACTAGGAGGAGATCCAGTCAAGACATAAAAACACATTCAAAACATCACACATAGTATATCACAGGATTAGCATAGTTGATCTTTAGCCCAGATACTTTGCGCATCCTCGAGAGCATCCCTTGGGCAGAAGATAGTCTAGCACTTATACCCAGGGTATTGTTCATTTTTACGCTTCTTCTTCGTCCTCATCAGAGTCACTTGAACTATCATCCAAAGTTTGCTCATTTAAGTTTAGTTTGTTTAGCCATCCTTCATAATATTCATCCAGGTTCCTTTCTGTAATCATTTGTTGATTCTTTGTGACTTTTATCATTTCCATTTGCTTAACAGTAGCGTTGACGATTAATGTTCTTATTATAGGTAATATACAGCAAAATAATATTCCTCCTACTAATATGGTGACTCCTAAAATCATTCCTAGTTTAGCAAACCATGCTCCCCATGCTCCAAATTTCAGATCAATCCAATCCCAAACTTGTTCGTCTCTTCCGGCATTTGCTGTAACTTCAGCTCTTAATTTTTTAATTTTAGTCATAACTTCACTAAAAGCTCCCCCAGGGGCAGTATTATTTGGTATAAAAGTACAACATTGATCTCCAAACATAACACAAACTCCTCCCTTGTCTGCCAAGAGCCAATTAAGAGCCTGTCTGTTTTGCCATGTCATTCTACTTGTTGCGTGCACTTGGTCTCCTAATAAGGATAACGCATCATCAGTATAGTTAATGAATCTTTGTTGATTATAATAAATGTAATTAATACACTCTGCATTTTTGTTTGGTGTGATCCAAACAAATATTGACTCAAAACCTGCTTTTATTTCATCTCTTGCCTTGAATTTATTGGGAATTCCTCTCGGTTGTCCAATTGAGTAAATATACATTGGGGTCTGGCTCGTAACCTCTTCTAATTCTGTTAAGATAGGCTAGCACTTATACCCAGGGTATTGTTCATTTTTACGCTTCTTCTTCGTCCTCATCAGAGTCACTTGAACTATCATCCAAAGTTTGCTCATTTAAGTTTAGTTTGTTTAGCCATCCTTCATAATATTCATCCAGGTTCCTTTCTGTAATCATTTGTTGATTCTTTGGGACTTTTATCATTTCCATTTGTTTAATAGTAGCGTTGACGATTAATGTTCTTAATATAGGTAATATACAGCAAAATAATATTCCTCCTACTAATATGGCGACTCCTAAAATCATTCCTAGTTTAGCAAACCATGCTCCCCATGCTCCAAATTTCAGATCAATCCAATCCCAAATTTGTTCGTCTCTTCCGGCATTTGCTGTAACTTCAGCTCTTCATTTTTTAATTTTAGTCATAACTTCACTAAAAGCTCCCCCAGGGGCAGTATTATTTGGTATAAAAGTACAACATTGATCTCCAAACATAACACAAACTCCTCCCTTGTCTGCCAAGAGCCAATTAAGAGCTTGTCTGTTTTGCCATGTCATTCTACTTGTTGCGTGCACTTGGTCTCCTAATAAGGATAACGCATCATCAGTATAATTAATGAATCTTTGTTGATTATAATAAATGTAATTAATCCACTCTGTATTTTTGTTTGGTGTGATCCAAACAAATATTGACTCAAAACCTGCTTTTATTTCATCTCTTGCCTTGAATTTATTGGGAATTCCTCTCGGTTGTCCAATTGAGTCTAAATATACATTGGGGTCTGGCTCGTAACCTCTTCTAATTCTGTTGTCTTCCTTGTTTGTGCTTTGTTCTGTTCCCCATTGTGCTATGTTAATTTCTTGAAGTAATCGTACTCTTACGCATGTACCTTTCCATCCAACTGGTAAAGAAGGCAATAATATCTCACCTCCACAGATCCAAAAGAAATCTGCTATTATTATTGATTGGTCTTCATACATTTCTATAGAAGGTAAAGCAATAGTTTGATTTTCACATTTTTCAGGTGCTATTTTACTTCCTTTATTTGGTCCGAGTGCTAAAAGTTCTAGAGCTCTAGAAGGAATTCCTGATTTCCAAGTATTTTTCTTATCTATATACCAAATATAAAAGCACATTTCCCTTTAAACTTGCTTACATCTTGTGTTCCTTTTGGTTTATGGAAACACTCATATTATTTTTTATAATCTATGCTATACCATTTCGTAATCTCTACTTTCTGTTTTTCAATTTTTATATTTTGGCTGACATCTGAATACTGACACCAAGATCCCCAGAGTGGTCTATAAAAATAATCTGTTAATTTAGGATTTCCCAAAAATCCTAGACATTCAGCAATACAATATGGTCTGGTAAAATCTGTTAAATGACAAAAGTTTCTCCCAAATTCGGCACATTTTCGGTAGTCATATGGATTTGGTATGGCTATCACTTTGTTTAACGGAGATTTGGAGCACAGCAAGCAATTTTCTTTTCCTGTTCCTCTAGCAGTAAAGGCTGCCCATCTATACCACTCATTATTTTGGGCTGTTTCCCATAATGCATCATTTTGACTAATGTCTTCATCACCTTGAATATCATAATCTGTATTTCTACGATATTTGATTATCATTGGTTCTGTTG
>NW_015548235.1:11415-12656 GCF_001515605.1 Sinocyclocheilus anshuiensis | reverse complement strand
TGATACCAGGTTGTGCTTCCCTCCACTTGGACTGCTGTTGGAGTAGCTCTCACCACTTTGTAGCCTCTCCTGGGCTCATTCCATTTTCTCCAGAATACCCTCAGATATACTTGGTCACCCGGAACAACTGGACATGCACCATGCGCATCTGCAATAAGAACATTCAAAAGTGAAGTAGGTGCTACCATGTTTCCTTCATGTGTACGCCAGATCTCTTGTGAGTCTTTTTTAGCTCCCCTTTGGTGCCACATTGATTGTTCATAAGGGCCTGCTTGTTGTTGAATTCGAATTATATCCTCTAATTGAGGTTGAGGTTCGATAAGTATCACAGGTGCTAATACTGCTATTTGACACCCTGAAGCTTTTTTAGCTTCTATGTCAGCTGCATTGTTTCCCTTTATGACATAATCTTTTCCCTTCTTATGTGCCTGACATTTGATTATTGCTAGCCTTTTTGGAAGCATCATAGCAGAGATTAATTGCCCTATTTGTTCACTATGTTGGATGGTAGTCCCATCACTTTTTTTAAAACCTCTTTGTTTCCACACTGCTCCGAATAGATGACATACACCATGAGCATATGCTGAATCTGTGAAAATGTTGGCAGTTTGTCCTTTCGCTAACTGACATGCAGCTGTAAGCCACAGGTACTAATTCTTCTTTGTCTCTCTTCACTACTGAATATCCTGTATGATTTCCTTCATTGTCTCTAAAGCTAGAACCATCTACAAAGTAAGTGACTTCTCCTTCAGGAATGGGTGTTGATTCAAGATCTGGTTGTAATCTAGTAAATGCCAATGACTCATTCACACAATCATGGGGTTTCCCTTCAAAAGCCAAAGGAATTAATTCAGCTGGATTAACTGTATGGCATCGTTTAATGGTAACATCTGGGCCATTAATGGGTCTCCTTCTGGATTCCCTTCAGTCTCTTGTTTCCACGTTTTCAGCTGTGTCTGGACATATGTGGTAGGATTTTCTGTGTCACCCAGCGCTTGTCCCTTTAATGATTTAGGGTCCAGTCTGATCGGGTATTCCGCACGCAGTGCCTGCCACACTGCTGGACGGAATGCATCAAAAACAATTCCATCCATATTATGAGAGTTCACTACTCTGTCCAGAGTAGTTATTTGAAGAATTTCATCCATCTTTGCCCCTCCTACTATTTTAGCCAGCAAAGCTTTAACGTCCCCCACAATCAAAAGTTTGCCCATAGTTTCTTCCTCAAATATTCGTATCCA
>NW_015548235.1:0-11378 GCF_001515605.1 Sinocyclocheilus anshuiensis | reverse complement strand
CTTTCCTTTTTCTTCGTATTTTTGTCTGCCTCTTTCAGTATTTTTCTGGCCTGTTTTATACTTTTTAATGTGTCCTCTCCTTCCTTTTTAAACATGGCTATCACTTCTTTCTCTTTATCCCTTTTTGCTTCTCGTTTTTCTCGTTTCTTACTGATGCTCTTAGTTTTATAGTTTTTTTATCAGCGTTTCCATTTCCTCACACAATGTTACATCAAATGTTCCCTCCTGTGGCCATTTTGTCATCATATTTTTTGTTCTCTTCTGCCATTTGTTTGATATCTTGTTTATTAACTCTTTACACAGTGGATATTTTAATCCTAATATTTCCACCGGAGTGGCTGCCATACTTTTTCCTATAATATTACAATCCAATTTTAATTGAACTATTTTAACCAATTTCTCCTAATTTTATTATTTATTCTGTGACATGCATCTTTGAATTTTTTTTTTATTCTGTCTGATGCATTTACTTTTTGTATGAATTGATAGTCTCAACTCTATTTTACAATCCCTCAGTATGTAATAATTTCTAAAAATAATTCTTTATTTATCTTTACTTCTCTTTATTATTTTTTCCGCACTTGTAATTATTTTTAATATACTTATTTAACTTACTGCCTTGATCTCACTTCTACTGCACTGAAATGTTCTCCTTCTCTTTCACACAGACATCATCAATGCAAAAGCCTATAAAAAATCTTGATTAAATTTTTATTGATACTATTTTCTTAAACATATTCACACTTCTACTCCCTTTATTCAGACAGGGCTCATTCTTTCATTCTTTTTCCCTTTATTTATACGGCTAATCATTCATTCATCCCTCTCGGGTGTGGCAAGAGCTGCGTCCTCACTCTGCCAGGAGGGGTGCGCAGCATAATTCTGACGAAAATACACATTTTGCTAAAATATTTTTTGTTAGAAAAATTAAGTGTAGGTTTAAAACCCTACATGTAACACAAGTAATCATATTAATGAGAGCAGTAACAGTAAAGGCACTATTGTTGGAATTATCCAGAACAAAATGTTCAGACGAATTATTGTGTTTGTTCCTGTAGAAGATTTTTATTGGTCAAGATATGAACTACTCGAGTATAATCAATGTGAATCTAGCCATTTATATATCAAGTTATTCTACTGTTAAAATCATGTATCTGCCTGTGTGTGAGGCCTGCATGAGACCTCCTTGGTGCAGACATTACAAAAATACAGTATATGTTAAAGTTGCATGTCCTGTTTTGACATTAGACAAAATATATGATGGGGCCTCTTTAGTCATGGAAAATAAATTGGGGCCTCCTGTCTGCTTCTGGATGGCAGGCTAGAGACAGCCAAAAGAGGTAAACAGTATAATCAATGTGAATCTAGCCATTTATGTATCAAGTTATTCTACTGTTATAATCATGTATCTGCCTGTGTGTGAGGCCTGCATGAGACCTCCTTGGTGCAGACATTACAAAAATACAGGATATGGTAAAGTTGCATGTCCTGTCTTGACATTAGACAAAATATATGATGGGGCCTCTTTAGTCATGGAAAATAAATTGGGGCCTCCTGTCTGCTTCTGGATGGCAGGCTAGAGACAGCCAAAAGAGGTAAACGAGTTGATAAACAATAACCATATGTATGAAATGTATTGAACATGGGCACGCCTTCGGAAAGCACTGTATAAAAGAGAGTACAGACAGACTCGATAGATTTTCTGCAGATAATCTCTAGACTGCATTATCTCTCTGATAATAAAAGTCTATTTTTCTGGCATCAAAACCCAAGTGTTCAAGAGTGATTCTTTATAGAAACGGCAAGAGCCACCACATTTTGGCGTCACAAACAGGATTGGAAAGGAGCAGAGGGTGGAGGACCACTTTGGGCTGGCTTGACGAACAACATTATTAGTGGCCAAAGTGTTCTTTGCCAAAGTCAGCCGGTGGTGGTATAGACAATCAAAAATACTCCTCCAAATTTAAAGAACAAAAAGAAAAAGGGTTTTGATTCCAGAAGAAATAATTGCATGCACTGATCTGTTTTACTATAATAGTGAATGAGGGCAGATTGTGCATGCAAAAATCTGTGTTTACTGCCCAGAGGGCCTTGATGGAGGGCAGTGGACGTTAAGCAGATATACGTACATTGCATGCAATGGTCTGTGTTTATTGTTAAGTGGGCATTTGAAGGATAGCAATAGACGTTAAGCAGATAAAGTAAAAGGAAGCGCGCAAAGTCCTATGGCTAGGCAAAAATTCCTGCAGGGTGCTGCTTTTTTACGGTGTTGAGGAAGTGTATCAGTGAAAGAGCGAGTAACTTACAGGTCACTTAGGAAGAGTGTAGAGTAGTCAGTGTAAATGTATGTGTCTGAGTCTGTCTGAGTGTATTTGTGACTTGTGGTTGTATGAGAAAATAAACTCTATATCTGGTGGAGCAGGAGATGCGCACCCCTCCTGGACCGTCACTTGAGTGTGATCAGGTCAGGGAGACGGGCGTGGCTGGTGTTGCGCTGGAGAAGAGTGAATGAGTGTATGAGCCCTATCTACAAAAGGGACAAAGGATGAGTATATGAACCCTAAGCAATAAAGGGACTTGTTGTTTTCAAAAAAGTGTTCCAAGATATGGACTTTGCAGATTATTGAAATAATAATAGATTAATTGAAATAAGATATACATTTATTATTTAATGACATGTCTTAACAGATGAATAAAAAGATTGTACGTGCTTAAAACTATATATCTGAAGACGTCTAAAATTTGTATCTTGTTATCCCTGGGACACAGTATGAAAGTTAATCCACTACAGAGTTTCAGAGATTTAGACTGGAGTTAACTAAAAGATAACTTGTGTAGTGCAATGTTGAATCAGAGCAAGATTGGGTGACCAAATTCATAGAAATTTTGATTCAAAAGCTATTTAACAATAATAATGGAACTTGTTGATTAAATATTTAAATAAAAGGAATTTTGTTATGTTGGTTGGGAAAAATGAATTCACCATTACCAGATTATTCTGAATCAGGTATGCAAATATAGAAGAAAAATTATGATTGAAGTCTTTAGTTTACCATACGCATGTCATGCTGTTGTAAAAGGAAATATTCTTTTGTTTAATTGCAGTATATAATAAAGGTAGATTACTGCTGCTTTCTGCATTTCGCAAAGAAAAAACTGCTTGCTATTTTTATGCAATGAAGAACTTGCTTTACTAAAATAGAATAAGGCAACTGATGTTTTTAACCAGATGAGATTGTTTTTATTAAGGGACCATTGAAAGAGATGGTTGAAAAGTGAAAATTAGATAAAGAGCAGATTGCTCAGACACAATTTGGTCAGAGTTTACAAAGGTTCAATTTGATTAATGCAGTCTCTGAGTGTTCAAAATTTCAGATAACTTCTGGAACAGTGCTTTGACAAAGGGAAACAATGAACTGGAGTCTGTCTAACAAAGTGGTGAAAAAGCAAAGACAGCTGCAGAGAGAAGAAGAGGGATGGGTTGATGGACGCTCACCTCCCCTCCTGAAACAGGAGTGCACACTTCAGCATGGAGAAAGGCTGACTTAAAGCAGGAAAAGGTGACTCTTTCACTTGAGACTTTTCCTGAGGGTGAAGAGAACATCCTGAAATGCAAAACTCTGGCAGGAACAATCAAAACCCAGACTAAAGAGAGTCAGAGAAACAACGGAGACCATACACCACAACATCAGGCCTTTGAGTGCCATCACAGACTGACCGACCCAGTGCAACAGCCAAACAGCTTCAACAGGCTGATGATTTAACCAGAAGGACTTCCATCCCTTCCCATTGCGTGCACAAAGCAAAGACAGCTGCAGAGAGAAGAAGAGGGAGGGGTTGATGGACGCTCACCTCCCCTCCTGAAAGCGGAGTGCACACTTCAGCATGGAGAAAGACTGACTTAATGCAGGAAAAGGTGAATCTTTCACTTGAGACTTTTCCTGAGGGTGAAGAGAACATCCTGAAATGCAAAACTCTGGCAGGAGCAATCAAAAGCCAGACTGAGGAGAGGCAGAGAAACAACGGAGACCATACACCACAACATCAGGCCTTTGAGTGCCGTCACAGACTGACGACCCAGTGCAACAGCCAAACAGCTTCAACAGGCTGATGATTTAACCAGAAGGACTTCCATCCCTTCCCATTGCGTGCACAGGTGCTGCATATATAATGAACACTCACTATAGAGACTGCTTCATATTTTGTTAATTATTTTATTAACTATATTAATCTTGATTATCCACTGGTCTCACAGCAGTTCTTTGAATTCTGTGTTTTAAATAACATTCTCAATCTGCTTTTCAATAGGTACCAGTCCAGCCTTATGTCTTAAAGAAAAAGTAATTATGACAGACAGAAGTGGGTGCTTGACTCACCAATCAGATAAAAAATGGAGCTGGATTTGACATAGTGAGGGCTATTTCATTAACCAACAAGGGGGAAATGTACAACTGAATTATTGACAACAATGCTGAACTCTATGGGAAAAAAAGGGTAGACAAGATGTCTAATAGAAAAGAATATGGCTGATAAAATAAAAATATTGGTCACTCCATTTTATTTAATGGCAATTCTCGAGGGCTAGATTGAATAAAATGCTACTAAACAAAAAATTACTCTAAAGATCCAAAATCATGAAATCACATATGCTGTCATCACTGAGGATAACAAGATGGAAATGTTGATGGTCATGGATCCTAGATTATGATGAGATCTCCAATCCTCTTCTCAAAGTAGCTCATGAGCAATAACAAAAGAGTATTTGACTAAAATTTAAATTAGACAAACAAGTGACATTTGAGAAATTATAATTGGCTCTCTCAAGTGTACAATGCCTAGACCTATTATTCTAAACCAATTAATCTATTAGATTTTGATGGAAAAAAAAGAAAGAAAGAAAAAGAGGTTTACACAGCGGTGTTAAACTAAACTTTATGGTGACTGACGTTGCCCAGTTGTATGACATCTAGAAACTATGTGGAATGCTACCAGCTCTATGCTCAGTAGAGTCTAACGAAAGAAAAAATAAATAAATCATGCTACTCAGAATTCGTGGCAATCACAACTAAAATCATTTAGCTCTTTTCAATCAGCTGAAAACTCAAGAAAAAAATATGTTTTTGGCAAAAAGGGGAATGAATCCATGGCATTCCACAGCTAAAATCATTTAGCTCACAATCAGCTGAAATCTCAAACAAAATAGATGTTTTTGGCCAAAAGGGGGTGTGAAAAGGTGTGAAAAAGTATGAATGATGGTGTTGTATGGAGTGAAAGAGGGTGTCTGACGAGACACTAAGGCAAATCAATCATTTTGCCAAAACAGCTGTATGCAAATTTTAATATGTGGGCCCACAGGGCAAATTATGCCCAGTAAAATAATGACCATGGATGAATTTGGTTAAGTTTCCTGGTCAGTACCTAGGTCATTGTTGTGGCAGAAAGAAAAGCAGTGCCACGCTTGCGCAGCGTATAACATGGGAAGGCAGAGCAAAACAAGCTTGCTCTGTCCACCCCACATCTAACTTTCTTTTCAGCATATCACGATGAAGCTGATTCTGTGTCAAAAGGATCAAATATTGTCTTTCTGACTGTTAACATAATAAAGTGGGTTGAGTGTTTTCCTGTGCTAGTGAGCAAGATAGGCCTAGGAAATTATCCGGTGATATAGTGGAACTTAGTTTAAAAAAACAGAAATAAGCGAATTAGTAAATTGTTGAGAATAAAATTGAAATTAATTGAAAAATAGTAAGGATGCAGATAACTGAGTAAAACCAAATTCTTTATTATATTATAGAAAATTGGTATTAGCCCTATACTCATTGTATTGACAGCAATGGATTTTTGAGAGCTCAAAAACGAGGGAAAGACCATTGCAACGACTCGCAAGAGATAAGCAAGAAGCTCACATTCTTTTGTCAGAGAAGCAGAAAAGTGAAAAGATATCTGATGATCATCACATGCCTAATGCATTCTACAAGATCAAGCAATAGACGACAGCACCAAGACTTCCCTAGAATTGACTTTTCAACCCTCCTCTGAATCTGGCAGTATCTTTTACTTAATCCAAAATGAATAAGAATTGGACGAGAAGAAAAAAAAATATCTAGATAAAATAGACACATTGTAGATATTAATCATAATATCAGTTATAAGAAAATTAGCAATTCAAATGTTTATGGGAAAAGGTAGAAGAAAATAATTGATATAAATGGGTAAATTACACAGCAGAAAAAGAAAAGTGGGAAAACTGCATAGTTTGCTTTGAAGCAAGACCAGTCTTATATATTATACCAATACTCATACACAGTTCAAGTTGTAGAATATTTCATGATGAATGGTTTAAGACAAGGGCTCTCAAACTTTTCCATTCCACGACCCACCTAAACAAGTATAATATTTCAAGACCCACCAACATATTTGAGATAAAAAAAACAATCGACATTACTGTAAGCTTAAACTTAATAAAAAGTTTAATATGCCAGAAATTAAGTATTTAAGAAAAATAACCATTTTATTTTATAGTATTATTTATAGTATTATCCACTAATAATATTTATGTCTTCATTTACATATGTTAATGAGTCTATGAAATATGTCCATAAAAATTCAAGCTTACTGCAGATATGAACTGTAATCCGCGCTGAAAGTGTTGTTAAACTCATCACGGGGTTTAGAATCAGAATCAGAATCAGAATGAGCTTTATTGCCAGGTATGTGTGTATTTGGCCTGTTTATACAAGACATTGTCCCCCTTCTTGTAAGCATCTTCTTTGGCCTGACGGAGCTGAGTTTTGCAGTGAACCATGGTTTTTCGTTGTTGTAGGTTAAATGAGTCCTGGTAGGAATGCACATATCTTCACAGAAACTGATATAAGATGTTACAGTCTCTGTGAGCTCGTCCAGATCGGTGGCAGCAGCTTCAAAAACACTCCAATCAGTGAGGTCAAAACAAGCTTGTAAATCCTGCTCTGCTTCATTAGTCCATCTTTACAGCTTTACACCTTTACAGTCCTTAATACAGGTTTAGCTGATTTCAGTTTCTGCCTGTAGGTCGGTATAAGATGAACCAAACAGTGATCAGATAGCCGCAAAGCTGCCCGTGGAACAGAGTGATATGCATTCTTTATTGCGTTGGCTGCCTTAGAAGACAAGGGATCGGCAGTTTCTTTATGATTTATTCTCTCTCCTTTATGTTAAATTAATAATAATAAATATCCCGTTAAAACGAGCCTGTGCTTGCCTCCACCTCTATGTTATGTTGAGGACGTAACATAATTGGGGGCTCGTCCTAAAAAAATGTTTTTTACTTTTGGGGAGAGAAGAAATGTGTGTGTACTGCTGCCCATTTTTAAGTGGGTTTGCCGTCCCGTCTTCGAAAGTAATTAAGCTCTGGATTTTTCGTGGTGGACTACTGAGCGTCCCATGTGAGTATATTTTTCCCTGTGTTTTGATAGTCATCGGGTAGGTTTGTGGACCTACCACTTTGTTATTTTGTTTTATTTGTTTTTGGTGGTTATTCGGAGTGGGGGTACTTTTCAGTTCACGTGTTGTTGATCTTTTACAGTGGGTCAATGTGTGGTGTTCATGAGTTCAACGTTTAAAGTTGCCCCGAGACCCTAATGCCACTGAAGACTAGGGAATTTTTTAAAATTAGTTTTTTATAAAAAGGGAAATAGGCTTATATTGTTTTTTTTGGGATTGCTCTTCGTTGAAATCGATTAAACATGTTTTAAAGCATATTATGTAGAGCTTAGAAAATTTTCGCTGTATCGGAAGGCCTGTCTTAGTGTGAAATTTGCGTACAATAAAAGGAAATTTGGTGTAGTGTGAAATTTATTGGCAATTGATGAAGTAAAATAATGGTTCGATTGTTTAAGCGACATCCTTTTGTGAAGTTGAATTGTTCTGGATTATGGGATTAAACGTGTAATTTAGTCATTATGGCTTCAGCAGTGGATAGTTTTAAAGAATCTCCGTCAGAGGAGATGCTTTCCACTTATACCAAAGGGCAGTTGCTGCAGATAGCGGAAGAGTATAATATTAAAATTGCTCCGAGGCATAGGACGTTAAAATAAATTTTGTGTAATGTCTTAAAAGGCAATCTCGTTGAGTTGGGCATTTTAAAAGGGCCCGTAGATACTTCCATTGTGGAAGAGGCGAGTGAGCAGTCGGAAGGTGCACTCACTGTTAGATTAAAAGAGCTGGCTTTAGCAGAGAAACAGATAGACTTCGAAACGGTAAAATTGGAATTGAGAAAACGTGAAATGGATCATGACTTTGCCTTAAGGAAGACTGAGTTAGAATTGAGTGCTAAAGCTGCCTCCGCATCTAGTGAATTTGACGTTGGCCGAAGTCGGAGGATGGTTCCTCCTTTTTGTGAAAAGGATATTGAAAAATATTTCTGTCATTTTGAACGGGTCGCTACGTCATTAAATTGGCCAGAATACGCTTGGTCCTTGCTGTTACAATGCGTGATTACTGGCAGGGCGCAAGAGGCCTATGCGTCCTTATCTATTGAGGAAACGAAAGATTACAAATTGGTAAATGCTGCTATTTTAAAAGCCTATGAGTTGGTCCCGGAGTCATACAGACAACGCTTCAGATATTATACCAAGCTGCCAGGTCAGACTTACATCGAGTTTGCACGTGACAAAGAAATACTTTTTGATCATTGGTGTGCATCACAGAAAGCAGAAAATAAAGATCAAATTAGACAACTGATTCTCATTGAAGACTTCAAAAATTGCTTACCTACTGCTTCAAGTACATACATCAACGAGCAGAAAGCAGACACACTTCAAAAAGCTGCAACTTTGGCTGATGACTTTGTTTTAATGCACAAAATCACGTTCAGAGAAAAACCCAGAGAAAAAGTTCCCATGCCGTCGGCGATAGCACCTCGAAATTTGTCAGGTAATATGCATGCTGTTCCGCTTGACAGAGCCTGTTTTTATTGTAAAACAACAGGACATCTGATTGCGAACTGTCCGGTCCTAAAAAAAAAGTCAAGCACAAAACCTGTCGGTTTAGCAATGGTTGACTTAAGGTCGAAGCCCGCTGACATCTCCTTAGAAAGCTCCATATGCCGTGATGAAACTGGTTATGGACCTTTCATGCGTGATGGAACAGTGTTTGTTCCCGGTATATGTAAGCCTGTACCTGTTTGCATTCTCCGAGATACAGGTGCAGCTCAGTCATTTATCCTGGAAGGAGTACTGCCCTTGTCCGGGGAAACTGCCACTGGTAGCACAATAATCGTCCGAGGTTTTGAAATGGCGGTTATGGAAGTGCCGTTACACAGAATCCACCTGAAGTCATATTTGGTGTCAGGAGACGTGGTTGTTCGTGTTCGTGTTCGACCATCTCTTCCAGTTCCTGGCGTAATCTTCATATTAGGTAACGATTTAGCTGGTGGTAATGTGTGGTGTTGCCGAAATGTCTTGCCTGAAGTGGTTCCCATTCCTCTAGTGTCGACCACGGATGAGTGCAAAAAGGATTATCCTGACGTTTTCTCTGCATGTGTAGTTACGCTGTAGGAATCGCTGGGATTTAGCCCAGCGGAGCTGGTTTTTGGCCATAAGCCACGCGGACCATTAACCGTATTGAAAGAGAAATGGCTTGGTGATGCTAAACGGACTACTTTTCCCGAGTATACGACCAAGTTTCGCACACGCCTGTACAAGGTACGTGAAATAGCCAAGAAAAACCTTGAGAAGGCACAAAGTAAAATGAAATCTTGGTTTGACAAGAAGGCTAAAGAGAGAAGTTTTGTTGCGGGTGACAAAGTTTTAGTCCTGTTGCCGGTGTCTGGGGGATCGCTCCAAGCTCGATACAGTGGTCCTTATGAAATTAAGAGGAAGGTATCAGATCGTGATTATGTTATTTATACTCCCGATCGCCATCAACACACCAGAGTTGAATATGCGAAAAGCTTACCACTCGAGAGAGCCGATTGCTAAAAGCTCACCGAATGATGTTCCCGTTATGGAATCTAATGTAACATCTCCAATTGCGTTGGCTGCCTTAGAAGAGGTGCGTGAAGAGGATGAAGTAGGTCCCTCTAGGTGCACAATTGAGGGTAGACTGAAAAATTCTGAAATGTTTCCTTTGTTATTTGATCATCTTCCGCATTTGTCTCCCACAGAGAGGGTTGACATTTTAGATCTAGTACACAGGTTCCCGGCGTTGTTTAACGATGTACCTGGCCAGACGACCGTTATTGAGCATGACATTGATGTAGGTTCTGCTCAGCCTATCAAACAACATCCATACCATGTTAATTTACTTAAAAGAGCTCTTCTGAAAAAAGAGATACGGTACATGTTAGAGAACGACATCGCCGAACCCAGCTCCAGTCCGTGGAGTTCTCCATGTTTGCTGGTCTGTAAGCCTGATGGTACTTATCGCTTTTGTACAGACTATCGGCGAGTAAATGCCATCTCAAAACTGACTGTTATCCTTTACCCAGAATAGATGACTGTGTCGATCGGGTAGGTTCTGCCGAGTACGTTTCAAAACTCGACTTATTGAAGGGATATTGGAAGGTTCCTTTGACGGAACGTGCCAAAGAAATTTCTGCCTTTGTGACTCCTGATGCTTTTCTTCGTTATAAAGTCATGGCGTTCGGAATGAAAAACGCTCCAAGCACCTTCCAGCGTCTTGTCAATACAGTTTTATCGGATCTTCCTGGATGCGATGCTTACTTGGATGATATCGTTTTATATAACGATTGGTGGGTTGAGCATTTAAGCTTGCTCCGAGAAGTTTTTCGGCGTTTGCGAGACCATCTTACCATCAATTTAGCAAAATGCGAAATTGGTAAGGCTACGTTAGTTTATCTTGGGAAAGTCATGGGTAGGGGACGAGTTAGACCAATCGCGGCAAAAATTGCTGCCATCTATGATTTCCCGTCTCCAAGTGGTCGAAAACAATTGCAACGAGGGGACGAGTTAGACCAATCGCGGCAAAAATTGCTGCTATCTATGATTTCCCATCTCCAAGTGGTCGAAAACAATTGCGACGATTTCTGGGAATGGTAGGTTACTACCGCTCGTTTTGTAAGAACTTTTCGACGGTACTGTCTCCCCTTACAGATCTCTTAAGTCCCAAGAGAGCATTTGAATGGTCAAATGCCTGTCAAGATGCATTTGAAAATGTCAAGTACATACTCATGTCAGCAGCAGTGTTGGCAGCGCCACAGTTCTCCAAGCATTTCAGCTTAGCTGTTGAAGCCAGTGACGCAGGTGTGGGAGCTGTCCTTCAGCAAAGGGGTGCTGATGATATTGAACACCCAGTCTGTTACTTCTCAAGGAAGTTTTCGCCAGTGCAGCGTATATATTTGTAATGACTTGATTACTTTTATTTTATTTTAGGGAATT
>NW_015548234.1:35430-35747 GCF_001515605.1 Sinocyclocheilus anshuiensis | reverse complement strand
CCTAATTAAAAAAAAAATAGGAGCACCTTCTGATCAATAATTAAATTCTGATAAAAAATTTGCGATTTGACTCCTTAAAGTAACTTACAGGAGTATTTTCTTTTTACCTTTGTAATGGCATAATTTTCATCTCTGTCAAATTTAAAGATGTATGTTTATAAGCTTTTTAAAATTTATATTTAAAACAATATAATAAGAAGTAGAATAAGACAAATAAGTTACCAATCATGAAATTAGTATTAATTAAAAATTAATTTGTACTACAGAGGTGGCACAAAAAGAACACAAAAGTGGCTTGTAGGTACATTTTCAGACAT
>NW_015548234.1:33918-35092 GCF_001515605.1 Sinocyclocheilus anshuiensis | reverse complement strand
GGATTAAAATCTTAATGATGTTTGTCATTAAAATTATCAGAGCAATTACAATTGAACTGATCAGCAAATATTGTTGCAATATGGAAACAGGAACTGTAATTAATTATTAACTGAAATTAAAATTTCAAATTTGTAATTAATTGTGAAATTAAATTAGAAACTTTGAATCCCTAAGGATAGCAAGTTACTAATACCCACTGATGTTCCTACAATCATAAGGGCAATTATAATTAGCTTAATCCGTACCATCCCAATTACTTACGAATGCAATCAACAATTTCAGGGCCCTATTGATAGTTAATGATCAGAACCCAATGATGTTTGTCATACAAATAATAAGGGTGATTACCATTCAATTAATCAGTAAGTGTTGTTGCAATAGGGAAACGGGAACTGTAATTAATTATTAAATGAAATTATAATTTCAAATCTGTAATTAATTATGAAATTAAATTAAAACCTTTCAAATCCCTAAGGATAGCAAGTTCCTGACATCTTACTGATGTCATTAAAATCATAAGAGCAATTTATAATTAAATTAATCCGTACCACCCTACTTACTTACAAATGCAATTAAAATTTTCAGAGCCCTATTGATAGTTAATGATTAAAAATTCTAATGTTGTTGTCATTAGATTATAAGAGCAATTTATAATTAAATTAATCCGCAGATATTGTTGCTATGTGAAAGCAGGAACTGAAATTAATTAATGAAATTAAATTAAAATTTAAAATCTGTAATTAATTATGAAATTAAATTAACGATTTCAACTCCTTAAGGGTAGCAAATTAATAATATCTACTGATGTCACTACAATTATAAGAGCAGTTATCGAATCAATCACAACGTAGCATTAAAGTAATGAGGACGAGAACCATAATTAATTGTTAATAAAACAACAGCGTTTAAACTGGTATAGTAGACAAGCTGAGGGGGAAAGGACAAACTTTTAAACAAACATGATTAAAACTAACTGAGATGGTTGGTTAAAATGCTACGTGCTAACCGCTAGTCTTCAATGCTAATAGCTCTGCCTAGGCTTCAGTGCAAACTCATTAGCTTCAGTTAGCTTAGCTCGTGCTTGGCTATTTGTTTACAAACAACTCAAAAATGGCGCTGGCGGACTGCGCTTGCGCACTTCAAAGTTACCCCGGAAAGGGTTTCTTAGAACTT
>NW_015548234.1:32935-33707 GCF_001515605.1 Sinocyclocheilus anshuiensis | reverse complement strand
GTTAGCTTCAGTTAGCTTAGCTCATGCTTGGCTATTTGTTTACAAACAGCTCAAAAATGGCGCTGGCGGACTGCGCTTGCGCACTTCAAAGTTACCCCGGAAAGGGTTTCTTAGAACTTACGGGCTACGGCTGTTGCTATGGCAACGTATCCTGCAATAACTAGCATGTGCTTACACACAGTTGATGGTTATACACAGTTTACGCCCTTCATGTGAAATGGCGGTGCCTTTTACACTGAACAACCAAAAAGCACTCTTTAGACTCTTGTCTTTATAGCGTTGACCACTCACTCGACTCGTTCGAGTGAGGTAAATTAATGTACAGATTTACTGCAGATCTCGGCGGATCTAAGCAAAAAAAATAGCGTTCGGATACTCTCTGAGCACTGCGTTTTCAAGTTCACCAGTTTTAGCGAATAAGTGGCAGAGGACTATCAGTTAGCTAATCTGATATTCTCAAACCAGGGAGATGAATAGCATAGTTGAATTTGGAAGTGGAACACGCACTATACAAATTAAGCTATGAAGAGAAAAACAAGGAACACGCTCGCTTCTCTCTTCATGCGCTTTAGAGCGACTTAGTTTTTGTCTTGACAGACAAAATTTAAATGTTTTTACTGCAGTTCAATTCTTTAAACAACAACTCGAGTTTCACTTCATTCATTCAACACGCTGGTATGCCACAATAAAATATCCAGTAATGTTTCTCTGTATCTGATCTATTTTTCCGGATAAAAATAGAGAAAATTCACAATAATATCTTGGTGTCATT
>NW_015548234.1:30657-32653 GCF_001515605.1 Sinocyclocheilus anshuiensis | reverse complement strand
TTAAAACGTTTTTACTGCAGTTAAATTATAAACAACGAACACTCGAGTTTCACTTTCATTCAACACGCTCTGCCATGCTATAATAACAGGTACAATAACTCACAAACTCTGTTTCTCTCTGTCCAATCTATTCTTCCGGATAAAAATAGAGAAAATTCACAATAATATCTTGGTGTCATTAATTTTTTTAAGCCAAATCTTTGCCAGCTATTGTCTCCACCATATGTAAGAAATTAACTAATTGAATTCTATAAGGGAATTAATTATTATTAATTAATTCAGGTTCTTCGAGCTATTGCCTCTTTCTCACTTCCATACTTTGTAGCCGCATTACCTCGAAAGGTAGGAAAGAGATGCTCTCTCATGAATTTATCAGGATTTGTTGTTGCTCGTACTGGTACACCTTTAGCTGAACTAGCAGTGATCCTTAGCTGTCTTGCACTATGCCAAACCTCTGACAAACTCTGATTTTGTGTTTGCATCTCCAATTCAGCTCCCTGGTCACTGTTCAGTTCTATGTGTTTGACTTGCAGTAAATGCAAAGCATTTTACAGCAAAGTCTCTCCATGTGGCTGGTGGAGTTCTACGCTGTCAGTGTCATCTGCTTGCACTGATACATTGGCATTGTAGCATTTTTCCAAAAGACTTTTTTAATTCAAAAAGTGGTTTTGTGTCTGAAGAATTGACTCTCTCCCTGAAGTCTTGATGTGTGTCATAGCTTGGTGTAGATGGTAGCCTTTCTCCCTCCCTTGTTGATGATGCACCATATACATCATCAGCTTTGTGACGTCTAAATGTCATCTGACTAATTCTTTTCTGTTCAAGGTTTCTTCTGGTTCCTGCATTCCATCTACACTGCTCATCAGTGCAAGATAGCCCTGTCATACCACTGGCCACTGCATTTTGCACCTTTCAAAAATCAGAACATACTGTTCACTTTATTTACTTTATTATTAAACAGTACATCACCATTAGCACTTTTTTAGAGCTAAACAATTTTGTTATAACTGAAATTTATAATTGGTTAAATATTGCTGTAAAAAGTCTTTACATTGAATTACACAGTCAGTGCTTGAAGTGGGCAGGTGTTGTGCCCATTTTCGACTCCCTGCCAAATGGTTACCCCCCTCGTTGAAATCGCTACCTGATTGCCTAATCCTAACCCCTCCCCCACACCTAATTCTAAACCTACCAATACTAGGGGGTAATAATCTGGCGGGGGTTAGAATTGGGCACAACACCGGCACTTCTTTTTTTTCCACTTCAAGCACTGCACGTGTTTAGCCACACTAGAAGTATTGCTCTATTTATAAATACCCACCTTCCACAACACTGCAGCAGCATGGCTGCAAGACCTACGCAGGAGCATCCAGCTGTTTCCACTACTCCACGCGATGTGATTTGGTTTATTTATAGCCTGACTCAGCTCTACCTCCGCTTTCAGTAATATGAACTGCAGATGTTTACGGCAAAGAATTCGTCCAATTTTGTTACTGTGTAGATAACTGTATGCTTTGGTACTTTTATAATTTCTAAGTTCCTCGCCATCCACACCCTCAGACAAAACAAGGTAATTGAATATGTCAACATATGTGACTGCTGGCCATTGTTTCATATCATCAATCCAGGAGGTGGCGCTGGTCAACTTCGTAGGATGAGAAACAGAAAAAGTTACATTGTTTACGGTCTTTGTTAAATAGTCTTGATCGTGCTTCCACCGCGAACTAATGTTGCCGTTGCTTGTTGACATTATGGACGTTAAAAGTAAGTAACACAGATTACAACCGTCGTTTCAGAGCTGTCCAAATAACTCTGTAACGCCTAACTAAACGCATCAAGCTGCAACCGGAAGTTCGAAGCATCCTCCATACGCGTACGCGCAAAGCATAATGGGTAATTTCGCGTTCCATGAAAAAGGTCTATACATTCAATGTTTTAAATAAAGAATTTGATATTTTGTAATTATTGTGTCTGTTTTAATTGAATGCCAGTAGTA
>NW_015548234.1:26954-27592 GCF_001515605.1 Sinocyclocheilus anshuiensis | reverse complement strand
ATGAGATGCAGATTCACTCTCTGACAGCAGGAGGCACTTCTGGAACACCAGATACAGTGTTTCCTTGGTTACCACTGTAAAAAAAGCAGCACTGCGCTGAAACACTGCTTTAATATGAACTATACAGAGATGAGATGAAAAGAAAATGCCATGTAAACTTTTCTGAAGACAGTCAATTCCCCTCAGAAACATTCATATAAACCCCCAAATCAATATTGAGGATTTTCTTCCAATAGTTAGTGCATCATGAACAGTGAGTGATCTGCCTGCTACACTATTTTTCTCTGTGCGTCCGTCTTCAACGTCTCTGGCCTGTGTTAACGGGTGTTTACAGACCTCAGAAAACGATTGCATTGCAACGCAGTTTGTGCAAGTCCAGAACAGAGACGAGTTGCTTGCAATAAGACAAAAAACGGCCGGTTGCCGATCGTGTGAGAAGGGTCTGGCTGCAGCCTTGCACTTGCACTCTCAGTCTTGCATTCTCAGACACTTGCACTTCTGTTAGCGAAGTCACTTGCAGTCTTTTTTATTTTTTATTTTGTTCTATTTATTAATTACTTTTTGTTTGAATCTCTCAACATTTTACAACAGTAGCCAGGTGGTGAAGACAAGAAAAAAGAAACTAAATTACGAAGTCA
>NW_015548234.1:26197-26449 GCF_001515605.1 Sinocyclocheilus anshuiensis | reverse complement strand
ACAAATCGTGCGTGTTGCCAATGGAGACAAGACGCTGTGGTGGTGATTAAACGATTAAAACTAATTTAGTACAATAACATACATGGTCCTGCAAGAAAAAGACAAGACCCGCAAATCCGTAGCTACAGAACAGCAGAATATGAACGCAATGCACAAAGTCTCTCGTTAAGCGTTTTCCTCCCGTAGAAAAACATAAACACTTAATATGGCTTAATGTATTAAGATACATTAAGTGCAATTAAAAGATCAAAT
>NW_015548234.1:23903-25151 GCF_001515605.1 Sinocyclocheilus anshuiensis | reverse complement strand
TGAAATGCATTAAGTGATTTTAAAAGGATCAACTCCATACAGGCAAGCAGACGAGCCCAAAACGCAATGCATTAAATTGAACATTAAACATTTTCCTCCCATAGAAAATCATTATAATTAAAACACGTAATGTAGCTTAATGGACAAAGACAATTATATAAAAGAGCTGTAGACATTTTATTCTATATGGAAAAACGCTTAACGCGAAACTTTGCAGGTTGCATTTATTCTGGGCTCACCTGCTTTGCCAGTATATTAGTTATGTAGGCTATATTTTAATAATGAAGAGCATTGAGTTTGGTCTTTATCATCTTAGTCCATTATGCCACGTTTTGTGGTGTGGGAGGAAAATACTATATCCATATTCATTATATTAATAAACTGTATATTGAATTTGATATTTTAATAGCATCTTAATACATTAAGCCATGTTAAGTGTTTATGTTTTTCTACAGGAGGAAAACGTTTAGCGAGAGACTTTGCGCATTGCGTTCATATTCCATGGTTTATTTTGTTGTTACTATGGTTTTACTATAAAAACCATGGTTAAACCATGGTTCATTTTGTAGTTACTATGGTTTACTACAAAAACCATAGTTAAACCATGGTTACTACAAAAAAAACATGGTTAATTTTCGTAAGGGTAGCGGTTTTGAAACCGTGATATTTTCAAATCGCGGTATACCGTGGAACCGGTAATCGGCCCATGCCTAGTTTATACACATGTTAATTTCTACATTTTCAGGCTCATTTTCCGCTAGAAAACGAACAATTGTACTCATGCACACCATGGAATTTTAAATCACTAGCAAACACTAAATTTTAACTAACGATGATTTCCATGCTAGTCGGACTCATACCTGCAAATGTTCAAGTTGGTTGAGTAGCCTTTGTTAAAGCAAGAGTCTTCATGCATAGCTTACGCTGTACAACTATGTTATTTCCTTTATCCTTTGTGAAAACAAAATAATTGTGAAATTTCTAGACACAAACGTTTTTCCCAGCAGGTAGCATCGTAATTACTGTAGCAGCGTCTCATCCCGCGTTTGAGGAGAATAATTGTAGACGGGTGTTATTTGCGCACGCACCAGCAGGTGGCTCACGTGACTCAACATGTGTCAACAGAACCAGGCACTGACTAAGCAGCGCTAAATATATAGGTTATGCCAAAATACTAATTTATTTAATTTTAAATGAAACAAATGTAATCCTGATAGTACTCCCACTTTTTACAAAATGTAACTGTAA
>NW_015548234.1:19709-23868 GCF_001515605.1 Sinocyclocheilus anshuiensis | reverse complement strand
AGATAACAGTTACTAGATTTTTGTATCCTGATTACGTAACGCCGTTACATGTATTCCGTTACTCCCCAACCCTGCGATTTAACTATAATTGCCTTTTGTCTTTTGGATAATTAGTTGTAAATTCGAGGCACAGGTAGCTTATTCTTTTGTTCATCACCAATCACCTCCACAGCAAGACAAACACAACTGGAAAGGGAGGGAGGGCTTCACTTCTGCGCTCTCTGCCTGTCTGTGATGTGCATGTGCCGATCAATGTGTGCTACACTGCTGTGCTACGCAGAGGGGAGAAAGGCATCGGAACTCGACAGAGTCTCAATATTTCCCGACCCGACCTGATATTGTGATTTTTTTATTAGTTTGACAGGGAAAGCTGTGCGCAAACAGAAACACACACGCACATATATACATATATGAATTTAATCAAAATAAAAAAAACACTCCCCAGAAAAAAGGTCACTCTGATGTCTATGTGTGCAATTGCCTGCCTTCCCTGCCCTATTGCTACGCCTCTGAGTACAGTTGAGACACTTTCCGCTTTTTTCATCACTACACTAAAACTAGACGCTGAAATGAAGTGCTTTTTTCACATGATATTTCTTTTGCTTATGTACTAAAATTACATAAGCAAATTATTATTATTTTAAATTGATAATAGCCATACGTAGTATATTTTCTACAATTAGCTCATAAACATAAGGTGCATTTTTGTCTCAACTGTACCCATATGGTGCACAGTTGAAACAGTACCATGGTTGAGACACCCATTCGTAATGCTTTAAAGCTGGCTAACCATTTATTGCAAATGTAATAAATTACAAAATTACAGTTGTGCATTTAAAAAAAAATCTGATTTATTTATTTGCTTTATTTAATTCAGATTCAGTTAAACAAAATAGGAACATATATTTAACACTAGAAAAGATATGGCAAATAGTATAAATATAAACATAACATTAAAAAATAACAATATACATACTCTATAACCATACCCCTAAATCTACCCATTACTCGAAACTTTCTGCATTTTTAAATTTTTGAATCATTCTGTATGAATTATAAGCTTGTTTCCTCATGGGGACCTAAAACATTTTCTCATAAGGTTAGAATTTACTGGCATTACTTGTGGCAGTGTAAAGAAAATCCGCCCCTTCCGTGCCCATATCGGGATGTTGAACAATTAAGCGGAAATTATAAAAAGGAAAAAGGGGTAGATGGTAAAAGCGGACTCCAAGAGAGAGTTGAGTAAGCCATACAATTGATGCGAGTCTTGCCTGAGGAGTTGATCGGCAGGAGCGAGACGCACGCTGTATTTGGTCGGGGTGAGTGCTGAAATGTCCATCGGCTGCAGAGAGTGTGATGAACTGTTGAAGAAACTCAAAAGATCGCCATTCCATTGGGTTTTGCTACTCCGGAAAAAAACGCTGCCTTCCACGGAACTTTTCCCTGCCATTCATGGTCAGCGTTATTTACACACATGCACTCAGTCACACACGCAAAATATGGCTTCTTCTTATCAAGATCTTAGTCTATATGCTGTGTTCTGTTAATGCGTGAACTTCATATTATTTGAAGCACACTTGCCGTCCATTAATCACAAAATGCTTTGTTACTTTTTAATAAACAAAAAATTAAATGGCAAATTCATAACAAAATTCAAACAATAAATACAGTTTTGGCTAGGGTTGGGAATCGAAAATCGATTCTGATTCCAGAATCGGATACTTAAAGGTGCAGTGTGTAAATTTTAGCACCATCTAGCGGTGAGGTTGCGAATTGCAACCAACGGCTCAGTCCCCTGCTCACCCCTCCCTTTAGAGAAGCTATGGTGGCCTACACAGGTAAAGATGTTGTAGGGCAGGGGTGCCCAACCCTGCTCCTGGCGATCGACTGTCCTGCTAAGTTCAGCTCCAACCCTGATCAAACACACCTGAAGCAACTAATTAGGGTCTTCAGGATCACTTAAACATTAAAGGCAGGTGTCTTTGACTAGAGTTGGAGCTAAACTTTGCAGGACAGTCGATCGCCAGCAGGGTTGGGTACCCCTGCACTAGACAAACACAGCCAAGGTGAATACATCTAAATTTTCAGTCAAGATCTAGGTTTTGGCTTTGTTTGCGTGTGCAGACCGATCGGTGTATGCCATCAAAATACCATACAGACGGTTCCTTATGCTTTCAAAATGCTCTCGAGGTACTTTGATGTCAAACACTGATCGATTTGAGCCGCGCTGCTTTTAAGTCGAACACACATCCTATGTACGCGTAATTGCATCGCTTTGACCGTAGTTCTCACACACACCATGATTGGTCCATTATGTACAATGCCTGCATGTTATTGGTCAAACTACTTTTCGATCATTACCTTCAGCAAGCATGAAAACAGGAAAAAACAAAGCCAAAACAAATCCTGGCAAGGACGCGTCCTGGGAAAATGGCACGTATGGTCACCCTATACTATACCATTTAGCATCTTTACACTTTCAACAATTTGCTCTAAAGTAGTTCAACAAATGCGAATTTAAAATAAGGAACCGTGTTTTTGGTTTGTAATACGTACATTTGTAAACACCCTCATCCAAATTTTCCGCCACGTTCGGTTATAACGCATCCTCTTCTTCTTCTTTATGATCCTCTCGCGTGGCCTCCTGGGATAGAAAAGTATCCATCGACGAGCACTCAAGAAGCTGGGCAGAAGCAGTAGGACATCCGGGAACTTCTCGACTACTGCTTTTCCCCTACTATATAGTAGAGAAGTAGGCGGTTTCGGACGCACTTTAAGTAGACGCGTGTCCGAATCTCGTGAGAATTAGTACATCGCCCAGGTAATTCTCGTCTACTCTTTTATGAATACTAAGGATTCGGACATACTTGCTCGCCTACTGCTTTTCGCCTACTATATAGTAGAGAAGTAGGCGGTATCGGACGCAGCCAGTGACTCGCATTAATTACCTATTTTATTTCCCTTTCAGTTTAAATATGACTTTTGTTGGTTGAGAGTATAGAATTAACTACCCCTGCTTTCCCCCCTTCTTTTATGGACATCTGATGAGTGTTTTATTTGGGAGAAAATGATCGGATCTGCTGATTTTGTTTGCTTTATTCAGGTGTCGGGAAAACGTCACCAATGGGCTACTCAATTAATTGAATTATGATTGTATTGAATACCTTGTCGTTTGCAATTTTTTTTAACCTTGTGCTTATATGGGTCTTTGATTTGCTTTCAAAATTATGTATGAAGAAAAAAAATGAATGAATTTACAAACTGCAAATTGTTTTTTGTCTTTCATCGTACAATGTGCAAGCAATCTATTTAGTTTTTTGTAACTGTGGTTTAAAATTTCACTGAGCTATCACTTTATTTTGAAATTCATATGGTGACAGGCCAAATCCTGTCTGGCGCCCGAACTTTAATGTAAATAATCTTTTCCGAACTGTCATTAGGGCGCGCCACCGTTACATACTATACTTGTGGGGACATTTGGTCCCCATAACGTAGGTAATACCAGTACACAAACACACACAGCCTCTGAATATGCATTTTATTTTCTATGATTGAACTGTTACTGTATACATAGCGACCTATAAAGGGTGTATCAACTGTACCCACTTTACCACCTTGTATATTTAAAATGCTATGCAATCTTTTTAACATTCATGTTAGAAAACATGTCCATTAATAATAGACAGTTGAAATATCATAAATATATATATTTTTTTTTACAGAATTTGCGTAGCATGTGTGTAAATGTGACTTTTAACCTATTATCATAACACCGTACAACTAAACAGCATGTGAAGCAATAGGACACCAATCCGGGTACAGTTGATACACTGTGTCTCAACCGTACCCCACTGACATACTTGCACTTTTCTCTAGATTATGAAAAGACCTTGCATGGCAATGTCATATAATATGTATATTTTTAGAGCACAGATTAACGTTTGCAATGATATATGGTAACCCAGCAAACATGTGACGTCAGAGAGACGTTCAGATCATGTCTGTATAACGTCCGTTAGTTCAGAACCACTTTTGGAAGTCTTCTGGACGTGCAAAAGTGGTTCAATATCTGAACGTCTGACTAAGACCCCTTTTGGAAGTCTTCTGGACGTGCAAAACTGGTTCAATATCTGAACGTCTGACTAAGACCCCTTTTGGA
>NW_015548234.1:15984-18648 GCF_001515605.1 Sinocyclocheilus anshuiensis | reverse complement strand
TTTTAACATTCATGTTAGAAAACATGTCCATTAATAATAGTTAAAATATCACAAATATCATTTTTTAACAGAATTTGCGTAGCATGTGTGTAAATGTGACTTTTAACCTATTATCATAACACTGTACAACTAAACAGCATGTGAAGCAATAGGACACCAATCCGGGTACAGTTGATACACTGTGTCTCAACCGTACCCCACTGACATACTTGCACTTTTCTCTAGATTATGAAAAGACCTTGCATGGCAATGTCATATAATATGTATATTTTTAGAGCACAGATTAACGTTTGCAATGATATATGGTAACCCAGCAAACATGTGACGTCAGAGAGACGTTCAGATCATGTCTGTATAACGTCCGTTAGTTCAGAACCACTTTTACGTCTGATGTGGACCCTTTTTGGATGTCTGTGGACGTGCAAAAGTAGTTCAATATCTGAACGTCTGACCAAGACCCTATTTGTACGACTGTGGACGTGCAAAACTAGTTCAATATCTGAACTTCTGACTAAGACCCTATTTGTACGTCTGTGGACGTGCAAAACTAATTTGGCCATTAAAATAATAATAAAAAAGTGTAGGTCTGTTTATATCTAGAGTTTTCAATAATGCCTAAAAGAACATCTTTCCACTGTAAAGTAACATTTTCGTCAACATTGTCAGCAATAAAATCAAGTACATTTCGCCAAAAAAAGACACATAAGGGCAGTGCCAAAATAAATGAACAGCTGTCTCTGGCTTCTACTTAGCAGAGTATCGAAATTGATTCCTAATCGCACGTCACACGTAACGTCAACAGAAAAATTGATCCTGCAGAAGTACGATCGATCGAGACTGCTGACATTGCCGTGAATTCGAATACAATTCGAATAAAGCAAACAGGTAAGTAAAAACAATCAATTTTATGTGTTTTACAGTTAAGTTTAGATGACATCATGCCCGATCAATATCTGAAAATACTTTTTAAAAACGGCGGCATTTTGCGCGGGCATTCAGGCCCATCACATTGACGCAAGCAAATATCCCGACCCGATATCTTGGTGTCAGCATGTTTTGAAACAATATTTTTACTCTAATATAGTATAATAATATGGTCATAACCAATTAACCTTCCATGAGACTTTGCGACCGTGGACGCACATTTTGCAGGTTAAAATGTCCATGGTTAATGTTACGTAATATCTTGTTAGTATCACATAAACGCTGTCTGGATAATGATGATGAATAATGTCTGGATAATCAATCATTGTGTCATATAGTCAGACAGAAGACCGAAAAGTAACACAATTCATTTTTTATGCATATTAAGAAATTTTAAGGCGCTCTAAGTGTTCCAGGAGAGTAACTTATGGGTTTGGCGCCAGTGGTCCATGTGGTCATCCAACCTTGGAACACCTGATGGTGACATGTTCATGGTGTTCAATAAAGCTCATAGTAAGACAAGATTGAACTCTGGCCTCATTAACAATTAAAATAGTTCAGTTGGTTTAAATTGAGTGCAACAGGGATGTCTGAAATTAGTCCAATTAAACACATCGTAAAAACTTGTATGAACGTCTGTATGTGACGTTGAAAAAAAAATGTAAAAAATGACGTAAAAACTTTCATTTAGAACCCTGTAATGATGTGGCTTGGACATCAATAAAAACATTTAAAAGATGTTTAAAAAGACGTGTCTTTGCTCAGTGGGAAGTTTAACAATCATAAAAGAATAATAAGCTATTCATTGTGGAAAGGACATGGTGAAATTAAAATCTCACCTTGTAAAAAAAACTTTTGCCGATATCTTCGGAGTGGAAAGACGCACTCGTTTCAAATTTCCCACGATAAAAGAGAACACTAATACATGTGTGGGAAAAAAAATCACGGCTTGGGGTTCTTGTGTACGCAAGTTATTTAAGGTGTTTCAACTGTACACGTCTCAAGTACTCAGTCTACCCTACATAAATAATATTTTGCCATTCAAATACATCACGAATATGGAAACATTTGATTTTGTGTCGAATGAGAGACCCAACGTTGGTTTCAGTTTCGTTTTAGCCTAAATTAAATAATTTTGGCTTGTCGTTTATATTGCTATAGCTGTCACGTCACGCTGTTGATGAGTCACGAGTAAACGAGAACTGTCTTTAGTCAAGGAAACACAGGAGATAATCCACAATAGGAGCTTGAGCCAACACACGTAGAGAACGAGTAGACCTGACAAACACAAACTGAACGTACTAGGACTTTTATACAGGGGATGATTGGGGAAAACAGGTGACATCAATGGAACATAATCAAAGAAGGACTACGGGGGCAAAACAGGTACAAAAGTCTGACATATCACCCCCTCCCGGAAGGTGCGTCCTTGCACCGTAACAACAACAGAGGGAGGCATAGGTGGGAGCTTGGGAGGAGGCTCAGGTGGAGGACGGACACCCGGGAGGGAGCCGGCAGATAGAGACCAGGGAGGCGACGAAGGAGGGAGGAGACAGGAGGGGCCCGGAGCAGCACAGCCGGACCCAGGCCACAGCCATGATAGCGACCCACGGTGGAGCCGACGGAGGGAGGAGGAATGGCCGCTGACTCCAGGGGGCCGACCAACGGCGGCGGAGCAGGTGGTGGAGGAATTCCGGGCGGAAGAAGGGATCCATATCAACAACGGAAACAAAAGAAAAC
>NW_015548234.1:9946-15920 GCF_001515605.1 Sinocyclocheilus anshuiensis | reverse complement strand
CGCGTACTCCAGGGGGCCGACCAACGGCGGCGGAGCAGGTGGTGGAGGAATTCCGGGCGGAAGAAGGGATCCATATCAACAACGGAAACAAAAGAAAACTGAGAGAAAAACAAGAAAAAAAATGGAGGGGAAACACACAGAGGTAACTGTTTTGGGTCAGGTCTTCTGTCACGTCACGCTGTTGAGGATGCACGCAGGAGTCACAGACAGGAACATGACCAAATAAGGAAACACAGGAAGGACTACGGGGGCAAAACCGGTCCAAAAGTCTCACAATAGCTTCTTATATTTTTAATTCTTCTTTTCTAAATGCTGTTAATTGAAAGGCTTTGTTGTGGAGTGAAGGGAAATAAAATAGCCTAGCTATGTGTTACAGTGTTTATTATGTTTGTAAATATTTCGCGTGGGCATTAGGCCTATTTCTAAATGAAATAATAAAATGCGTCTTATACGCGACTTATGTTTTTTTTTTCTCTAAAAACAAAATTTTTAACCATGCAGCAAACCTTTTTAAATATTTTGATAAATTACTGAGAAAACAAAATTACTTTTTAAACCGTTTAACTGATTGTATTAATCGGTCAAAATTCTTAAGGTCGGTTAACGGTTAACCGGTTAAAATGAACATCCCTAATAAAAATCCCTAATAAATTATATACAATGATAAATGCTATGTTGAATAGCATTGCATTATGAATATACATTATGCATATAAAAAAATACCCATGATGACTTGAAAAACAGAGAGACACCATTTAGTCACAATCATGTATTTAATGTCTTCATTCTTCATCAGTTAAAACGTCCTATCTGTGTTTTATTCAGCTACTGCAGCGATAGCAAATGCCTTTGTCCATATTAGGGATTTCCTCCAATGTGATTTTTGTGAGTATTTCATTTTATGATTTTTTTCACTTATGGTTTTACTGCATGAGGGCGCCCTCCGGCTACCAGTATGAATGAAACAGCTACAGTTACTCACTACACCTTATTTTGGGTAAAAATAGGAAAAATAATACTACTTCTTTTTTTCTCCGGTGTAGAGGAGTTTTCTGTCCGTCTCTCTCAGTGGATGCATAACATTTTCTGACAAAAATTAAGAAATTACTGTTAATGTTTTTAATCATAATCATTTATAATAAATCCTTTGACTTTTCTAAACAATTATAAACCTCCTGCATGTTAACAGGTCATGCTGCAGTTTTCTGTAAACTATAATAATAATCATTATCAATAATTATTACTTTGTTTAATTATTTATTTAGTTAAAACTATAATTAAAATTATTAGTAGTCATATTGATATATATATAAAAAAAACAAATTTTTATTTATTTATTTTTTTGGCCACATTGTGCAGATCTACAAACAGGCACAGCAAACTTAGTGTTCTTTATAATTTCTGGCAAATAAAGAAAAAGTTTATCTGAACTTTTCTAGTTACAGTTCAAATTTTGTGTGCAGATTTTGTTGGTTCAGATTTTGGAATTGAAATAAAAAATGATAGAGAGATTAAAGTGAAATTGTAGTAGAAATGGAATCCAAACGGTATCTTTATGGAGCCGGAAAAAAAGGATGTTCTGACTGCTATACATAATTCTTATTGCTTTAGTATTAGTATTCGTTTTATAAATGCAATGATGCCCACGATCATAGACAGACTTGTCATATGTTTAAATTGCTATGACAATTTTTAAACTAGTGGGGCCTATTTTCGTTATCTTGCCTAGGGCCCCACAACCCTACGGGCCGGCACTGCAGCTGAGCATATAGTAAATGTTTATACATTTTTTGCATATAAAGTATGCAGCAGGCTACATACCACAAATTATGTAACTGGTCAGCAGCTGATACAAGCTTGCCGCTGCAGTCACAGCGAAATGAAGTCCCGCACGCAAATTTGTGGCAGCAGCATGGTAGCTGAGCATAGCAGACGTTATAAATTACTAATGTTTTTCAAATATAGCTTTTACAGTTCAAACATTACCTCAAGCTATCTAACTGGTAGCTGATACAACTGAAAGTCCGTGGCAGCTGAGCATATAAATGAGTAGGCTATAAAGTAGTCCACCAGAGATACATGTAGATGGATTTCCGTTTATGAATAAAGCTTTATGTATACATATATCTTCGGTGGCTAAGACAATACAAAATGATAAAAATACAAAAGAATTAATGACAAAATAAAATGTTGTAAATACAATACACTTAAATATAAATATTATGATACAAAATCTGGAGTTTTTAACAACTTTAATTTAAATGTTTCAAAAGTTTACTTGCATTTGATAAGAAGCTGCGTGGGCGAAAATTACATGTAAACAATTGTAAGGCTATTTTGGCCACGCTCATCGCTGGTCTGGTTACTGGTATAGGGCTATAGCCAAGCCGTTAAAATTAGAGAACAGATTGCCTCGATTTCGCCAGGTGGGCTAAAGGCGGACTACACGTAGCCCGTCCAATTTAGAGCGAAATCGTGGCTATATATAGACAATGTCATGAAATGACACTTATATCTTTGTAGATATTATTGACACTGCGAACATGATGGGATATCAACCATCTCATGCGCTGTCTGGCCAAAAACTACAGTGAATCAGGTTTGACTATAAGTGGGCTATAGATAGCCGCTCTGACTACGAGCTAAATCGTGGCTACGCACAGGCTACGTATTGAACATGTCAAAGAAATTAAACCAAACACCTTGTAAACGCTGTTGACTTTGCTTACATGATGGAATATCATACATCTCACAAGTTATTTTGCCAAAAAACGACATGAAACCAAATTCAAGGTTATTTGGGCTAGATGTGGGTTACACATAGCCGGACTATATCGGGTCTATACTTAACCGAGATGTTGAAATGACGGCTATAGATTGCTGGGATGTGTGTGTATGGCAGATGTGTATAAACGGCCGTATTTAGAGTTTTCTACTGGAGGAAATCACTTAACGTGAAATGTTACTTTAATATTCTGGGCTCTTCGGCTTGTCTGTAAATAGTATGCTTTATTAATAAGGTGTAGGCCTATGTTTTGCTTGGTATTTTAATTACTGTCTTAATGCCTTACGCCACATTAAGCGTTTTCAAATAATAGTTTTCTATGGGAGGAAAACACTTGTGCATGTCGAGTTCATATTCCGGTCACATCTGCTTCCCAGTAGGCAGTATAGTTTCCAACATGGTGTACTATATCAAATTTGGCCTTTTTATACCACAATCTTCTTCCATTAAGCCTATGGGAGGAAAACGTGCAATTCAGCGTGTTGCGTTCATATTCTCATCTGCTTTCCTGTACTTAGTAACCTATACTTTATTAACAAATTGTATTAATAAATATACAGAATTTGGGATTCTTACATCACTGTCTTCTTCCCTGCATGTGCCACGTTTAGCATTTTCTTTATAATGGTTTTCAATGGGGGACAAAACACTTAACGTGCAATTTAGCGCATTAATTGCGTTCACATTCTGGGCTATTCTGCTTGTCTGTAAATAGTAGCCTATGCTTTATTAATAAGGTGTGTCCTCCAGTGTCACAGTTTTAGTAGGCTACATTAGCCTACATTAAGCGTATGTGGCACTGTCTGCAGCCACACCCCAGCGCTAGTGGTACAGCCCACAGTGCAAATTGCGAGAAGGGTGTTCCTGCACAACCAGAGGCTGCAGTTTCAGGACCGCAGTTCTAGGACCCTGGTGGTTTAGTTTGTAGTAATGTTTGTACATGTTGTTAAAGATATTGAATCTCAGGAACATTTTTTTATTTCAATTGTGATTTTTGATTTATAAATGCATCAGATGTTAATTACAAAGTGTGTAATACCTGTTTTGAGTTAACAATTTCAAATTTAAATGAATTTACACTTAAAATATAAATGAAAAATGTATTTCAGTCTTTAAACAACTGAAAAAGTGGAGTACCTTAAGTCTTAGTTTCTTGAAATATACTGTATATTGATTATACAGTAAGGAATTTAACTTTTATTTTAGCTATTTTCAGAGGGGGAATCGAATCTGAAGATTCAAAATCAACCTGATTGAACTGATTCCAAATTTGATAGTTTACACTTTATCTACATTTCGTCCAGCGGGACGTTAACATCAGTATATCTTACCAATTTGAATATTTGTACTATCCCTGGCCAAAGGTTAATACATGCTTGTGATAATTTATAAGCTACGAGCTAGGTAGCTGGATCTGGGCAGAGTTTAACTTTAAAAATACACGACACAAGACAATACTTTATAAATGAAACAACAGTTTATTCGCTATTCTATGACACATTAAACTAAGCTCACACACACACACACACACACACACACACACACACACACATACATACATAAGGTTCAGGAAATTAGTTGCTGCATTTGCATGAAGTTCCTGAAGTTCTAATACTCGTTTTCTACGAGCTCTTTAAATTCAACCTGAGAAAACTCATAAAAGCAGAGTCTTTTGAATGTCTTAGCTTTACTGCTTAGAATCAATTCAGCGCCAGTTCAGCAAGAGATGAAAGCTTTGTTTGTTTACTTGCGTTTTGGTGACAGCTGAGCGGAGTTTTTCCAGTTGTTGGCTTTTCCAGGGAATCCCAGCACCTTTGATTGGTTGCGGATCTGTCGTTTGAATGACGTCGTTTTGGGAGAACCCTCTGGTGAATGGAGGTTGCCTTGTGATGTAGAAGCTTCGAAAGTCGGTTGCCTTAGGTACGGAGAGTGATGCTTGGAGTTCTTCTGAGAGTTCCTTCACTTGGCTTTAGACTTTGAAGATTTAGGCAGTCGCAGAGTTTCAACTGAAGTTTTGGAGTTCTGGAGGATCACTAGCCTGATGTTGATGACTGTGAGGACTTTGTAGCACAATCAATAAGGCGGAAGAGCCAAAGATTCAGAGAGCAAGCGAGTGAGCCACGAAGGCTTTGTGTCCAGTTTTAAGAAGGTTGATTTTGGTCCATCCCATGGCAATTGTTCCAGTCAGATATTGGCTGCGGGGCTTAGCCATGCCCTGCAAGGTTCCTCCTTTTGCGCTTAGATTAACATGATGCTTCAATTTATCGCGTGGGCAAATATCTTTGTCTAGGTTTTGTTAATAACTTCTATAAAGTGGCATGCAACAAACACTATTCAGAATAACACATTTTCATTCATACCAAGGTTATTCAAATATCATGACCATTCCCTCAAGCCCAATCTTCGCATATCTGGCATACACAGAGTACCTTTAATAACTTTATCTATTAAAAGGGGTTATAAAACATCGATTAAACTTCATAGGTTACAATAAACACATCAAGCACATCAGGCATAACACATACAGTGGATACATTTTCACTACTTATGATGAGTTTTTAAATGATTGTCTGTTGAACTTAGTCCATGCAACTTATGCGTTTCTTTGTTAAGAAGAGGGCGCGTTTCCTCTGGGAGGCATAGAGAGAGAGAGAGAGAAACAGATGAACTGCACTTCATCTGTGAAGCTCAGTTGTGTTGGTGTCCTATTCAGCACTCCTCTCAAATAGGCAAACAGGACAGTTGTTCCTCACTGTCGAGGTAGACAGGCACCCGGGAAGATGAGACCACTTAGAGGGCTTCCCGTTGAATACACCTTATGTGCAAACCATGGTGCAAAAACAGTTATTTTGAGGAAAATGGTACATTTAAGATAAAGATAAAATAATTTGCAGCATAGTTAAAATATATTGTTAATGTTATTCCTAATTAAGGCCCTTGGTGAACCTTTACTATGAGTTTGTTTGTAATGATGATTAAATGTGAACATTGTTTAAGTACCACTAAATGCTCCTCAGATCCCTGTAACTTTACAATGAAGTCCAGTAGTATCTTTACCTCTGCGGTGTGGTCATCGACAGCCTGGATGTGGATTTCCTCTGAGATAGCACTCTGTACACTGGCTGAAGAGTTCCTTGGAGCAGGATTCTGGCCTCATCAGTCCAGAAGGCAAACCGCTGACCATGCCTT
>NW_015548234.1:8603-9694 GCF_001515605.1 Sinocyclocheilus anshuiensis | reverse complement strand
TGTTATTTTACAGTAAAAACACAAATAAGATGTACTAGGTTATTGTGCAGATCTTAAACAATGGCAAGATATGAGACCTATAATACATTATAACTATGAGAAATATAATCCATTGTAACTTAAGTGGATGCAATGTGTTCATTGTGTGTTATAAATCATCATACGCTTAACCACAAATAAGTATTATAATACATTAAAACTGTTCTTACGATTATTTATAAGATGATGCAACATATTATAAGGTTTCTTATAATGCATTATTCATTCCTTATAATGCTTTAAGAATAACCTTATAATGTATTATAAATACAGGCTTCATAGAAAGTGTTACCGTCAATCCTTCTATTAAAATCTTCCACTTCACTGAAATAGTTATCAGAGAACAATCACTGTTGGGTTAACAGAAATATCAGTAACAAAAGGTGCACTGGGCATTGTGCAAAAATAATTCATATTCTACTCTGACCTGTAATGATAATCCGGACCAGAAAGGAAGACCTGCTCAGCCTCCTGCAATGAGAAATTCCGTAGGACAGCCAGGGCATATATGATGGCCTATGAAAAAACAGTTAATTTAAGTATACTATTATAGCACTACTGAACAGCAAGCCATTATACATTGGTCCATACACGAGTAGCACCAGCATGCAGTTTATACAGTAGATTTTGTAAGTGCAGGAGCAGGACACTCACAAACACATTACATGGTCCGGCATACCTCTGCACTTCATCTGTGAAGCTCAGTTGTGTTGGTGTCCTATGCAGCACTCCTCTCAGATAGGCAAACAGGACAGTTGTTCCTCACTGTCAATGTAGACAGGCACTCGGGAAGAGGTTAGCTTATGAGACCACTTAGAGGGCTTCCCGTTGAGTACACCCTATGGGCAAACCATGGTGCAAAAACAGTTATTTTGAGGAAATTGATACATTTAAGATACAGATGCAATAATTTGCAGCATAGTTAAAATATATTGTTAATGTTATTCCTAATTAAGGCCCTTTTACTATGAGTACTATGAGTTTGTTTGTAATGATGATTAAATGTGAACATTGTTTAAGTACCACTAAATGTCCCTGTAACCCCTGTAACT
>NW_015548234.1:6312-8417 GCF_001515605.1 Sinocyclocheilus anshuiensis | reverse complement strand
TGAGCCCAGTTTAATTATGAAAGATGATTTATACTTAACTAATATGCTAAAACAATGAGTATCAAACAAGTTTTCACACTAATACAGTAAGCTACAGGTAAATCTGACACATCTCACATCAACATGCTTTTCTCATCTTTTTAAGATTAATTAATGTGTTGGCTAGATTTACTTATTATAGTCATTATGTCAACAAGGTTTAGCTTAATTAAATCATGGCCACGAATTAAGAACATTATAATAATCAATAAAACTAGCAATCGGGAATGAATTATTATTTCTTAGCAGTTCTCACGTTGGCTACGTAAACTTTGCATCAGGTTATAAAATAAAACTTAATTGAAAATCGGTAAAGTTACTCACTCTGATTGCGGTCCACGTCGTCCATATTTAGTGATCCAATTCGGTAGGTGGCACTGTTACAAAAGAATAAGGTCCTAGAACTGCGGTCCTGAAACTGCATCCTCCGGTTGTGCAGGAACATACTAGAGTCATTCTATAATTAGGAGTACATGCCATGTCCATGGACACTATTATCAATTTTACTTATTTTTCATTAACTTTTCACTTCAAGCAATGGTCACTTTTATATCAGGGGACATTTCTAATTAATTTAACACAAAAATCCAACAGATATCCATCTTTTATCTTACAAAAATGGCATTTTCTATACTGGAATTTGCTGTTTTTCTGCTGTCCGATTTGGTAAATGTGTGGTCACAGTAAGCCCATTATGAAGCCCCAAATTCATATTTTCAAATCAGACAGATAACCTAAAAAAACTCTGGTGAATAGACTCAAAAACCTTCAAACAAATGTGTTATCAAACATGTGGTACTTCATTCATGTTTCATTTGACACAGCATTTGTCCGTAACACAGTTGACAAAAGAATGAATCAAATGTTAATTTTCATTAACATATTTAAAAAGTCATTAGAGCTTAAGCTTGCCAAATAATTATTTTAGCACATTAAGGGGTTATATTATTCAACCACCTAGTTTATTTATCAAAAAAGAATACTTATTTCCTGACTTTTTGGCTGACGTGAAATGTACCCCTAAATATAAAATGACTCACTATTGCAAATTGCAAGGAAAAAAAAAAAAGGAAAAATAGAAAATCGTTTAGATTTAATTTATTAAAACGATAATTTCTGAAGTCACAATTTAGCAAAAGTAAAATTGAAAAAAAGGAGAGAAAATTAATTATTTATGAAGTAACTGAAAAAAAAAAAAGGTTTAATTTTTGCATTTGCACCATATGGTCTTAAAATTGAATTGTGAAGCGTTACACGGACCACTGCTCATCTGTCATTCATATTTTGCGTTCATAACCTGTCGTGTCTCTTCCGATGATGAAATTACATTACACTTCCGCGTACTGTTCTGTACTCAGAAAACCCCGGCTGCCTGTCTGAAACCGCCTACTCAATGAGTAGGTACTTAATTTCAATAAGTACTTACTTAACGAGCACTAATATGTACTCTACAGCCAAATCTCGTTAAGTATGAATGCGATCCAGGCATCATCCGCCATGTTGACGTTATCATGTGACTTAAAGTGTTAGTTCACCCAAAAATGAAAATTAACCCATAAATTACTCACCCTCAAGTCTCCACCCTCAAGAATCCAGTCGGAGTTATATTAAAGGGGTCATATGATGATGCTAAAAAGAACATTATTTTGTGTATTTGGTGTAATGAAATGTGTTTATGCGGTTTAAGGCTAAAAAAACACATTATTTTCTACATACTGTACTTTATTGTCTTTTTGCGTGTTGCGTTGCATCGCGGTGCGTAAACATTAAACCATGTCTGCATTTGTGATCGGAGAAATGACAAACAACAAGCACTACTCTATACTGCTCAAAACTCGCATTTGAATCATCAGTGGCAAATTCTTTAAATATGAAAACGTACTTACAGTCTGTGAGTCAGAACAGCTGGCATTGTAGTCTACTCTTCCAGCATCAGGAAACAGTCCTCCATAAAATGCGCTGCACACATATGAATATTTGGGTTGAACTGTTCTGGAACAGTGTTGTAAATACAACTTAACCACTGATTTGTAGTCGTGTCCTCTTTTGGAAGACCAAACAAAGTA
>NW_015548234.1:680-6278 GCF_001515605.1 Sinocyclocheilus anshuiensis | reverse complement strand
CACAATGAAACACACAGCGTCACACACGGCGGGCTTGAGTGAGCGGAGGCCGGCGGGCTTGAGAACGGCCTGGCCGGCGGGCTTGAGGCAACCACATGTGATGAACCCAAGAAAAATATCCATATTCAAAACGTAATAATCACTTTAATGTAGCTTGCGCCAACAGTTGTACACGGAAGCAGCTTCGGGCAGATGACCTATGAGGTTGGCTTTGCGCATGTGCCGCTCAGAAGTGACGAACGCGGAAGCGAAGGGGAGAGATCAAAACAAAACAACGGTCACTAAGTGGATCTCGCGAGCCAGATTTGAGGATCACTGCACTAGACAAATGCAGCCAAGGTGAATACATCTCAATTTTCAGTCAAGTAATGAATTAATGCACAAGTTAATGAAACAATTCTATTTTATTTACAATTCTATTTTTATTTATTTAAAAGTAACCATGACAATAAATAAATACAAGTCATCGACACACGAAAACAAATCTTTATTCAAACACATTGTTCTAACAAACATGTATTTACAGGCAGTGAATCCACATCCTACTGCATCTCAACACAGCTGTGCCAGTTCTGCAGCTTTATTCTGATGAAGAAGCTGACCACCTTGCCCACTAATGAATTAATGCACAAGTTAATGAAACAATTATATTTTATTTACTGAAAACAGGAAACATGAATAAATGAGTAAAAGAATAAATAAAAGTAACCAATAAGTAAATACAAGTCACTGACACATGAAACAAAGCTTTATTCAAACATACTGTTCTAACAAACATGTATTTACAGATGGTGAATCCACATCCTACTGCCATCTCAACACAGCTGTGCCAGTTCTGCAGCTTTATTCTGATGAAGCAGCAGACCACCGTGTCCCACCTTCACCTGTCTCTGCTGCCCATCACCTCCCTCACTGCTGCAGTCAGACTGATTCTGATCATGGATGGGAAAGGGACATCGAGGCTGTCCTTGCCTGATTGCAGAGAGAGGATGAGGAAGACCATGAACCACACAATCTTGAACAAGAGCAGGAGAACATGTGCGGGACAATCTGGCTATCGCTGTGTCTGCTCCAAACATTGTGCTGCTCTCCATGAGCACGACTATCTGCAAAACATTTAACATCAGCATTTCATTTAATATGTTTACAATTACATGCTAATTTTTGTCATAGCTTCATTACTTTTGTGGTGTAGTGGGCAAAACCACTGAACTGGTAAGCAGAAGATTGCTGGTTTGATCTCTGCAGTAGTCACCACCGGTGTGTCCTTCAGTAAGGCTCTTTACTCAAGTGTCTGACAAATGAATAAATGTAAATGTGATTTTTGTAAATCCTTTTTTGTGTCTTAGGCACAAACGCTCAATAAAGCTGCTTATTTCTTCAAGGTATTTCTATAATATAAATGCATGCATATATTTCATACAGTTTCTATTTGGGGGGTTTAAAGGGTTAGTTCATCCAAACATAAATTCAATCATTATTTACTCGCCTCACTGTTCAATCCTTGTTTTTTTTTTCTGAACACAAAAGTTGATTTTAGTTAAGTTTGTCATGCTGGTTTCTGTTCATACAATATCAGTCAATGGAGCCTGATTTTTAGAAGCTTCATGACTTTATTTGATGATGCTTTTGAAGCTTCTGAAACTCGGGCTCCATTGACTGATGTTGTATGAACCGAAACCAGCAGGTCAAACTTGACCAAACTCACATCCTCAGTATCTTTTGGTCTTTTTCTAGAGTCTAGATGTTCTCACTGACTCTGGGCTCACTGAGGATGAAGAGACCACAGCAACATCCGGTCCAGATGAGGCAGTAAGGGCAGGTGGAGTGATGGAGCATCTCATCCATGGCACTGGACCATTTCCAGGATGCTGCTGTGGACTTCTCCATCCTCACTGCTCATACCAGTCTGCAGACATTTCAGATCCTGCAAAAATGCACAAACACAATACAAAAGCAGTCATTTTAACAGCACAGTGTCATTTGATTTCTGTATTAGAAGTAACAGAATGATCTTACTTAATATTTTTGTTTCAGGTTTTCCCTTTTTTCACAAATGAAAAGTCACCTTGCCTTGCAGATCCTGCTCCACCACAAAAGCCCTACAGCAAATGCACAGAAATCAAGAATCAGAAAAGTGCTGTGATAACTCTGTTTGAAATTACAGTAATTAAAATAAACTACAACTTAAGATTTAAAAGATGTTTTATTCATTTCTGTAGTATACTCACTCAAAGCCTTTGATGGCAGCATTCCTTCATCAGTCACTCTGCACCGTGTATTTGATAGGTAATACTCACATTTGTAAACACCCTCGTCGCTGTTCTCCATCATGTTCGATGATGAAGTATCCTCTCCCGTGGGCTCCTGGGATAGAAAAGTATCCATCGATGAGCACTTCAGAATCTGGCCTGAAGCAGTAGGACATCCGGGGATTTCTCGCCTACTCTTTTATGAATACTGACGTTTCAGACATACTACTTTCTTCACATACTCTTTTCTCCTACTATATAGTAGAGAAGTAGGCGGTTTCGGACGCAGCCCCAGAGAAACGTTTCTACACACGAAGAAGCTCATAATCACATGATTAGGATAGTATATGATTTTTATGTGATTTCACGATTTCAATCATCATGCAGTAACCAGCATCACCCTGAACCACTTTTTTCTTTTTCTTAATACAGATCTGCAAGATTTACTGGGTCATTATTTTAGGAATTCTTGATTACACTGGTGGAATCACATCGCTGAGTAGATGAGTTTACCTGACAAAAATATGCCATCCCTGCAGCACTCTATTTCAATTAAGTCCATCCAGTGCTGCTCCCTAGTGTTTTAAAGTTTTAAAACATACCAGGTGACAATAACCCTCATTATTATTGTAAGATACAATTTTTTTTTTTTTCTCAATAGGCCCAACTTGTAAAATGCATTTCACTGCAAACATAATATTCAACACTTTAAATCTATTCTATAAGGCTTCCACTGTAAATAAGCTTTTCATTTTTGATAAACTTAATATCATTTACCAAAGCACAGTTTTAAATAACCAAATAATTCAAATGTTGCAAAGTTGTGTATAGTATTTGTTTATTATAGAAAAAAAACTGCACATCAAAGAGTCACGCTAGTGGAAATAACTGGTCAGAATTGGAATGAGACTGTAGTCCTTGGCACTGAAACATAGTTTTCTGTATGTTCTCTGTATCTCTGCCTGTAGCATGTGCAATGTTGCAGCTTTAACCCATAAGGTAACCACTGCAAGACAAACACATTCAGATCATCATTAGAAATACAGAGAGTTCATCAAACACAAGACAAGAGAGATAGTGGTCTAAAACCACAATATGATGAAATATATTTTAAAGAAAGTGCTAAAACAATGCTGCTATCTCCCTGAAATACACTGAGAATAATAATAATTATTATTATAATATTGAAGAATGAGTAGTGTGTCCAATCCTTGGTAGTGTAATACAATATAAACATATAAATAATGTTCAAAAAGCTAATGTAAAGTTTAGTGACTTACGGTAGTTTCATTCTCATGAAGACTCTGGCCATAAAAAAGCTCAGCAGCACACTGACAAAGCCAATGAAGAGCAGGAGGAAACGGTTGAGCTTGGGAATGTTTGGTGCATTAGAGCGATCCAGAATTATGAATCCAAGACCTCCCATGGTGAAGAGAAAACTGGAGGCCAACCCCTCCATGATGTACTGCCCATTCACCCTTTAAAAGAGAACACAATCATTCAGCACTACACTTTCACACTACACTTTGGATACTTGGATTAAATAAACAGAATTTTATAAGATATATCGCTGTTTCAGTTTTGTTTTACTTATTGTGCTTGTGTAGCCCCAGTTGTTTATTTTACAAGTGAAACACTGTCACTGTGCCTCAAGTACATCTAAAGCGCCACCAGCTGGCTGATTTTATGATGACCAGCCGTAATAAACCCTTTACCTGTACGCCAGAAAGGCCACTGGCCTCTGATGCCCGTGTTCATCTGTCATTGATCCGACACTTGGAGGTTCAACGATCACATCATATATGATGCCTGAAGAGATAAAATGATTATGATTACAGTACGGTTCAATCAGCCAGAGACAGAGTAATGTCGCACTTAAAAGCGCACTTAAAATTTAACCAACTATTTATATGAGAAAAATAATAATAAACTTTCGTTTCATTCTAACTAATGTAATATGTAGCCAGGAGCAAAAGAGTAAGTCATTCTGTCTGCAGTGAGCAATATAATTTGAGATTTATGAATGATAACAGCACTGTCAGAGAAAACAGGTTAACATTAACTCGCAAGATTATTTAACCAAACACGAAGCATGCAGTCTTCATATTAAATTGAACTGTAATAAACAAAAACTTTACTGCACATTTTTACTAGTAGATAAAAGATTATGCTGTTGTGCACGCGCGCGCACACACACACACACACACACACACACACACACGCCAACACAAAATAGGAGGATAAGGGTTAGCTGAATGCTAGTTACTGAGATGGCTTTAAAATTCGTACCACCGGTAATGAGAAAATATGAAACAATCACGACGGCATATACGGTCATTGCAGAAGGCATATGTAGCCATGACGGTTTTTTAAGTTTGATGTTCGGACATTCCAGTACAGTAAACGGCAGGCTAAAGAGAGTCTCCATGGTTCAACTGAGTGCTATATTCCTGTGGCTGCCCGGCTAACGCATACGTCACATTAGTCGTAGAGCGACGTGTACAGGACGAGACTGCAGAGAGTTTCCAACTTCTATGGCAAGCCGTTTTAGCATTAAATACTTCTTGCTGTACTAGTCATAATTTAGTTTTGACTAGTCAAAATTCCAATTCCAGATATCTATTCTGCAATTTTGACTCGTCGTAATTGGAATTAAGATATCTACAATGTGATTATGACTAGTCATTATATGCATTGAAGATATCTACAATGTTATTTTGACTAGTCATAATATACATTCGAGATATCTACAATGCTATTATGACTAGTCGTATTGTTCCATTGACTTCCATTGGAAAATATTTTCGGATATCTACAAAAGAGTTTTGACTAGTAGAAATTGTAATTAAAGATAACTATAATTGATTTTGTACTAGGCATAATTCTAATTAGAAATATCTAAAATTACAATTCTACTAGTCATAATTAAATTAGAGATATCTCTAACTGAATTAACACTAGTCAAAATTATAATTCAAGATATCTCTAACTGGTGTTTGACTAGTCATAATTATATTGCAGATATCTTTAATTCATGATTTCTTAAAGATATCCAAAATACATTTGTAGATATCTGAAAGTAATTTATTACTAGTCAAATTACAGTTGTAGATATCTTGAATTGGATTTTTCACTAGGCAAAACTTAACAAGAGATATCTTGAATTGCAATTCTAACTAGTCAAAACTCATTTAAAGATATCTGCAATTTAATTATGGATATCTCAATCAGATTTTTGACTAGGAAGATCTTTCTTTGGAGATATCTGCATTGAGCTATGTGGCTAGGAAGAATTTCAATGTAGATATCTGGAATTAACAATGTGACTAGTCAAAATTCCTTTATA
>NW_015548234.1:0-213 GCF_001515605.1 Sinocyclocheilus anshuiensis | reverse complement strand
CATTTGTATAAGCCTCATGTCAGCTGTTGCAACATTTGATATAATGTTAAAAGAATACATTGGCGCTCATCATTGAACATAGCAGAATATCATCATCATGGATCTCTTGCTATAATAAAATGCAATACTCCCACCTTGTGTGCTATTTCCTATGGAATATCGTTTTCCCCACTAAATAAAGAAATAATTAATAAATAAATAAATAGCGACTTT
>NW_015548233.1:180637-183638 GCF_001515605.1 Sinocyclocheilus anshuiensis | reverse complement strand
AAATTATAATTGTGGTATATATATATAAAATATATATATATATATATGTTTTAATATAATATATATCCTTCTCTCTACCAAATCTGTTCACTCCACACTCCAGATCAGTAGGTGGCGGTAATGCACCTTTAAGTTGGTTTGCCAAAACCGCCGATAAACAGAAGAAGAAGAACGACTGTTCCTCGAGGTGCCCTATAGGGAACATCCGCTGCGCGTTGAGCTGCCATTTTGTTGTTGAGATCAGAGCAGGGGATGCAGCACACGTTGTTCTATAAATGAATAATACGCCTCTCTTATAGCGGATCTGAAATAAAGCCGAGGCACGATGCTTTCTGCTGCCCAGTTACTCGATGAGTTAATGGGCCGGGACCGGAACTTGGCTCCGGACGAGAAGCGCTGTAATGTTCGCTGGGATCACGAGGCTGTAAGTGAGCGGGCGGCTAACCAGCAGCCGCGATTTATTAAATACTCGCACACAGAGCTCTGCAGATCACTGAACGGCCTGAAGAACGCGTGTACGTTAGATGTGTTTGTTTGTAGAGATGTTGAAATGGTCGGTGTGTTGTGTGCTAGTCTGTCCGGGGTGTTGGGGTCAGTTAGCATGCTAGGCTTGAGTCTCCTCGAACACATGCGCTAAACATGCGACAGCAGCGTCCCGCCCTCGTCTTCATCCGTGTGTTACAAGGGTTTTTTTTTGTTTTAACATCGCGCTACAAACAGCACACGAAACTCTATCAACCGCATAATAACAGCGGACTAAAATACTCTGGACACCTTAGCAACAACATAACGACTCCCTTGGCAACGTGGTGACGAGTTTTGCGCCTTTAGCTTTAGTGTTCATTTGTTTGTTGTATACTTTGCCTTACTTTTCTTAATTTAATGTTATTTGGAATTAAGTGAAAAGTTTTTATAATTCTATTGTCTAAATATAGTTCAGGTATATTGCGCAATGTACTGACAAGCATTTATGTATTTATTTTAAATGTAATACTGAATAACACATTACAGTTGAAATTATAATCAAGTGCTTTACATGTGCTTTAGTATGTTAGTTTAAAGCACAACAAAACATTACAGTTGAAATTATAATCAAGTGCTTTACATGTGCTTTAGTGTGTTAGTTTAAAGCACAACAAAATATTATTAAAAAGTGAGAAGAATTAATGCATATTCATATTTATTTTAGAACTACAGTAACATCTGATTTCTCAACATGGGGACAGGAGAGCTGTCAATCAATAAATTGGAAAAAAAAAGTAACTTGCGTTACTTGTCTGAAAAAGTAACTTTTATTAATAAAGAATAAAGATATTCTCTTGTAAATTAAAAAGTAATGCGTTACTTTACTAGTTACTTGAAAAAAGTAATCTGATTACGTAACTTGCGTTACTTGTAATGTATTACCCCAACACTGACTATAAGTAAAGCTTTTAATTTGACATTATTACTAAGTGCACTTTTAAAAAGTGTACTTAAGTGTGTTAAGAGACAAAGTCATTGAGGTGAACTCTAAGTACACTTAAAGGGATAGTTCACCCAAAAATAAAAATTCTGTCATTAAGTTCTTCCAATTCCCTAAGACTTTCGTTCATCCTCGGAACACAGTTGAAGATATTTTAAATGAAATCTGAGAGGTTTCTGTTCCTCCATTGACAAATAAATTCTATATAATTATTGTACTTGTTAACTAATATAGTTGATCTTAAATTACACTATTGTAAAGTGTTACCAAAGTTTTATATATTGTTCTGTGTGTGTTTCACACTCTTGATTTTATAGTGTATCCCTTTCATTGCTGTATCCCTTAAAACCAGACTTCCAGAGAGTTACAGTAAATGCATGTGCCCGCTGTGCCACCGGGGTGGCGTTTGCACTGATGGCTTGGGCCCGTCATCACTGCTTGCAGCTATATTGCTGTTTGTCATCTTTTGAGGTGACAAGCCACATAAAGAGAGATTTTGAGTACTCATGAGGATTTAACACAAGTGTTCACTCTTTTTTTTAGGTCTGCAAATACTATCTGTGTGGCTTTTGCCCTGCTGAACTCTTCACAAACACACGATCAGACTTGGGTAAGGACCGCTTCTCAAATACATCCATCTCGTTTTATTCTTGCGATCCACATTGTAATGTATCGTTTTATTTTCCAGGTCCTTGTGAAAAAATCCATGATGAAAACTTGAGGAAAATGTAAGTTAATACTCGATATTTGTAAGTGTTATGAAAACATCCAGACCACATTTATCTCCCAAATTAGATGGGGAAGAAATAATGAATGTAGTTTTTTTTATTTTTTTTTATATATACTTTATTTTTGTATAGTTTTGCTTATTCAATCTTATTTGGAATGATTTTCTTTAAGCCTGTGACTCCTGATTGTCACACATTGTCTTAGGTATGAGAAGAGCTCCCGCTTTATGAAGGAAGGATATGAGCGAGACTTCCTGCGATACCTGCAGAGTCTCCTGGCTGAGGTGGAGCGCAGGATTCGGAGGGGCCATGCGCGTTTAGCCCTGTCAGAAGCCCAGCAGAACTCTGGAGTAAGCACTTCCATAGCCTTCATTGACTTTACATCTTTATATTACCATATTTTCTTGCCTGACTCTTCATCATGCACATCTGGTTAGGACAGTCTGTTATATTCATATGCAGCTTTTATTATAACCTAAAAGTTAAATCTACATTATGCTTGTATGCTGCGTGGCGTGTCAAACCCAACTCACTTCGAACTCTGATTTCTAGGCACCGGGTCCATCTGGGAAGAATGAGGAGAAAGCTCAGGTCCTCACCAAGAAGATTGAGGAGCTTGTTGTTCAGGTGGGTTCTTAGTGTCATAAGCTGAGACTAGGGATGTCAACGATTAATCGATGGATTAATTGTCGATAAGAGATGCAATCGATTAAAGCTATCGATGGTCGATTAAGCCGTTTCATTTTGGGCTGCGTGCGGCTCATGCGCAAAACACGTGCGAGCGGCTGTGAGTGACGGGGACGGTAAT
>NW_015548233.1:179270-180487 GCF_001515605.1 Sinocyclocheilus anshuiensis | reverse complement strand
TATTCGTTCCTACGACTTATTAATTTGTGGCCACTGTCCATGTTTCATTAATTTTGTTCCTTAAATAACCCATGATTGAACTAAAATGAGGGAACAAATTAATACATCGAACGAATTCTTAATTCATGACGAAATCTTTCATTTCCCTTCCGCATGTTTACCACAGTAAGAGATGCGAAAACAGTGATAAAAAGTGAATGACGATCTAATTTCGCAGGTTTACTTTAGGGTTAGATGGTGAGGATTTAGTTAAAGAAACGATGCCTAAATATTATTGAATTTGTGGAAATTCGTGACCAAGAACAAAGCCGCATAAATGTAGGCTATATGGGCTCGAACGGCATCCAAAAGCATGGTCGCGATGTAAGATTTTCCAGCTAACCAAATATTCCTCTAATAAACAAAGCTTTTATACCACACTTGTCATAATCAAAGCTTATAATTTGTAAGTAAATAATTGCTGGATTCAAAATAGCAATTAAAAGGCACTGTGACCGACACGGACAATACGATTTCCCGGAGCATTCAATGATGTCACTAAACGGTGATGCCACAACTAAACAAGACCATCGTTCACAAGCGATTAATCGATTAATTGATCGTTAATTTAAACGACGATCGATCATGGAAATGATCGAAAATTGACATCCCTAGCTGAGACGTAAGCATGAATTAGTTGGAGAGGCATATAAATGTGTGTTTGTGTGCTCAGATTGAGGAGTTGGGCTCGGAGGGCCGTGTTGAGGAGGCGCAGGGCATGATGAAGCTGGTGGAGCAGCTGAAGGAGGAGAGGGAGCAGCTCAGTTCCAATCCTTCAGTGAGTTACACATCCAGGTTTAAGCAGACATATGTCCTGTTTTTGTATTTAATTGTTCAACATATACTTATGTCAAGTTTGAAATCAAGACAAGCACGTGTTGGCACTGACATGTTTTCTTGTTTGTCAGACGATTGAGAGCTTTGCAGCTCAGGAGAAGCAGATGGAGGTGTGTGAAGTGTGTGGCGCTTTCCTCATAGTGGGTGATGCTCAGTCCAGAGTGGATGATCATCTAATGGGCAAGCAGCATATGGGATATGCCAAAATCAAAGCCACGGTCGAGGAACTGAAGGTGAGTTGATAGTCAATCTCGTGACTTAGGGTCTTATATTTTTAAGTTTAAAATTTAAAGAATCCTTTATAGAGTTGTGTATATATTAGCTGAAATTGGGCGATAAAT
>NW_015548233.1:168556-178899 GCF_001515605.1 Sinocyclocheilus anshuiensis | reverse complement strand
GTATCTCCAAACACACACTGAAACTTCAGCTGTTATATTTTCATTTGATTAAATGATTTTTTTTTTGATGTTGTATTTTATGATTTAACACAAATTTATTTAAATTTAACATGTAAAAAAAAAATAAAGGAAAACAAATCCCTAAAATTAGATAACAGTGTGGTAATGCATGTTTTGGGCTGAACTTCATTGGTGCAAATCAAGAGTTGTTTATTTTTAAACCATGATTTTATGTTTGATCCCACAGGAGAAGCTGCATCGGCACTCTGAGGACCCAGAGAGGGATGACCGAGGGAAGAAAGAGAGGGAGGACCGGGAGCGTGAACGGGAGGAACGAGAGAAAAGACGCAAAGAGGAAGAGGAGAAGGAGAAAGAGCGAGAAAAGGAGAGGGAGAGAGAGCGGGAGAAGGAGAGGGAGAAGGAGAGGGAACGTGAGCGGGAGAGGGAACGGGAAAGAGACAGGCGCAGGAGGAGTCACTCCAACAGTAGACACTCTAGCCGCGCGTCAGACCGCCGCAGGAGCCGCTCAAGAGACAGGAAGAGGTCCAGGAGTAAGGAACGCGACAGGAAGCGCAGCAGGTACACAACTCAAGCATCTCCTAGATACACAAGCTGAGCTGTGGATGTACAAATTATTATTTTTGTTGTTCTTTTTTCAAAATATGTTTGTTTTATTGAAATGGCAACTTAATTTTAAGTGTTATTTTAGAATTATATGCTATTATAGTATTTATTAATATTTTGAATTAGCTTTTATTTTTATATTTTCAGGTTTGTTTTTTTTTTTTCACATTTCTATTTAGTTTTTAATTTCAATTTTAGTAGTTCAGCTTTTTTTTTTTTTTCAGTTGACAAGGCAATATTTATATTTTTGTAGGTTTTTTCATCTAATGTTTCTATTTCAGCTTTATTTCAGATAACAAAAAATTGTAATAGTTTAACACACAATAACAATACTGGTTGAACGTACTTTACTACATCTAGCGTTCACCTGTTGTGCCAGTAGCTTGTACTGATGTACAGTAGCAGTACCTGTTGTGCCTTAGCTTGTACTGATAGATAAACCCTTACACGTCAACAGGAGTCGTGACCGAGAGAGGAGGCGCAGCCGGGAACGCTCGGACAGGAAGCGACGTTCTCGCAGCAGGGAGAGGAGGAGGTCCCGCAGCTCTGAGCGCAAGAGCCACCGGCACCGCAGCCGCAGCAGAGACCGAGAAAAGGACAGAGGAGACAGAGACAAGGACAAATCCTCTAGGGACAAAGGTGTGGCATTTAATGTAAATTAGTTCCAGAAGTTAGTTTATGTGTTTGTTTTTGTTGTCAAGTTTTTGATCAGAGCATTGTGTCTAGGCATGGGCCGATTACCGGTTTCAAGGTATACCGCGATTTGAAAATTTCACGGTTTCAAAACCACTAATCTTTTCCGTTATACCGTTCCTGCGGTATGCACTGTTTTTCATGTCTCATCAAAAACTAAAAAGGGTAGGAATCCCTCAGGTTGAGTGTAGTGTAGAGAGTAACATGACCCTCCTCCTGTTGGTGCGAGCGAGCGGTCAGTCACGTGTGTGTAGGACGGCCGAAGGAGCTTCCTCTGGAACTTACGCGATCGGCAACCGGCCGTTTTTTGTCTTATTGCAGCTCGTCTCTGTTCTGGACTTGCACAAACTGCGTTGCAATGCAATCGTTTTCCAAAATGTCATTTATGTGAAAATATGAAGTCTGTAAACGCCCGTTAACACAGGCCACAGACGCTGACGCACAGAGAAAAATACTGTAGCAGGCAGATCACTCACTGTTCATGATGCACGAACTATTGGAAGAAAATCCTCAATATTGATTTGGGGGTTTATATGAATGTGTTTCTGAGGGGAACTGACTGTCTTCAGAAAAGTTTACTTGGTATTTTCTTTTCATCTCGTCTCTGTATAGTTCATATTAAAGCAGTGTTCAGCGCTGCTTTGTTTACAGCGGTAACCAAGGAAAGACTGTATCTGCTGTTCCATGAGCGCCTCCTGCTGTCAGAGAGTGAATCTGCGTCTCATTCAGAGCTTCTGCTGTTTGCTTCGTTCAGGCATGTAGTATAATTTCACAAAGCTAGTCAGAACATTCTGTTTTTGCTTCAAATTGGGTTATTATTAAATCAAATTATGTATATGAAATGATATAACTAAATGATATGAAATGATATAAATGATATGTATATGAAGTATATAACTAAAATTAAATAACTGTAATTACAGATTTAGGTTAAATAAAGATGTCAGTCTTTATTCTTATTGTTTTTAGGAAACAAATCAAAGAAAAACAAATTCTACTGTTCCTAATATTCTGTATGTTGCTCAAAAACAAAATATATTGTGTTCAGCGGAAAAAAGTTTTTTTGTGTGTCATTTAAAAATAACACATTTTAGAGCTGTAACGACAATACCGTGAAACCGTGATATTTTTGCTTAAGGTTATCATACCGTCAAAATCTCATACCGGCCCATGCCTAGTTGTGTCTTTGTTGGGTTTTAAATAGGACAAAATATATATATTTTTTTTGTTTGTTTATCTTTTTTCTGTTTTGTTTGATTGTAGTATCATTTAGTTTGGGTTGCATTTTTTTGTTTGGCACCCTACCCCCACCACCTTTCAAAAGGATGAAACTTTTTGACTTATTTTAGCCAGTTAGGTTACAGTTATTTAATGGAAGAAGTAAACTAAAGAAAAGAGAGAACCTTTTTTTAGGTTTAATGTTTGCATAGTTCCATGTATAACATCAAACATCTTAATTTAAAGGGGACATAACGCAGTTTCTGCCAATCTCATGTTAATCTTGAGGACCTATAGAGTAGTATTGAATCCTTCGTATCTCCAAAGAGTCTTTAGTTTTATCAGATTTATAAAAGAAAGAAACAGCTTTACGATTGTCTCAGAAAACAGCCGAGCTCCTGGAGGCGTGCCGTGGGGAGGAGCTAAAGAGCCGCAAGCATGTTCGCGTTGTTTACATTATATGCACTTAAGCACCGATTGCCAACAAAACACAGAAATTTGATGCAGTTTTACTCACCGCCTGCGATTCCAGCTCTTTACCGGGATCTTTTATTGCTCTACCGCTCTATCTTTCAGTATCAAACGATCTGCAAATCCAGCGTCGAGCTGGGCCTAGTTTATAAAACATTTGTCACTGAAATGACTCGTGCGCTGTGCCAGAAAACCAAACTGCATCCACTGTTCACGTAACGCTGGGTTCTTTGGCAAGCTGAACGAGATTATCGTTCCCTCACATTCAAAAACACACTTCTATGAAGATATTCTTCTCGAACAAGTTCTGTGCAGCTCTGCCGATGACTTCCGTAACCCGAATGAAGCGCATTGATGGGCTTCTCTTGCTCTCGCTCTGGTTGAAGTGCGCGCGCTTCTGGGAGAAGTGCCCATATAAGGACTTCCACCCCTTAATGACATCATACAGGGCCATACTCAGAAAAAAAAAACTTACCGAAACTTATTCGAACCCAGGAGGAGTGTATTTGGCACAGAAATACAACATCATACATCCAACTCGTTTTTTTTTTTTAAACTTTGGCCATGCTTAGCATGAGAATCCAACTTTTTGACAGTGTAAATAACTCAGAATGCTTGAAATTGCAAATTTTTCTTAAAGGGGAGGTCTAATGCTGTCTTCATTAAACGTATAGACAAATTAATAATTGCATTAGAAGTTGGGAAACGTTTCATTGAAACAGTTTGAACTGACTTGTTAAACTAAGGCCATGTCCACACATACACGGGTATTTTTATAAACTGAGTTTTTCTTCCGTTTTAAAAAAAATCTCCATCCACATGAAAACGCAAACGCATGCTATGAAGCACTGTCAAGAGCATGCCAAACCAACAGGTGGCGATATAATCTCAACCGTAAAGCCATGTTGGCCAATCAGAAGCCTGAAAAAGTCTCCAATAGACGGAGATAACAGCGCAGGCGCCGACGTCACAAGCCCAAAACTCCGGTTTCGCTGTCTACACGATAACACTGCAACCGGAGTTTTTGAAAATCTTCACCCTGGCAGGCGTTTTCAAAAATGTTTCAGTTTCAGTGACCTGGTGCTGCGTTTGTGTGTGGACGAACGGCCTAACTGCGTAGAAAAAGCTGAGGTTTTAAAAATAACCGCGTTCGTGTGGATGGGGCCTAAATAAATTTTGCACAAATCTAACTCTTATTTTTCTGAATCGCCCAGATACCGATGTCTGTTTACTGAATGCAGTTGTGATTCCTCTCACAGAGCACAAGGATTCTTCAGATGAGAAAAGGAGCAGCAGAAAGGGCTCGGTTGAGAAGGCTAATGAGCTCTCTGAGGCCGAGCCTCCCAAAGCGGAAGTGAACGGCACCGCGCAAGAGCTACATTCTGAAGGTGACACACAGTCCAATTAAAACTGATCTGATAGGACCTCAGATCAGCCCCAGGTAAGTGCACCGTCCCGTCCGGCCCGGGTCTCTCCCCCTCTCCCCTTCCCCCCTTTTTCTTTCCGTTCTGTCTGTGATTTTTCTTCCTGTTTTTTAATAGTGCATCGTAAGTATGCACTGAAGATGGGGACTAGGCTGATGAAACGGAAGAAAGTAGAAAGAAACAAACCCAGAGGGAAAGGCCAGTGTAGTCCTGAAAAACATGCTTGGAGGTACCTCGTTTTGTATCGGTCATACATCTGTCTCTTTAGACAAGTTCTCTTCCAAATTTACATGTTTTTTTTTTTTTCCTAACTCTGCCTTTACTACCTCAAACTGTTAACTCTATGCTCGCAGTAAGATTAAACTAGTTGACTGAACTTTGTTTTTCACATATAAAATGATTGTGTGCTCATATGCATGTACATGCATAAGCACACAGCATTTTACCATCTGATGTCTATAAGGTGTTAATAAGAGGTCCAAAGAGTTCATTGAACTGCAATGAATACATATATATATGTATTTGTTTTGTTGGAGTTACATGGATATGTTGCACTTTTAATACCGTCTGTTCTTAAAGTTGAGATCCGATAGCTTTGGAATGATGGAAGTGTAGGGTTAATGAATTATTGCAGCTGATTTCCACACCTCACACAGCGTTGGTGTTGTGAGCGACCCCCCCCCCATGAAAAGCCAATTTAAAAATCAAGGATACTGTCAATCTGTGCAGGTATTCACCAAAGGTACTCCTTTCACTACCCACATCCATTTGAATGCTGTTGCCTGTGAACGTGTCTCAGAGCTTGATGTTTATTTACCCTATCTCTTTTCTCCCAGTTTTAAATGTTCTCAGTTTTGCTTTCTGTTGGTTTCAAGTGCCAATGGTTTACTCTACGCCTAAACGGGGTGGACGTAACATGTCAGGTTTACAGATGAGCCCAATTGATATCCCACAGTAACCTATCAAGCTCAAAACAGTTCTTTCTCCTTGTTTGTGTCGCTTATTTTCATTTTGCCTGTTCAGTAACCAGTAATAGGTTTGAATTAGGGCTGGGTGATATAGCTAAACAAACGTATATCAGTTCATCTTATGGATGAAATTTCAAATATTTAGTAACTCTCAAATGGGCTTTTTTCTTTTTGTCTTTAAAAAGAGGAGCCATCATTTTGCCATTGTAGCCTATTCAAAATGAAAGTAGTAAAATAGTGGGAATTAAAGAAAGGAAAAAAAAAAACAGCAACAACAATGAAATGTGATTACTTTCATGTGAATGCAGTTAGGGTTGCATGCAGTACAGGTCTGGCGGGTGCATTAAATGCATTAATTTTAATGCATTATTTTTTTTCCATTAATAATTGCACCAAATTTACATGTTAAATCTTCAGCCTTAATATGCACTAATGCAACAGTACACAGGAAAAAACTAGAGCTCAACCGATATGGGTTTTTTGGGGCCGATACCGATATTAGCTCGAGGAGCCCTCTCGAACGCCACCCTCCGCACGTCGGTAGCCCCCCGGGATCGCTTGATCGGTCGGCGCCGGACCGCGAATTTAACAACCCGTAACTCTATCGACGTGGGGGTGGTCTCATTCGAAAGCAGGCCTCTAGACGTACACTCGATTTGCGTTCGAGAGGGTTCCTCTAGCTGAAGGGATCCCCCGAATTTGGTGTGGATTCGCCGCGCCGTTACGGAGATAAGTAGCAAACAATGGAGCGCGCTCTGCTGGACAAACTAAGTAATTACACCATTTCAAGCATTTTATCTGCGTTATATGTTATGTAAAAGAAAATTCATATCGGCGGCATATTCGCCGATACCGATATATCGGCGACAGGCTCATATCGGCCGATAATATCTGCAAAACGATATATCGGTCGGGCTCTAGAAAAAACATTAATATTTATCTATTAATGTTGAATCACAGTTTTGAATTGATTTATAGGATCAATCAGACTTGCTACATTTTCAAGCATTTTTGCTACTAACGCTCTACTTAATTTTTTAAGGCATTCAAATCATTGAATATATTCACAAAGGTGATTAATTTTATATCGTGGCTGAATCTATCAGGGATATTGGATATATCGCTCAGCCCTAGCGTGAATTAGCTTGTGTTTTAATGCAGGTGTGTCTTTTGGAAGTAAACTTTTACTTTCTCTCTCGTGTCTTGTTTAAATTCCCTACTTGTGTTGTCCTTAAAATAGCAGTGCATGCTTTCAGAGCAAGATCAGCCACCTACAGTGTCAAAGTCTGGCCTTATAGAAGAGGGATATCAATTCTTTCAAAATTTCATTGTTTTATTTATGTGCTTTCCTTCAGTCATTTTTACTTGCAGCCGAGCAGTTGCTCTCGCTGCTGCTATTGTAAATATAAACATGTAAATCTCTAGATTTGAAAACCGATTAAGAGGATATTTATAAAAGTGATCAAATGTGTTGATTGCTGATTGGACGTTAAAAAAATGTGGTTTGATCATTTTTTAAAAAGCTGTGTAAATGAGACTGTTAATCTGGTGCTGTGTTTTTGGTTGTGCTGTAAATGTGTCCGGTTTCACACACTAATGGAGTTTTTTTCTGACCATTTGTGTACATCAGGGGGAGTTCGAACAGCTGCAAGAGGAAGACCTGAAGACCTCCATCTGACAATTCAACTCCGCTGCTTTAAAACAAGGTGAACCACAGATGTAGTGGCCTATATGATAAAGATGTAAATGTAAAATGGTTCTGTAGCCCTTTTTCAGTGTTTCCACAGGACCTTTCTTGTGTTTGTTTGGTTTTCTTTGGTCTTACTGCTATAAGCTGGCATAGATGCACATGCAGGTCCACCATTATTTCTGTTAGTCTGCATTCAGAGTGAATAAAACACTTGTGGCATGTTTGCTCTGTACAGTCCGCTCTCACTTTACACATTGGAATTATTGAAGATCGGTTTTGTTCAGTATTTTGTCTGCTTTATCTTTTATTTTCCCCTCTGTATGCTAAATCCCAAATCTTTATACGATTTTAGTTTAGAGAAGTGTTTTCATTTTGTTCCAGTTTTAAAACCTGTATTTGTCATGAATAAAAATGAAGAAAAAATGCTGATGCGTTCTTTTTTTCAAAATGCTAGTGGTGCATGTTGGGGAAAAAAACTGAGCTGAGTGGCTTATTTCAAATGTAACTGCTACAGATACTAGAAAGTTTTTCCTCGTTAAACTTATTTTTAACAAGAAAGTAATTTTGCTGCTGTTACAGGGTGTCCGCGGGGTCTTAAAGTATTAAAAGTTGATAAATCAATTTAGAGAAAATTAAGGCCATTAAAAAGACTTAAATGCCATTTTCTAAGGTATTAAATTGTGTATTGTCTTTTCATTATGTATATTTGTCCGAATAGTGGGGTTCTGTGTAGTTTATTTATGGAATCCCGCAAGATTTGACTTCATCGGTTACGGCGCTCACTGACTGACTGTGCCACTACGTGATAGCGCGGGGCTTGTTGATCCCGCTCTCGCTGAATTTCTGACCATTACCGCACGCTCCCATCCGCTCCTGCAATTTTTGTGTCCGCTCCCGCAAACATTCTAATATTGTATATTATTTTTGCGCATCAGGGTGCCGCTATCAATATGTGGGTTATTTAAATCCCGGCGCTCACTGACTGACCGCGCTGCTGCGAGAATTTCTGACCATTATCGCATGCTCCCATCCGCTCCTGCAATTTTTGTGTCCGCTCCCGCAAACATTCTAATATTGTATATTATTTTTGCGCATCAGGGTGCCGCTATCAATATGTGGGTTATTTAAATCCCTTTTGAATGAGCGCTCGCAGTCGCCTTTCGATTTCGCGTTCACGCGCGGTGAAAGCCGATCCGGCGATCGACAGCGCAAAGTTGTAGTATTTCCTCAGCAACCAGCACGGATCAGCTCCAGGCATGACGAAGCAGATATCGTCCTCTTTTGGAAGGCCAAACAAAGTAGTTTCGCTTTCACAACGAATCACAGCGACTTCACGACATGGCGGCGGCGACAATACTACAGCAAGAATAAATGTTACGCCGCCTTTCTTTGCGTGAACATTTGGGAGGCGTTATGCAAATCTTCCCACTTAGTGATGTAGATATGTGGGGGCGTGTTAGAACGAGCCATTTTAGGTAGGTGTGGCTGACTGAACTTTTATAAAGAATATCTCTTTGGATTTGAGACTTTAGTCTTTGCAACTTTACAGATCTTATTTATGCACCAAGAGCTTGTAACACTCCAAAGAGAAAGGAAAACTTGAAATCGCATCATATGACCCCTTTAAAACAGGTCTTAAAAGGTATTAAATGTAACTCCATGATTCCTGTATATACCCTGTGTTAATAACTCAGGTCAAAACAAATTTTGTTCAGAGGACAGTGCCGAAATACATGTCTGCAAACCTACAGAACATACCTCATCAATAGCTGAGATGTTCTAATTGTAATTCAGTACTTTGAGCGTGTCTCGGTGTGTGGGAATTCATGATTACCTGGGCAGGTTCGTCTATTCACTAGATGGCCATCATTAAAGGGAACGACCGAAATCTCCAAAACTGTTCAGATTAAGTTTCAATACATACCTGCAAACTCATCACCTTTGTGTACCAGGATAAATGGGATAAGTCTTGATTGTTAAACATGTTGACACTTCATGTGACGCACAACACATTTTCTCTGACTGGGGCCCCTGTGAATTTAAATGAATCAAACAAATTAATCCGTTTGAACTAGGGGTGAGCGATACAGCAAAATATATCAATTTTTTTTTTTCAGAAAAATCACGATTCTGTCATGTTGGTTTTACTATTTTGCAGGTTGTCGGAGCGGTACATCCCAATTGATATCCCTATTTTAAAAACAAAGCCGTATAAGGTAACAAAATCTAAAATAAAAAAAATAATGGAAGTTATTTAGGCCAAAGTGGGTGAAGATAAAAATCTTCGTTATTATTTTATCTTTGTTATTAAAAATAGAACAAAGATACACATTACAAATGCACATAATATACAAATAAAATAAACACTGCTTTATTTTTCAGGTACGGTAGGCGTATTTAGCAGTAGTTCACTGTATAAATTATGCATTGATTCTTATTAAAGCAACTGTATTGAAGTTCTTCAGTCAAGAGCAGTGAGTGATTTTTCACTTGTTTTGTTGTTTTATTAACATTTAAAGGGATAGTTCACCCAAAAATTAAAACTCACTTTCAAGTTGTTTTAAAGCTGAATGAGTTTCTTTTGTTGAACATAAAAGCTATTTTGAAGAATGTGGATATTTTAAAGTCAATGCGGACTAGCAACTGTTTGGTTACCCACATTCTTCAAAATATCTTCTTTTGTGTTCAGCACAAGAAAGAAATTAATACAAGTTTGGGACAACAAAATTGAATATATTTGAGTATGCAAGCAGGTATATTTCTGTGGCTCAAAGCACCCCCTTGAGGAGGAAAACGGGTTGCCTCGTGTAGAGTTTTAGCCATGTGTTAATTGATTATTGCCACTAGAGGGAGGGCGCCTCCTGTTTCTGATATTTAGAATTAAAACAAAGACGTGCTTGCAGAATGAGCTGATATTATGACAAAGCAGAAAGATGGATTGCATATTTGACCTTGTTGAGTCCTTTCACACCCAGTGCAAGGGAAATCCTCTCCCACCCCTCCCTTTTCCTTACACTAAAGATCAGATCTCTGTCCGCTCACATTCACATACAGTGAGGGAACTGACACATAGGCGGTTTCATAAACCATTTCCGTGTATTTAAATCAATGATTAATTGTGTCAGTCATTTAAGTGACATACCACGTATTAGTTATTCACCGTAATGTATGCTATTTATTAGGGCTGTGCGATATTGAAGAAAAATGCGATCTGCGATAACTCATTAAATAATGCGATATTCGATATGCGATACG
>NW_015548233.1:161292-168283 GCF_001515605.1 Sinocyclocheilus anshuiensis | reverse complement strand
TGGGTTGTTTTTGACCCAGCGGTTGGGTTGTTTTTGACCCAGCGGTTGGGTTGTTTTTGACCCAGCGGTTGGGTTCAAAACAACCCAATAGCTGAGTTTGTCCCTTTTTATATTTATATATATGTACATTTGCGATATTTTGATAATTTCGATATATTGCACAGCCCTACTATTTAATGTATGAATAATGTTGACCACCTCATTTATAAAACAAAAGTAGAACAAATGCCTGTCTAAATTGTAATATGGTTTTACCTAAACTGTCTCTTTCAATTAAATTCAACAATTTACATAAGGTTTTTTTTTGTGTTCAGAAATAACTGTCACCGTCCCGCCAACGGGACGCCTAAGTTCACTTCAATATATTACAATTAAATCCTAATCTAATTGACAAACTATATATCGTTGGAAAGGTCTGAGTCTCAGGATTCCATATTTAGTGGTTATTTTGTGATAGAAGTAATATTGAGAGAGAAATTTAAACATTTTTGACCGAAAAATGCATCCCAAAAAATTCTATGCAGTTTGGGTGTCACCCGGTGGCTATTTTTGGTATAACGCCTAAACAAAATTGCATAGGAACCTCAATTTTTTTTATATCAACTTCAAATTTGGAACACAACTTATTTAGACATATGGCTTTAATTTTATAGCAATTTTGGATTAAAAACTATTTTGTAAAATAGTTATTTGATATAAAATAAAATAAAAATAGTACAGTACATTTTCTTTACAGTAAATTTAAACATATAACTTTATCATACTTTAATTTTTTGAAATGATTTCACTTCTGCAATCTGCAGATTATCTTCTTTAGAAAGAGACCAACATTAGGTCTGTATTCAAAAGCGTTCATGAATTATAACAATTTAAGTTTCAAAAGTGCACTTTCACGTCTGTTCAAAAAAAGGGAGGGGGGTGGGGTGACAATTAAGGGGTTAATATGTCAATGAAATTAAGTTTTATACGCGCCTCTGTTGTCCCTGCTGTGGCGAAGTTTGCGCTCATGACCAGTGTTGGGGAAAGTTACTTTTAAAAGTAATGCATACAAATGTTTGTCTAGAGTAATTTTTGCTTATTAGTACAGTTGAACTGGATCATCGAAGGTCAGAAGCAAAGACATTGGTTAATAGAATGGGATTAAATACATAAAGGATGTTTGTGTTGTTTAACATTTAATTATTGCAGGTTTGCGTCATATTCGCAGTTGCATTATTTTTATTCATTTTGAGGAATACTGAATCTGTGTTTTTTTTTTGTGTGAGTGAGATTAATTAATGCATATTCATATTTGAACTGCAGAAACATCTGATTTAACAACATGGGGACAGAAGAGCTGTCAATCAATAAATTGGAGAAAAAAAAAAGTAACTTGCATTACTTATCTGAAAAAGTAGCTCAGATATTCTCTTGTAAATTAAAAAGTAATGCGTTACTTCACTAGTTACTTGAAAAAAAGTAAACTGATTACGTAACTTGCGTTACTTGTAATATATTACCCCCAACACTGCTCATGACTATGAATTAGTTCAAGCTGACGTTTGCTCTTTGCGCGTCCAGTCACGTACCCTAATTAATATTCATGAGCTAAACCCATGCCATAGTAGGAATTGACTTCCGGCTAGAGCGCTTAACTTTTCAAACGGGACCCAAACACACGCACACACGGGACAGGGGACACTCAACGAAAAGCTTTAAGGAGACTCTTTCGCTATCGTTTACTATATCGGATTATCAGTCGTCGGACATACCGGACTGGATAAATCAACATTATTTAATGGCGAAGTGGATAATGTTTTTCTCTTAAACGTCGCAATGGATTATATTTATGAAGGCGATCAAAGGACTGAGATGAGAGGCAGGACGACTGATGATGCTTAGCACTTATTTTAGTAGTGACACATACACGCGCAACATGTGTTGCACTGACGCGGGTTACTTTGACAGCACACGGAGCGCACAGACTGTGATATAGCTACTAAACACCTGACTTTTGCAATAATACATTCTATTCTTGCACGTGCTAAAATGATCTCGGAGGAAAGAAGCAATCACATCTCTAAACAAGCTCACGGCGTTCCAGTTGGGTTATTGATCCGCTCGCCCAAGAGACGCCTGGCAATGCTGGGCAGAAAGGCCAGCAATGGATCTCTACAGTGAGTTATTCATACACTTATGCATGGCATTTAATTACATTTATCACACGTGACACAGATGAAGAATGAAATGGCGTCCCGAAAGTATTTGAGGACTTAAAATTACTGGTAAAAAATGTATAGCCTGAATGCACTGTAAGTCGCTTTGGATAAAAGCGTCTGCTAAATGCATTCATTCATAATAAATTATTATAAAATTAAACAAGGATGACGGTGATCGCATTTGAAAGCAAAATAACAAATCAAGTGTCATTTTCGTGTTTTAAACAGAAGACACGCAAAACATTTCCCAGACGGACAGTTGTTAGAATTTAATTATAATGCACTGCCTCAGGTCTTTTCCTGAAATCATGCAATGAAATCCATAGTGTAAAAATACTTCACATTTGAGACTTGGCACTAATTTGCTCTACTCACTTCTCCAATAATAGAATTGCATCTTGGCAAATTTGAAGGGACATACCAGGGCAACTAACTTTTGTTTTGTGTGTCTCTGTTCATTCAGTAATAACTCCAACAGTGCTACAAATATCCTGGCCATCTTTTAGTATAAGAAGCATGCCTTATGTAACAGCATAACAGTAATATTAAACTATTTACACTGTAAAAAATTGTTCTGTAAAAAAACGGTAATGTGCTTAAAAGTTTAGAGATGATCTAAAACAAACTTGATAAAACCTGGTGACTGTAAAATGCGTGTAATGTTTGAATTAACGTTACTCACATTTCAGCGCTGAAGAGACATTTTAAAACTGATCAAATCTGGTGACTGTAAAATGCTTGTATATGTTTGAATTATTCACACATTTTAGCGCTGAAGAAACGTTTTATAATTGATAAAACCTGGTGACTGTAAATGCGTGTAAATATATGTTTGAAATATTAATTTCAGCACTGAAGGGCCATTTTAAAACCATACACTCATTAGCTCGACAGCTTGCTGAGCACAGATTTGATAGCATTAATTCTGGTAATACTACCTGAATAAAATACTGGTGAGGAATATAAGAAAATGTTTTTACCATGTAGGTGCAGATGCAGGTCAATGCAGTTGAAGGACTTCGGATGGCAAATGGCGATGTATAGCAGATGTCCTTCGAACTTGTGTCCTCTTCGGGAAAAAAGTGCTTTTCAAATGATGTTTGTAAAAAATTGTCATCCCAAGTACCTGACTGAAAATGATTTTGGATGCTTGAAAATGGCAAATTAACCAAACTGACAAAACAGTAACACACTTTGACCAAACTTGTACTCGCACTTGTACACCCAATTAAAAAAAAAATATATAAAAATACTGCATTGTACTGTATTTAACACAGCCCACAATGCATTGCAAACAGTAAAAAAAGTATTACTTAAATACAGTAGAGTACTGTTAAAAATTGGCTGTAAACGGCAAAATATTGCCCAGAATGCATTGTTTTCTACAGTACATTACCGTTTTAATGGAAAACAGTATGTTACTGTCAGATTTTGGCCGTTTTTTTTACAGCAATTTTTTACAGTGTACATATGAAAACATTGATATATGATTGCAATATCATATTGGTCCATGGTACATAAACAAAACAAAACAATGCATCTCACATAAAAGTATGCCTCAGAGTGATAATGTAATCTAATTATAATATTTCATCTTATTCTTTTCTTAATTGTATGTTTATACTTAATAAATTCATGGATAGTAATATCTGTATGGTTTTGTCTTTATACAGTACTGATTCCTTTGTCTACCAGGAACAATACAAGTTTAAAGCAAAAGTCTAAATTGCACCTATGTTATAATTATTTGAGAAAATATTTAATATTTAATTAGCTGATGAGTTAAAAACCTTCTCCTTGATGCTTTAATGAAATAAAATTCATAACACATTTTGAAAGTCAAGCCTTTAAAAAAAAAACATCCGTCACTCGGGTTAGCTTCTAACCAACAACCTTGAGATAAAAAAGATGTATGTTTAAATTGACACGCAACTTAACTATAGACAGTATATGAAAAGATTAGTCAAACCTCAGTATATATTACATTTCTAACAAGGTGAAACAGTCACAGTTGTTTTTCTCGGGCATAGAAACTCTCTACTTAGCAGGGGTTTGTATTTGATCCACCGTCTATTACACTCATTGTTGTGTCTAAAGCAGACTGTGTGCAGATGTTTACATCAGTGGCAAGCTTTTAAAGTCATCTTAACCTTGTCTCTCTGAGGTCCAGCACGTCTGATAGCACGGCTCAGTCTGTGGAGAGCTCTGGAGTCCGACAGCCGGCCAAGAGCAAGATACGCCGACACAACAACAGGCTGACCACGGTGTTCAACCGAAGCCCTGTTCTGCGAAACCGACGGCCAGGTCGGGACAGCAGAACCCTAGAACTGCAAGCAGCGGACGACCCCGCAGAGCTGTCCTGTCAGAGGACTATCCCAGGGATCCTCAAGATATTTGGCAGTGACATCTGCCAAGGAACCAACTACAAGAGCGTGCTGGCCACCAGTCACTCCAGTGCCAAAGAGCTGGTCAAAGAGGCTCTGGAGAGGTGAGGGATGCGCTCTTGATTCAGATTCAGATTGGAAGGGTCAGATGAGTGTGAATTAGGGTGCGTCCATGATTGGACTAGGGATCAGAACTCCAAAACCGAAACTAAAGTTTTCATTTAGCTAAAAAAACGAAACTGCAAATAAAGATTTGGTGATTTTTGGTCACACTGCTGACATGTTTACCTGTTGTAGTTTATCCACATTGTGTGCACATAGAAAACACAGTCAAAACACGTTATCGAAGTGCTAAGGGCCAGTCACAACAAAGAGCGATAACTAAGTTTCAATAATCGTTCTAATTCTATTCTAATAGTGAAGTCCACATCACAGCTACAGCGATCATGACCCAGAGAAACCATCCATTTTGAATAACTTTTTTTTTTCCATCTGATGAACAAAAAACATTTACAGCCAATCAGAATCCACCAGACTTTAAAGGGGTCATATGATGCTTTTTTAAAGATCATTACTTTGTGTATTTGGTGTAACAGAATATGTTGACATGCTTTAATGTTCAAAAAACACATTATTTTTCAAATACTGTACATTATTGTAGGTCCTCTATGCCCCGCCTCTCTCAAACGCTTCGTTTTCTACAAAGTCCCTCCTTCCGACAAGTGCAGTCTGCTCTGATTGGCCAGCTGACCCAGTGCATTGTGATTGGCCGAACACCGCAAGCCCTCGTCGGAAATGCAACGCCCCTTACCATAATCGCGAGCTTCATCTTTCAAAATAAATGTAAAGACAGAGCCCGAAAGGGGAACAGAGTCGTGTGACAGACACAGTGATGAAGCTGGTATGTGTTTGCAGTACACAAGCCATGGTTAAGACAGCTGACTCCACTGTGATGTGACCCTGTCTCTCTCTCTCAAAAAAACTCTGCATTTGAACAGTCAATAGCAAATACTTAAACTAATAACAAAACAGTAGCTGATTCAGAAGCGCCAGATTGTCATAGCAAAGTCAGAATTACCTCCTCTCCTAGGTTCACGAAACGGTTGTCCATAAAATGCATTGCTGTTCTGTTGTAAGTAATCCTAAAGATTCCTAAATGCATCTACTTTCGGAAGGCCAAATCAAGTGCTTTTGCTTTCGCCTAGAAACACACAGCGTCTCCCTGACATGCTGCTTCAACACTAACTGCGGTTACTGAAACCACGCCTTCTTTCTTTGCGTGAACATTTGGGCAGCATTATGCAAATATTTCTACATAGTGAGGTAGATATGTGGGGGCGTGTTAGAATGAGCCGTTTTAGGGGGGCGTGGCAGAGTCTTAACTTTGATAAAGAATATCTCTTTGGTTTTGAGACTTTAGTCTTTGCAACTTCAGGGATCTTATCTATGCACAATCAGCTTGTAACACTCCAAAGAGAAAGGAAAACTTGAAATCGCATCATATGACCCCTTTAAAGAGCTTGAGCATTTAAAGCAGTAGACGACAAAATGGCAGCACATACTTATAATTAACAGAACATTATCATCCGTTGGCGTGGATGCCAGTATAGATATCATTATAGTTATCTTTATAATTATCGTTCTTGGTGTTAATGAGCCTTTTTTATGTTAAAAGTTATTGATTAAGAAAAATATTTTCAGTTGGTTTCAATTCAAACCCAAAGACCAGAAATACACTTAATGCCAAGTCACTGGTCGCTTCCATTGTAGACTCGTTATTAGTCTAGCCAGTGAGGTGAAGTTCTCTTGCCTCACAGGTACTGCTTGGAAAAGGAAGACTCTAGTGCATATGTGCTCTGTGATGTGATTGGCCAAACTGGGTTGGACCACGAATGGAAGACGGAGTGCTGTCGGGTTGTCGGTGACCACGAGAAGCCCCTCATGTTGCAGTCGCTCTGGAAACCCAAGGAGGGATTCTCCAGGCGTTTCGAGATCCAGAAAAGAGCAAACGTGGAGGCACTAAGTGCCAAGAATACAGACACCGTCACCGCAGGTATTGCAGCAAATAATTTTTTGAATGGTACCAGTCTTTTAAGTCCTCTCCACACCAAGGATGATAACTATAACAATATCAATAAAGTTTTAAAAATCATTCTAATTCTATGAGAATAGGGAATTTTCACACCACAGCTGTAATGGTAAAGCCACATGATATCGTTGGAATCACATTTTTTCAGCCGATGAACGTTAAAAAACATTGACAGCCATTCAGAATCCGTCACCTTTAAAGAATTTGAACTTTTAAAGTGGCAGGAGACAAAACTGGGCGTGCTTGTAATAAACAGAATGTTTTCATGCGTTGGTGTAGACCAGGGGTGGGCAAACTTGGCCCTTCCAGGCCACTTTCCT
>NW_015548233.1:159395-161176 GCF_001515605.1 Sinocyclocheilus anshuiensis | reverse complement strand
GAGTCATATCAGGGTTGGATCAAATCTCTGCAGGAAAGTGGCCTGGAAGGGCCAAGTTTGCCCATCATTGGTGTAGACACTAATATAGTTATCGTTGTAGTTATCGTTCTTGGTGTGAACTGCCATTAGAGATGTTTTGACTAGTTGACCTTTGATCTATGTTCCAGTTGACACAATTTAGGAATGTTTTAACAGTGTGAGGTACCTCACGGCTTATCCCAACAAAAGCCTGTCAGCAAGAAGCGTACTGAAATTGCTCTCTCAGAAGTATGTTTTATTGGGATAGTCCTATCAGCTCTCACACTGAGCTTTCCCACCGCTCTTCAGCCGCCAACATCGAAATGGCCGCTTGTTTTTCTTTCCGAGCCTGTTTCCTGCACTCTTGAGGGTGTTTTTTGTTTTGGCATGGGGCTGTGGTGTTCCACAGGGTTCTCTTGAGAATCGATGACTGGGGAAGCTCGGCCCCCATCGCTGTGTGTTCTGGCAGAACAATGTAGATGACCGCCCATTTCCACAGCTGATAATGCCCGGAGTGCCGCTGGGTGTGAAAGCCTGAGCTCTGAGAACATTTCACAGCACTTCAATGCTGTCCAGTTCTGAGCATTGGTTATTAAAATGGGATTAAATACATAAAGGATATTTGTGCTATTTAACATATTTAATTATTTCAGGTTTCCATAATATTCTGAGTTTGCTTTTCACTGTTTGTAGTCATTTTGAGTAATACTGAATCTGTTTTTGTGCAAGTGAGAACTACAGTAACATCATGTTCACACAACGCCTCTGCACTTACTCCCGATTTCTCTCAACATGAGGACAGGAGAGTTGTCAGTCAATATATGGGAAAACAAAGTAACTGGCATTACTTATCTCAACATGAGGACAGGAGAGCTGTCAGTCAATAAATGGGAAAACAAAGTAACTGATGTTGCTTATCTGAAAAAAGTAACTCCGATATTTTCTTCTAAATTAAAAAGTAATCTGATTACTTTTAATACGCTGTAGGTCACTCCCATCCAGAGTCATCCTATAGCAGATCATCTAAACAAAATGTGGCAGATTTACAGCTATATTTACAAGAACGTATGAAAGCATAACATTTATTGTATTTCATTTCATCATTTTAGGCAGTTATGACTTTATGCTGCTTTTTGTTGCTCATGCAGTAAGAAATCTGACAAATGGATACTCTGTGCTATCATCCTGCTTGTTTGTTTTTAATATAAAAAAGTTCTATTTTTGGCAAATGCAAAAGCCCTTTCACACTAAAATTGCTTATTAGTATGGTGGAATTGGATCATTGAAGGTCAGTAGCATTGGTTATTAAAATGGGATTAAATACATAAAGGATATTTGTGCTATTTAACATATTTAATTATTTCAGGTTTCCATAATATTCTGAGTTTGCTTTTCACTGTTTGTAGTCATTTTGAGTAATACTGAATCTGTTTTTGTGCAAGTGAGAACTACAGTAACATCATGTTCACACAACGCCTCTGCACTTACTCCCGATTTCTCTCAACATGAGGACAGGAGAGTTGTCAGTCAATATATGGGAAAACAAAGTAACTGGCATTACTTAATTGGCCAGCTATCCAGTGCGTTGTGATTGGCCGAATACCTCAAGCGTGAGACGTAAATGTTACACCCCTACCATACTGTGATGATGTGTCCCGGTGCGGCAAGACAAAAACAATAAAACCCATTATAACGAGGCATTCGTTGTATCCAGTGGGGACATAATTATGGATTATAATGACTTATACTGTCTTTTTACGTGT
>NW_015548233.1:156197-158220 GCF_001515605.1 Sinocyclocheilus anshuiensis | reverse complement strand
AGCCCTACTCTACACTGCCCAAAACTCGCGTTTGAATCATCAGTGGCAAATTCTTTAAATATAAAAAACATACTCACAGGCTGTGAGTCAGAACAGCCAGCATTGTTGTCTACTCTACCAGGATCAGGAAACAGTCCTCCGTAAAATGTGCTGCACACATTTGAATATTTGGGTTGAACTGTTCTGGAACAGTGTTGTAAATACAACTTAACCACTGATTTCTAGTTGTGTCCTCTTTTGGGAGACCAAACAATGTAGTTTGGCTTTCGCAACGAAACACACAGCGTCTACACGACATGGCGGCGGCAACAATACTACAGCGAGAATAAGATCTTCTGTATGCACGAATAGCTTTTAACACTCCAAAGACAAAGGAAAACATGAAATCGCATCATATGACCCCTTTAAGCAAATGTTGTCTATAGGTTTTTATGTGTAAATCATATATTTAAAAAAAATTGTATCACCTCAGGCCTCAATGCCCAAGCCCGAAAGCTGCAGCACGCCCGTTCGCGGGTCACCTCCCTGTATGTGGATGGGACGAATGAAGGGGTGGATGCTCTGGGTATCTGGAGGAGCTTGAGTGACATGGATGTCTCAACTATGGGAAAAGAAGCCAGTGAGACCCATAATGCACCTCTACAGGAGGATCCAGATGCAGAGGCTGATAAAGAGGCTCACCGCCTTAACGCAGAGAAAGAGGAGACGGAAAGCAGCGATGACAACAACACACAGTACTCCATCCACCTGCCCTTTGATTTCCCATATTTCCTTCTGCTGCAAGGATACAACCACAGACAGGTAGAACAGTGGCTGTTTTGACTATGTGCATCAGTGATTTACTAATCATATGGCTTTTTGAGAAGAACTTTTGGCTTTTTAAGACGCATTCAGTAGTTTGTTGCTAATATAAAAAGGTTTTTCATGTCAAGATAAACATTATATCATTGATACATTTTTTAGCTATATCGCCCAGCCCTATGTAAACATACCACAAGGGAGTTTGAGATATCAGTACTTAAAGTACACAAAGAACAGTGATGCTAACGCTAGCTAAATGCTACTGAATGCCCCTTTTGAAGTGGATGAAAAATCTCACATTTTACATTAAAGGAAGGGCCCAAGCCATATACAGTGCCTTGCGAAAGTATTCATACCCTTTATTTTTTTCACATTTTGTTATGTTGCTGCCTTATGTTAAGTAAATTTATTTTTTTTTAAAAACTGAAATAAGTGCATTGCATAAGTATAACTAAATATTTTGCTGAAGCACCTTTACAGTCTCAAGACTTTTTTGTTTGATACGACAAGCTTTTCTCGTCATCATTTGGCAATTATCTGCCATTCTTCTCCTCACCTCTTCACCTCTCAAGCTCTGTTAGGTTGGATGGGGCAGACGCACATTTTCAAGTTTCTCCAGAATTATTTGATTGGGTTCAAGCTCAGGCTCTGGCTGGGCCACTCAAGGACATTCACAGAGTTGTCAATAAGCCACTCTTGCTGTGTGCTTAGGTTCATTGTCCTGTTGGAAGGTGAACCTTCTGCTCAGTCTGAGGTTCTGAATGCTCTGGACTGGGTTTTCATTAAGGCTATCTCAATATTTTGGTGCATTGAGCTTATCTTCTACTCTGACGAGTCCCTCGGTCCCTGCCGCTGAAAAACAGCCCCACAGCATGAGGCTGCTACCAGCACACTTTACTTTTGGGATGGTACTCTTCAGGTGATGAGCAGTGCCTGGTTTCCTTCAAACATGATGCTTGGAATTGAGGTTCATCAGACCAGTGACTCTTGTTTCTCAGAGTCTGAGAGTCCTTTAGGTGATTTTATGCAAAATCCAAGTGTGTTTTCATGTGTCTTCACTGAGGAGAGGATTGAGTTTGGCCACACCAGCATAAAGCCCAGACCGGTGGAGTGTTGTAGTGATGTTTGTCTTTCTGTAGATTTCTTCTATCTCCAGTCTAACCAAAGCCCTTCTCCATCAGTTGCTCAGTTTGGCCAGGAGGCCAGCTCTAGGAAGAGTCCT
>NW_015548233.1:140992-156064 GCF_001515605.1 Sinocyclocheilus anshuiensis | reverse complement strand
AAAAATAAAGACTGACATCTTTATTTAACCTAAATCTGTAATTACAGTTATTTAATTTTAGTTATATAATTCATATACATATCATTTATATATTTATAATAACCCAATTTGAAGCAAAAACAGAATGCATTTTTTTTTTCTGTTTACAGACTTCATATTTTCACATAAATGACATTTTGGAAAACGCTTGCATTGCAACGCAGTTTGTGCAAGTCCAGAACAGAGACGAGTTGCAATAAGACAAAAAATGGCCAGTTGCCGATCGCGTAAGTTCCAGAGGAAGCTCCTTCGGCCGTCCTACACACACGTGACTGACCACTCGCTCGCACCAACAGGAGGAGGGTCATGTTACTCTCTACACTGCACTCAACCTGAGGGATTCCTACACTTTCAGTCTTTGAGGAGAACATGAAAAACAGCGCATACCGCAGGAACGGTATAACGGAAAAGATTAGTGGTTTTGAAACCTTGAAATTTTCAAATCGCGGTATACCTTGAAACCGGTAATCGGCCCATGCCTAGTATAGACCTTGTATTAATGGGTCAGTTTGACCCATTTCAATTTTTGAGTTGTTGGAAATGCTCATGATGCTTTGAAATTTTGTGACTTTTTAAGGTCATATACTTGCCTGCAAAGGGGTGAAACTTTAATATATTGTGGAATTTGCGTGCAAAATTTAGGCTATATTATGGTGTTTTGTCAATTCGACCCACGTATTTCATTGTTAAAAGCAGCTGAAAACTTTATATATGTATTTGGTTTGAGGGCATTTATGTTTACATTTATGCTGTCATCTGAAGAAACGTACATTGCATTGCAGGCTTACAATTTTATCAGGTTTTGCACACCCTGTTGAACAAGCTGCTTCAGTGTTATTTAATGCTTTTTTTGTTCTTTTAGCCTTGATATCTTACTAGCATCATTCTGAGGTGCTACATATGTATCATATAATGGTCGAACATCGCAATATTTGTCAAAATAACAAACAAGCATAGCACAATGTGATCAAATGTCCCTGGGCCCAGTTAAAGACGCTTTCCTAAACCTTACATAAGTCATTGGCGCATTCATCCCATGTTGTTGACAGTGCAGTAAAGGCTTGACTGAAACAGTGAAGGAAAAAGAGATTGAGGCCTGTTGATTCCATCACACCACAACAGCTGAAATCAATTCGATTAATTAAATAACAAACAATTCTGTAGTTCCATCCATCCATCTGTTCTCTAAACCAGTGGTTCCCAACCCTGGTCCTGGAGGCACCCCAACACTGCTCATTTTGCATGTCTCCTTTCTCTGACACACCAATTTCAGGTCTTGAAGTCTCTACTAATGAGCTGATGACCTGAATCAGGTGTGTTTGATTAAGGAGACATGCAAAACGTGCAGTGTTGAGGTGCCTCCAGGACCAGGGTTGGGAACCACTGCTCTAAACCACTTGTCCTGTGTAGGGTTGTGGGAGATGCTGGAGCCTCCAATGGATAAATGGCCAGTCCTCCACGGCAAATCAATAGTTTCCTTAAAACAATAACAAGAGACATTCTCTCTCTTCAACAGCGACTGCAGTAGCTTCTCTAGTGTTTGAAGAACATGTTAAATGTAGCAATCTGTGTGGGAAAGCCAGGCACGTTTTCAGAGACAGGAACTGCGCTACCCTGCTATTGCTCAGTCAGTCTTGCTGAGTATGCATTGTCAAGTGTGTGTGAGTTTTTGCATGTACACACTACACTGGAAAAACCATAACTATACAACGTAACCACAGGGAAAAAAAGAGCTATAGACATGAAACTCCATTCACAAGCCATTTTTTTTTTGATTTTTTCAAATGTGGAATATTTATAGTTGAAACTGAATATTCAATGAGAATCCGTCTAGAGTTGAACTGATTGTGGAAAGTGAGTAGAATGGAGCCAGATAAATAGTTTCAGAGGCAGAGAAAGTTATTATAATTTCATTCAAGATTATGAAGACAAACTCAAAGCACATGCATGTGGTTCTAGCAGTAAGTATATGCGTATTGTCTTGTTTAAATGCTGAACTATAATCAGCAGTTAAAATTCCCGTGCTGTGAGGACACGTGCAGCACTGCACTTTACTGTAGGTAATAATCAGCATTGTTTACTAAGCCTGCGGTGAGCCATAGCTCTGACACAACTCATTCTGCCACGCACTGCTGTTTCTCTTGCTTTTGTCCATAGTCCCTCGAGCCTCTACGTTTTCGTTTTTAGCTGGAAAAGTTAGTCTTCCTGTTTCACAATGTCTACACCAGATTGCTCCCATCCTATTATAATCAACAAAGCAGCGTATACTGGAAACTCTGAACTTTAGGAAATGTAGTAATGAAATTAAAATCGACATAATTTCAGTCTCATATGGGTTTGTTTTTCCCCACACAAATGACATGAAATGACATCTACTGACTGCATTTATCTGTATTCAGGGAAATATTGATCATGTGATTTTAATATCAGTGTTCCAACAGCTAAAATGATGAATTATTTTAATTAGTAATACGGGATAATTCATGACAGACTCTTGACATTTACATTGTACCTGGTCTTGAAAGTGGGCTTCATTCTTGGCCGCTTTAGCCATGATGGGGTCCTCAGTCCATTTCCACAAGAAACAGTTTGTGTCAAGCAAAAGAGTTTTAGAAAGGGGTGAATGAGAGTGAGTTTATGGCGTGAAGTGCTTGGGAGATTATCTTCGGTTAAAGGACTTAGAACAGCTCTATGTCAGTCACTCATAGTTCTGAGAGGTGCTTCTTCAGAGCAGCAGAATCATGTGTTTTAGCGGCTCAAAGTGGATCAATCGACCAACAGTGCAGTCTGTTTTGACGCCTATAAGGCCATCCTTATATTGCACTTCTTCCTTCTGTTACAATCAATTGTCAGTGCACTGGGATTACATAACACATTGATTCTTGAGACATGAAACAAAGCTTGTGTCCCACACCTTTAACTGACATTAGTTTAAAATATAACAGCAGTTACTCTTTAAAATTCCACAAAATTCTAAAAAAAAAAAAAAAATCCACTAAAAGCACCTGTCTATAAACCATAATTCAACAGATAATATGGATTAACATATTTGAATTAGAAATATTTATCTTTAAAAGTAACATGGTACAGAAGAGGTTGTCTTTAAAAATAAAAACCTTTTGTAAGGTTTCACAAATGTACCTCAAAACTATACTTTTTGTCAAAATTATAGCTATTTATATCTATAGATTTTTATTTAAAAAAAAAAAGATACAATTCAGTAGTATTAAACTCAGCCTTTGTCATGAAGGTCCTCTTTGTATAATTTTAGTCCTATTTTAGCAACATTAATTCTGATAAATGTTATAGTTTAAACTTTAAATATATACATGTATAATTTTAGGTAATCACAAAAATTGTAAAGAAAATGTTTCAGATTTTTTATTATTTTTCTATTTTAAGTAGGTCCCGATAGTAGCTAAAAACACCCCAAAAATAAAATGGTTTCCGCATTTAATACAAAATATTATTATATTGTTAACACCATAAGAACAGTACTCACAAATAATTCATAATCAAATGCTAATGCTAGAGATTTCAATGTGTATAATGAATATTTAACTTAACAGTGCATAACATTTTTGTATCAAGACCATGTTGACACATTTTGAGTGTTAGGCAAAGAAAAACTTTTTTTGAGAAAATGAAAGATGCAGGAAGTGTCACCAAAACAAAAGGCAAATACATGTTTTACAGATTTATCCCAAAATCTCTAATCCTTGGTATATAGATCATTTTCCCCACACTGTTTGTCCCAGTACTTAACGATGAGTAAACTCACTCGAAGTTTTGTTTCGGAGTCTATTGGCCAACAGTTATTTCGGTTAATAAAATCTCCTGTTTTTGCTGTTAATCTCTTCTCAGGACTTTCTGATCTACCTGATGAGTGGGAACAGTTGTATATTTGGCTCCTCCATTGAAACCTCCACTGGTAAGAATGAGGAGACCCTGAAAGTGGACGTCCTACTCTTTGCTCCTGACATCCTACCTCAGCACTGCTGCGTACAGCGCCTTGATGCCACCAGTGACCAAACCAAGGGAAGTAGCAAGATGCAAACCATGCTCAGAACCCTCCACAGTGCATGTGTTACGCACAACGGCGTCCCCCTTGATGACGAGGTTGAGTTGTGTCCAGGGGACCTGGTGGGGCTCGGTCAGCACTATCTCTTTATGTTCAAGGACCCTACGGCCTCAGGAGCCTTTCAGACCCCATCCTGGATGGCCACGCTGTGTCCTTCTACCACAGCGTCACCCTGTAATCTGTGTGGAACATCCGTCAGGAGGAGGAGGACTCAAAAAATGGCCGCCCGCTGGAGGGACTTGGACGGCAGGGTGGTGTCGCTGTCCTATCAGGTGCAGCACGAAGATCAGGTCTTGGAGAAGATTCTCAGTATGGTGGACCCAGGAGGGGAAGAACCCAAACTTACTTCAGCCTTTCTGCTCTGTCTGTGCATTCAGCACTCCGCCACCAACTTTGAGTTGGTTCACCTCCGGAAATTGCTGCTCTCTATCGCTAATCAGATCCAGTTCACCATGTGGGTGAGTGGGAGTTTATAGAGTACAAATAGCAGCCAACAATACCATTAACAAGAAAAGCACCATGCCATTATAAGAAAGTACCTTGGAGTATACCATGGTTGTAGTCATTTAGTACTATGGTATATCAAAGTCTATGATGTCCATATGATGCCATTTAAAGGACAAGAGCATGTCCTGTTTGACACCCCTTTTGGCTAGCTGAAATAGGTCATTGTTGTCATCAGAGATTAAAGGTTGTGGCACACTTAAACAGATCTGCACTTCTGAGATGTTTTTTTCCTCCACTACAGGAAAGAACAAAAGAACTCGCAGCTCTGCAGCCAGACATGTGAGAGAGCTTATATCTTTCTGCAACCATTCTTCTTTCACACGCCTCTCTGAAATAAGAGCAGGGGACTTAAAGAACGGCAGTAACTAGCTCATTATCACCCATGGTGATGTGTGTGTTCAGCTGACTTTTGTTTTCTCTGTGGTGCCCAATCATGACCCGAGACAGGGCCACTTGAGGATGTCATTAACTGTTGGAAGTGTCCAGTAATGAATCTGTCTGCAGAGAGACAGCAGTGTTAAAGTGGTTCAGGCTCTGATTGTCTCGTGTTTAAATTGTAGATTTGGCTAGCAGAGAGCTGGCATTTTCTATCAATTGGTTTTCCGCTTAGTCCACATCCTGATTTTTTATCTTTTCCCTCCATATTGTGGTGAGGTATACAGATTAGTGGTTAGAATGGAAGTACTAAAGGGGGGGAAATTAACCTCAACATCTTTGAAAATTAACCTCAACATCTCAGCAAAAACATAGAAAAGGTTTCGCAAGCGTTTAGGTATAGAAGGTTGTGAAGCCAGTGACACCATTGCACCAAGCTAAATCAGCTTTTCTTTGTCTGATTTAGTTAGTTGTTAGGATGGTTGGTTGGACTTTTAGACTGACAGATGTTTGGTTGATTGGATGAATGAATGAATGAATGAATGAATGGACAGTTGGACAGACAGATACATAAATGGTTAGTTGATGGTTAGTGATTGGTTGGTTGGACAGACAAATTAGTGGATGGATGGATGGATGGTTGGTCAGACAGATACATAAATGGTTAGATGGATGGTTGGTGATTGGTTTGTTGGTTGGACAGACATGGACACAGACTGAAAGGTTGATGGATGGATGTAGGTTGGTTAGAGAGACAAACTGATAAATGTGCAGCTGGGCGATTTGTTGGATAGACCAAATAAATAGGTGTATATAGACAGGCAAATGGTTGGTTAGTTGGTTGGATGGACATCATTTTTGATGGATAGACAGATAGATGGTTGGTTAGAAAGAAAGATGGATAGTTTTTTGGACAAATGAATAAATAAATGGATAGAGAGATGGATGGTTGTTTGGATAGATATTTAGACTTAAAGACTAGGTAGATCCGTGGTTTGTTAAACAAATGGAGAGATGTATGGTTTGTTTGGTTGGACAAGCTTATAGATAGGTGTTTAGATTATAGATAGATGGTTGTTTAGTTGGTTGGATGGACAGATATCTTGATGGATAGACTGATTGTTGGTTGGCTAGTCAGATCAAGGGATGATTGTTTAGATCAATGGTAAATTGGTTGGTTGGTTTGTTGGTTAGACAGATAAATTAATAGATGGATGTTTGGATAGACACATACATAAATGGTTATATGATGATATGGTGATTGGTTTGTTGGTTGGACAGACATGTAGACAGACAGACAGGTTGATTGATGGATGGCTGGTTAGATAGATGATTCGTTAGGTGGTTGGGTGGACAGAAATTTTGATGGATAGATAGCTGTATAGATTGTTGGTTAGATAGAAAGATGGTTGCTTGGTTGGTTAGACAGAGATTTAATCAAAAAAGATACAGAGGTAAATTGTTGGTTGATTGGTTGTTTTGGCAGATATTTAGACTGACAGGCAAAAAGGTAGAAGGATGGTTGGTTAGACAAATGGATAAATGTATGGTTGGACCAGCTTATAGACAGGTGTTTATAGACAGATGTCTGGTTGGTTGGATGTACAGATATTTTGATGTATAGATGGTTAGTCAGACAGATCAAGGGATGGTTGTTTAGGTCAATGGTTGATTGGTTAGACAGGTAAATAGATGGTTCTTTAGAGATAAGGATGGTTGGTTAGACGGATGTTTGTTTGTTTGTTTGTTTGTTTGGACAAAAAACTATATAGCTGGACAGATGGTTGGCTGGTTTGGAGAATCAATGGTTGGTTGGTCTGATAAAGAATGGATGATTGGTTTGTTGGATAGGCAGACTGAGTGATGGATGGATGGATGAATAAACTTAACACGAGTCTGTGTTTTGATAACGTCAACATTGTGCTCTCTATGCTACAGAAGCACCAGTGATATGTCAGCAGAGCAGCAAGTGTTGAACATCAAGGATCTGATGTCAGGCCTGCAGCCGCTGGTGCTGTGGATGTCCAACTCCATTGAGCTGCTGCACTTCATTCATCATGAGGTCCCCCTTCTCTTAACGTGGGGACAGCAGGACAGACAGGAAATGGACAAAGGTACCAGCCTTCCCTCTGTGTTGTCCTAAATTACACTAAATATGTGTTAGATCACTGTGACACACGGTCTCTTCGGCTCATTGCTGTAGTTATTGGTTCAGAACAAAAGAATGCTGGTTCTTGAGGTCTTTTGTGAATGTGCAATAATATCATGTCTTCATCGGCTCAGAATCAATGGATTGTCAGATCCAGTCCACACGAGCTGCCAGCGAGGAGGCCATGACTGTCCTAGAGGAAGTCATCATGTTCACCTTCCAGCAGTGTGTCTACTATCTCACTAAAGTAAGTACATTAAAGACCATTATGTCCATCTATTGATTAAATTATTGAAATCTTTTGTGTGGTTATGCAATATATTTAGTATATTACTACTAAAAGTATAACCTTTTAGTAATTGTTCTTGATCGGTAATGATAATATTACATTAAATATGTTCCTCATAGCCCTAAAAGATGTAAAATATGTGAAACAGGACATAACTGCGTAAACACCATTCTGTGCTTCCAGTCTGTAAGTCAAAATAAAGTCATAACAAGGCAGTGGAGACATAGGGATTGGCCATAGCTATTGGTGAGCGAGATAACTTGTCCTCTCCTCCCAAAGAATCAAAAACAAACACATTAACAGTGTATTTTCTCAAGGCTTAAGCTAATGACAAATCCCTGCCTCTCTCAGATGAGCGTGGAATGTTTTGGAACACGATGTCGACAACATTTATTTTCTTGCTGGATTTGTCTGTTGTTGTCCTTGATAAATGTCTTAAAGACATAGTTCAATCAGACTGAAATTGTCATTTTCTGTTCATTGTTATTTTCTCCATTGTTATTTTCTCCATAACATAACAACATAAGGAGAATTGTTTAGTTTCTAACTATTCCTTTAATGTTTGATGTGCCTCATTGGGAACCTCTGAGGAAACCAGAGCTGTTATTAAATAACTTGTAAATAATTCATATAATAAAAAACTAACTTAAAAAAACATGCCATGTTTAAATAAAAGAACCGAAGTACTTTAGTTAGTACTGAATTTACAAATACTGAAACTGAAATAACTATAATTTAATGCTAAACAGAAATATATTAAAAATTATAAAAATGAAAAATGCACATAACAGCATTACTAAGCTAATATTGAAATAAAAAATGACAATATTAAAATAAAAGCTAATTAAAAATAAATACTACTGTATAATAGTATATAAACAGTGGTAAAATAACACTTAAGGAAACTTTTTAAGTACTTTAGTAAGTACTGAATTTACTAATACTAAAACTGAAATAACTATAATTTAATGCTAAACAGAAATATATTAAAAATTATAAAAATCAAGCGTAGCGTTAGTTCTGGCAGGTCACGTTAGTCAAGCTCGCATCAGCTGACCTTCAGCTGATCCCCATCTACCTATGGGACTACGACACCTATCTAAGCATTGATATATAAGGTCCCTCAGTATTATCAGCAGTTTTCGCATTGCTCAATAGCTAATTACCCTCCTCCATCCCCAGCTCCTCCTCTGTAAGTCAGGATTCAGCCTTCTGATTATCCTTTGAATCAGACTAATTCTAAAATGTGTACATACAATGATTGAACTTTAACAATATCTGCAATACATTTATGTTGGTTCTGTTCTGTTTACACGGGGGGGGTTATCGCTGCTCTCCCTGCTCTCATCCATGCTAGGCTGCATGGAGGCGCAGGGAGTTCTTGCCCAGAACAGAACCATACCGCCAATCCAAACTGTATGCTAATTGTCAATCATCTTTGACGATAGTGGTCCTGACAGAAATGAAAAATGCACATAACAGCATTACTAAGCTAATATTGAAATAAAAAAATGACAATATTAAAATAAAAGCTCATTAAAAATAAATACTACTGTATAATAGTATATAAACTGGTAAAATAACACTTAAGGAAACATCATGTAAATTATTCTCTATTGCATTATGTCAGTTACATCAGTTCAGTGGTGCAGAAAATCCTGCAGGTGATGAAGTCACCTTGAAATCCGGGCTAGTTGGAGACAAGAAATTCCAAATATGTGACGCATCTGTTGCAGATTAACTTTGTGGATAAATAGTAAATGGAAAGGTTGCGTCTTTCACAGTTTAGTCGCTCCAGTCCTGTCCTATAAAACAACTGGCATATCAGGGGTTAAGAGGACTGTCAGTAGAGCAGACAGGAAGGCCTTAGTTACCCATCCTCTGCCTGACGGGGAAGCAGCTGTGGACCACCACATTTGGACACAGAGTTCATCTGTTTCCTGAGCAGGAAATATTCTGTTCTCGTCACCAGAAAGGGAGAGGAGTGTCCAGTTAAAGCAGGCAGAATGCCTTTCAGGAAGTTTACAGTTGCATGGAGTTTAGTTTCTGAAGCATTAGCATGTACATCTCTTTGAAGAAGGCAGACTGACAGATGTCAGACTGTGTAAGGTGATTGGAGCATACGGATCATTAAACAAAAAAAAGCATAAACTGCTTTTCTATTCAAACGGATTTCAGCATAGCATTTAGATATTTCGGTTGTATATCATTTGCTGTGAATGGTGGGATCCAGGCATCTCTTAGTCATGATAATAAATGCTACGATGTCATGGCTATGACATAAAGGCAAGAATGTGTCAATCAGTGATGAGTCATGGGGGCGGGACCTTTGGCTCTGGTTAGTTCTCAATGACATCATATGGCTGAAGTGCATAGAGTGTGAAACACTTGTTTCGGCTTTATTAACCTTTGCTGTGCCCTGACAAATTGGCAGTGTGTGTGTGTCATTTACACACACATTTACCCATGTTTAAAGAATTTGCATGCACAAAATCCAGTCATTTCAATCAGAATCCATGGATTGGCAATTTTGTGTAAGGGCGAAAAATTTCCCCATGCAGATTACGCAACAGGTTCGGATTGGTCACAGATTTGCTGCTTGGTTTGACTTCTGTGACTTCTGTGTGAGCTGTGCTTCCTAGATTTCTACACTATTGACAACAGACAATAGCCTTTTTTTTTTGCTCACAAAATTTCGCCAAAATTTTGCAGTTGTAACCGCACCTTTACATTGAAATAAATTGTTTTATTTGCAATGGATGGTCATAGTGATGGTGAGCTGTTTCATAAATCACTTCACTATTGACAATAGATAAAGAACCTTATTTTCACCAAAATTTCAGCATTTCACTCGCATTTGCGACAAAAAAAGCCCCTCAGTTTTAGGAAATTTAAGTCTTAAATATCTTAAATTGTATACAAAATGTCTTAATTATTTTAAGAGGTCTTTAATTTGGGGATTGAAGAACAGAAATTGCAAAACTGCCTAATGTTATTAAACTTGAAAAGGCTATGATTTAATTAAATAAATATGAGAAATGCACATTTTAAAGTAAAAATGTAGCGCTGTTGCGCTTTCTACAGACTCAATGTTTCAGAGGCGTTCGCAATCAACAAAAAATGCACATTTATGCCAATTGCTTATGATCGACTGTTGATGATTTATGGCAATGTTTACTTTATGGTGTGAATATTTTAAGACAATCGTAAGAGTGCATATTTTCATCACCCGCATCCGTTTAAATGATCAGTCAGCATAGCAGAGACTTAAAAAGTAGAGCCTATAGAAGCATGTATTTCAGGCTTGCAAATAAAATTCATGCAATATTGTTTTTTTGCCTGTTTAATATTGGTATTCTGCAAACGTGGCCAGACCTTTAGTTTGAAATCTGATGTTTCATTTGCAGTGGATGGTCATAATCTCTTGCCAGAACTTTTCTCTTTCCTTATTTCCTTGTGCTTAAAGAACCAACTTCCTGATGAATGCGGTATGATTTTGTTCCTTTATTTCAGGGTTTTGGATCAGTATGCTGTGTTTTTGTGAACTCTGTGATAAAAATACGTTCCCGCCAGTCTCTCAGCCTTGCCTGAGTTCCCGTCTGGCACAGTTTATCTGCTTGGTCTTATTCGTTTACACAGAATCCTTTTATCTGTTCCTGAGGGGCAGCAGTGGTTTAGTCATTGGGGATAGTGAGTGTGGATGTGAGATGCATCTGCTGGCTTAGTCTTATCTGAATGATACTCAGGACTCTCACTGGTGCTGTAACAATGGGCAGTCAGGGAAGAGACATTCTCCAGAGTCCAGTCACAGCCACATATCACCCCGCTGAGAGGAAGTCAGCCTGTGCCGTACTTCCTGTTGGCTCAGACGCGACGTTCAGGAACTGCACACAGCACTGCTCCTGGCTACGTCCTCTGTACTGAAAGCACAAATAATGGGATCTGTCTGTGCTGTGTTTTCTCTAATGTTTTAGGGTTACATTTATACATTCAGAATTTACAGATTTTTAGAGTTACATATTATGTATTCAGCTAAACATTCAGGATTGATAAATATAAATATATATTCTGATATTGATACATATATACTACCACACTAAAGTTTGGAGTGGTAAGATTTGTTAGAGTGCATTTTACTTGATCAGAAATACAGTAAAACCGTAATATTGTGAAATATTATTACAATTTAAAACAATTATTTTCTATTTTAATTTATTTTAAAATGTAATTTATTCCTGTGATGCAAAGCTGAATTTTCAGCATCATTACTCCAGTCTTCAGTGTCACATGATCCTTCAGAAATCATTGAAATATGCTTATTTGCTGCTCAAATAACATTTCTTATTATTATCAACGTTGTGCTTCTTAATATTTTTATGGAAACTATCATTTTTTTTTTTTATAAAAACTTCAAAAGAACATTATAAAATGTCTTATAAATGTCAGTATTAATGTATTTCAAAGAAGAAGAAAAATCATACTGACCCAAAACTTTTGAACAGTAGCATATACTGAGATTTACAACAATTCAAACTGTATTATGATTATTAATTATATACCTTAAAATATACAAGTATATATTTAGAATCTGGATAGAGATATTTTCAGATATATTTTATTTTATTTATATATATTTTAAACTATTATTATTATATATTCATATTTGAAAGTCAAGATTTTTCATATTTATATAGTCATATTTACAGTTAAATATTCAGATTTAAAAATATGTATTTTCTGTATCTGTATTTTTTTATGTTAAAGAAAAAAACCATACTGCATAATTGTCATGATTTAGTAATGAATAAATGTATACATTCATGCATGTTGCAAAATAAAGTCTCCTTAAAGGGTTAGTTCACCCAAAAATGAAAATTAGGCTATGAGTGCTTCAGTCCAAAAGAAGTTAAATAAAAAGCGCCCATGCATAGAAAAAAGTGTCACACGGCTCCGGGGGGTGAGTCGGGGGTGAGTAAAACGCAGCCTAATTTTCATTTTTGGGTGAACTAACTCTTTAAGTATATGTACTGCAGTACGTAAAGTGTTATATATGGAGAGGTTAGACAGTTTCTCTTAATAAAGCTATTAGACAACTTTTTAGCAAGTATTTAAGCTAGCAGCATTCACATGATAAGATTCTCTACAGTATATATCATTCAAGCGATTGGAAAACACAGCAAAACAAACATTTTACCCATCTCCTCTGTTAGAGTATGTATGCTGTGCTACCGGGGCTGCTGGATAGTAACCCTTTCTCTGAGAGCGGTCAGCTGCGCATGCCTGCGGGAGTCAGCCAAATCCTGGACGTCCTGAAGGAGGCGCTGCACGTGCTCAACACTTTCCAGGTGCACAGCGAGATCACATCTCAACTGCTGACCTACCTGTTCTTCTTCACCAATGCCTCACTCTTCAACACGCTCATGGAGAGAGGTGAGCACATGCGCTGAAGGTCCTTCTGAGGACTTGTTTCACCAAAACAGTCTGCTAGACTGTATAGTGAAAGTAAAAGTGATGTGACATGTGGCCAAGTATGGTGACCCATACTCGGAATTAGTGCTCTGCATTTATCCCATCCAAAGTGCACACACCGTGAACACACACCCGGAGCAGTGGGCAGCCATTTTTTGCTGCGGCACCCGGGGAGCAGTTGGGGGTTCTTGCTCAAGGGCACCTCAGTCGTGGTATTGAAGGTGGGAGAGAGCGCTGTACATTCACTCCCCCCACTCACAATCCCTGCCGGTACGAGACTCGAACCCGCAACCTTTGGGTTACGAGTCCAACTCTCTAACCATTAGGCCACGATTTCACGATTGTGACTTTTGACAATTACTGCAAAACTATAATGAATAACATGCTACCTCTTGCACTGATTGAGACTTCTGAATAAATATTGATATGGATGTTTTTAAGGGTCTGGAGGTGGCTTCTACCAGTGGTCTAGAGGAGTGCAGATCCGGGCCAATCTGGATTTGCTGATGGACTGGATTCAGAGCATTGGCATGGGAGATTTGGCTGCTGACTTCTTCCAGAGACTCTCTTCTGCCGTCAACCTGCTCGCAACTCCCAAGGAGACCCTACTGCAGGTCAGAAACACTTTGAACTGCTTGCACAGATGCAAATACAAGATATTTACAGATGTATTATACTAGAGATGTGCCTTTTATTCGCAGATTCCACTGCCATGCTCATGCACTCGTACACAAAAAAGTTCTGACACCACAAAAAAAAAAAAAATCCAATATCTGTAACAACTGCAAACAACATTCAGTTTAATAAACCCATAGCAGAACAAAAATCCAGTGCAGTAATAGACTGATTTATCAACCAGGCTGATAAATCAAACAATATTTGTACATTTTGTAAATATGTATTTTGCACACAATATTGAAGCCTTTTTTATGACCATTAAGATTAATAATGCATGCTAACATTGATTGATTGATTGATTGATTGATTGATTGATTGATTGAGAATGTTGGGGAAATGTTTTCTTTTCTGTAAGCAAAATATAATTTCTTTTCATTTTGGGGCAAAATATGATTTCAATTATTTAAGGTGAACCTACCCAATATGGTGTTTCCCATTGTCATGGAATACCTGGAAATATCAGGGAATTTTAACGACTGTGTTTTCCAGACATGGAAAAGTCATGGAAATGAATACATAATGAAATTAAAATAAAGAATTCAAACAAAGTTTCTATAGTTGAAATAAATTGGTAACACTTTACAAGAAGGTCCCATAAGGTAATGTTACTTTATGTTTGCATTAACTAACATTGAAAAACAATGAGAAATTAATTTGTTACAGTATGTATTAATCTATTTTTATATATATAGTCATGGCCAAAAATATCGGCACCCTTGGTAAATATGATCAAAGAAGGCTGTGAAAATTAGTCTGCATTGTTAATCCTTTTGATCTTTTATTTAAAAAAAATTCACAAAAATCTAACCTTTCATTGGATAATAAGAATTTAAAATGGGGGGAAATATCATTATGAAATAAATGTTTTTCTCTAATACACATTGGCCACAATTAACGGCACCCTTTTATTCAATACTTTTTGAAACCTCCATTTGCCAGTTTAACAGCTCTAAATTTTCTCCTATAATAGGGCCTTTCGCACCGCTTTAGTTCCAGAACTAAAGGTACAGTACTAAAGTACTGGGACGATTTTGCGCGAACTATTTTCCAGTACCATTTAAAGGGTTGCATTCGCACTGAGAGTGTGTACTAAGAAGTGACGTAAGCCGGTCAACAGCGACGTCATTTGTGCGCGGCGTTCAACAACAGAAACAAAGAACAACATTAACAACAGGAGGATGGAGGCCGCTGTGATCGGAGCTGTGTTTTTGTTGTGTCTCGCGGGTTTCACAATAATGGACATGGAAAGTCGACGTATACGTAAAGCGATTGAAAGAACGGAAAGGAGGACTAAGAATCTCCAACGACAACTGGCAGTGCTACATTTGCTACAAGTGCCTGCACTTCAGTGTCCGTCCATCTATCGCTGTTCTCCATACTTGCGAAATAAGTTGACACAATGTTTACAGTATGTTTACACGGTGTTTTAAATCATGGCGGGTGAGGGCGTTTTCATACGCGTTTGGCCAATCAATGTCTACTTAC
>NW_015548233.1:140431-140667 GCF_001515605.1 Sinocyclocheilus anshuiensis | reverse complement strand
AGAGTAATTTGAGTTTTTTTTTTTTTTGGTATATTCTCTAAGATATATATATATATATATATACATTTACATTTAGTCATTTAGCAGACGCTTTTATCCAAAGCGACTTAAAAATGAGGACATTGGAAGCAATCAAAAACAACAAAAGAACAATGATATTCAAGTGCTATAACAAGTCTCAGTTAGCTTAACACAGTACACGTAGCAAGGTTTTTTTTTTTTAAATCATATAATAC
>NW_015548233.1:140121-140389 GCF_001515605.1 Sinocyclocheilus anshuiensis | reverse complement strand
AAGTAATGAATTTAGGTAAAGGGGTGCAGAGCCAGTGGTGGTTTTGTAGGCAAACATCAATGCCTTGAATTTTTTGCGAGCAGTTATTGGTAGCCAGTGCAAATTGATAAGCAGAGGTGTGACGTGCATTCTTTTTGGCTCATTAAAAATGTATCTTGCTGCCGCGCTCTGAATTAACTGTAAAGGTTTGATAGAACTGGCTGGAATACCTGCCAAGAGAGCATTGCAATAGTCCAGCCTGGACAGAACAAGAGCTTGAACAAGGAGC
>NW_015548233.1:139752-139998 GCF_001515605.1 Sinocyclocheilus anshuiensis | reverse complement strand
GAGACTTGGTTGAACACAACTCGTTCAAGTGTTTTTGCAATGAAAGGAAGAAGGGAAACCGGTCTGTAGTTCTCTAAAAGAGATGGGTTAAGGGTGGGTTTCTTAAGTAATGGGGTTATACGAGCCTGCCTAAATGTTGAGGGAAAAACACCAGTGTGAAGGAATATGTTAATGATGTGAGTGAGTGCGGGTACAACTATAGGAGAAATGACTTGAAGGAGATGAGATGGAATAGGATCAAGCGGA
>NW_015548233.1:136749-139623 GCF_001515605.1 Sinocyclocheilus anshuiensis | reverse complement strand
CTGTGTGTTTCATTGTGAAAGCGAAACTATTTTGTTTGGCCTTCCAAAAGAGCACGATATCCGCTTCGACATGCCTAGAGCTGATCCGTGCTGGTCGCTGAGGGAATACATCAACTTCGCGTTGTGGATCGCCGGATCGGCTTTCACCGTGGACGATGTGAAGTCCAGCCCGGTGTCGTCACATATGGTTCCTTCGTCGAATCCGCCGGCCGTGCCGTTCTCAAGCCTCCAAATATTCATTTGTGTGCAGCACATTTTATGGAGGACTGTAAAGACAGTATAAGTCATTATAATCCGTAATTATGTCCCCACTGGATGCCACAAATGCCTCGTTTGTAATGGGTTTTCATGTTTTTGAATCGTCGCTCCGGCCAGACAGGGCATCACATTATAGTAATGGGTGTAATTTCCGTCACACGCTTGAGGTATTCGGCCAATCAAAACGCACTTGATAGCTGGCCAATCAGAGCACACCTCGCTTTTCAGACCAATGAGCTTTGTAAAAATCGACGCGTTTCAGAAAGGCGGGGCATAGAGAAGCAACAATAATGTACAGTATGTGGAAAATAATGTGTTTTTTTAACTTTAAACCACATCATTTCATTACACCAAATACACAAAATGTTATTTTTAGCAACATCATATGACCCCTTTAAAGTATTTGTCATTGTTAGTTCATGTTAACTAATGTAGTTATCTAATGTCAACAAATGGATCCTTATTGTAACATGTTACCTATACATTTTTGTTGTTATACTCTGAAATATTACATCAGTTAGATATTGCTTTTGTGTAGAGTAAAAGTTGCTTGCAAGACATAGTGTTTTCTTGAATTGCTTTTATTGAATTAGTCAAACCAGTTCACAAATCGGTATAAATGATTCATCATTTTTAAATGCACTTATCAGATGATCACAATTTACTAGACAGAAAATATATTGGTCATGACGTGTGGGAAACCAGAGTATGGATGACTACCAAAAGAAATCTTGTACTGTACTTGGTGTCAAAAATGGCGTTAGAACATCCCTGTATTTTCTGTTCAATTTCCCTTTGATGAACAACTTGTTTTTGACTGCTGATTGGACAGGTGTGAGTATCAAGTTATAGGAATCCTGATAAAGCCCTTTTATTGGTCATCAAACAGTGACTAGGACTATAAAAATGTTGTGATGTTTCAAGAATCGCTGTGCAAACCTGTTTCATAAGCCAACAGGCAACAGCATTGCCTGAGGTATCAGGTTAATTCAATAAAACCGCATGATAGCACCAATCTCATGACAAAGGTCATATTTACATCTTAAGTCATGCCATTTTTCCGTACATCACATAAATAAAACCCCGTTGAGCTTGTCAGAACATGCCGATGGATTAATCCGCGAACGGTCTGTCTGTCATATAATCCTAAATAATATGCATTATTCAGCTCAGTCATCAAAGCTGAATCACTTTGTAAATCACAATGTAGACGGCGCGCTGCCGCAAGCAGGAGAGACTTTAGTACCTGGATGAACAGAAAATAGAAGAACTCAAACCAGCTGTTTGTCTGGTACTAAACCTGTTAACTTCCTTCAGAAGCCATTGATAGTGGGGAATGCATTGTTTACTCTTTTGTCCATAAGGAAATGAGTTTCTCTTAGCTTATCATACCATAAAACAAAGGCACAATAACAGAGGATAGTACAAAGTTTACTGCACACCACCCAAACTCATCCTGTGCCGTAGGGGGTTTACAGGTCTTGTGAAGCGGCTCACGGCGGTTGAGTCTGACTGTCGTTCGGCTGGTGGCCGTGCCTCTTGGTCTCAGTAGGTGAACTTTGACCTTTAAGGCTCTTAAGCTGTCAGAGTGTCACACAGCAGACGCGAGAGCCGGATTACAGCTCTGGGTGGGAGGGGCTAGTGTGATCTCACTGTCTTGAATGAGCTGAGTTTACTTTAAACTAGACCGTGTGTGTGTGTGTTTTGGTCCGTTTACACTGAAACGCAACCCCAGAGTTTTCAAACCAAAACGGGGTCTGCAATGTTTTCGAAAGTCTCCGTTTTCGAGGGTTGAAAACGGCAGAGTAGTGTAAACGGCAGGCGTAACCGTAGCAAAAGTAGTGTAAACTAGTGTAAATGTAGCCTAAAGCTACCACAGTAACTGCTTAGCAGTCATATAGTAATACACAACACTCTACAACTCAGAACATTTTAGCAATCCCCTGGCAATTGGCTATAATAATGTTAGCAACAGCCTAGCACACCCTACCAACTACTCAGAACACTGAGTTTTAGCAATTTAGCAATCGCTAAATCTACCTCAACCATAATACTGTATAGATCTTAAATAGACTACACAAGGGTGATTTAACCTTCAGACTTCAAGTTTTTTCAAGAAACTTCAAGAAACTATTTTAAAGTTCTCTACAACTTTAGCCAACATTAAAGCTTGTCTTGAGGAACTGTACTGTTCTAGCTAATAATATTAGCACATGTAGCACTTGTCGAGACAAATGAGACCACATATGTCTGTCAGGATCATCCAGTGTGCAATTACTGAATGGTAACTTCCTCTATCCCGTCAACAGGCAGTGGTGGCATGTCACAGTTACCAGGGGACTGGTTGTTAAGGTTCCACCCATGGCATGAGGTCACAGTTTGTGGTTTGTAAAACCATTTCTGCACATAGTTTCAGATGTCTTTTCCCCTTTTCCATCCATTCTGGGACAGCCATTCGGACTCTTCAGCCCAGACTGTTGCTTGTGGGTGTCCATAGCAAAGAAAAATCACAACATGACATATCCTTAATGTAGGGTGACCATACGTGCCATTTTCCCAGGAAAATGGCCAGGCCAGGATTTCTATATTGCCTAAAATATCTAGGTTTTGGCTTTG
>NW_015548233.1:115083-136634 GCF_001515605.1 Sinocyclocheilus anshuiensis | reverse complement strand
CAAAGCCACAACCTAGATATTTTAGGCAATATAGAAATCCTGGCCAGGACGCGTCCTGGGAAAATGGCACGTATTGTCACCCTACTTAATGTCTCAGTTATTTCTTTTAGACAGCAATAAGATCAAATGAAAAGTAAATATAGACATTTGCTTAAGAAAACAATCCAGTAAATGTGTCCCTCAACAGTGTCTCAGACTGCTCTTAAGTTTGTCAAGTCTGCAAACATCAGAGATCTTAAACATTTCTCTTCAAATTCATTCAAGATGATCTGGGCTGCTATCCACATTCATTGTCAATTGTCTCATTTGTATCTATGTTTAAGGAAGCTTAGGAGGAACATCTGAAATTTGATGTATCCAAAATCTAGACCTGCTATACTCATGGGATTGGGTACTTTTATATCCTTTTTATATTCCAGTTATACTCTAAACTTGTGTCAGATCAGTAAAACAGGTACCTTATATCAGACCTGACTTCATTAAATATGTATCATTCTTCTAATGCACATGGTTGAAAGCAACAGCATGACTGTGTTTTGACTTCAGTCTGTCTCACAGCTTTTCCAGACTTATGTGACACCACCCATCACGTGTTTGAGGCTTTTCTCAAAAATGTCTATGCATCAGCTAAAACTTTCCCACTACATTCATCCTAGACCATTTCATTACGTAGATGTATATGTAATTGGTAAATGCAATTATCTGTAAAATGTACGCAACCCTTAAAATATTGTCTTACATATTTAAAATATGATAGTGTCTTTGTTTTTGTGTAAGGCACGTTAACTGTATTCTTTATTCAAATTAAACTGAAAGGAGCACTGAAAATCTAAACAAAAAATGTCATTAATAAAGATAATCTGTCTGAATTAAACTAAGCTGTAACCTTAACCATGTGCCAAACATATCCTGCCAGGTTCTGCAGGAGTCTGCTGGTGAGTTTGTATGATGTTCATTCCTAGCTGCTGTTTCCTAAATTTTGTGAAGAGACTGGTTTAATTGCATACAAGTTCTGGATGTTGTTATGTTCTGGATTCAAAATGACAGAGGAAAACACTACTCTGTTATTAAGATCGGCTATTCTTAAGACACCACTGAAGGAGAATGAAAACATAAATGTTGAGTGTTGTTTGGGGAGTTCTCTTTTGTTTAAGTGTTTTGGCTGTATTTCCTTTGTGGTATTTTAATTATGTTTTGCTTGTTCGAGAATAGAGTTTGCTTGTCAAAGCAAGGCATGTGTTGTCAGAGATAATGTACCCTTGCAAAATGAATAATTGTATACCTATTTAAAATTCTTTATCAAAAATACTAGAAATAGGTGTGTCCGCCCTATTATTATCATTATTGCATAGAAATGAACTGAGACTACATGATATTTGACCAGAGTTGCATTTCTCTGCTTGTTTTACTTGAACTTAGTGCCACTTTTGACGATATAGAACACAACAATATTCTATATTGTGTAAACATTTCTAAACAGGCACTATCCTACTTTAGATTCTACCAAGTTAGTTTGTGAAAATGTGACTGGGTAAAATGTGATGCTCCGATGCTAAAGAAGGGTATTCCACAAGGCTCAGTCTTAGGTCCTTTGGTTTTTTCCTTGCACATACTCCCTTTAGGTGATATTATTAGAGAACATGGCATGTCATTGTTATATAGACTATACACAGCTTTCATCTAAATTGATTTGTGTGATCTGTGAATGTTCACACCAACTGATAGCAGGTTTGCACAACACTTAGGTTCAACACTTATATCCTGAATAGAGTTAGCCGTGCTGAGAAATCTGTGCATGGAGTGGTTTGAAATTGCCATTACTCACTGAGCTCAGTACAATTTATCCCAAAAACTAGTTTTATGTGTGAATTTTTGACCCAATCACAACCAGGCCCCTTGCAGATTCATTCTTCTATGCATCTATATATATGTTTACAGGCTTCATGGTCCACTCTGAGAGCTGAGTTTGTTCATCTGAACCCTGCACAGCTGCATCACATGCTGAGAGAGTACAACACAGCTCTGACATGCCCTCCGTGCTGGACGCCATCTCCAGAGGATTCAGCGGCTGCCCTCAATACCTGTGAGCCCAAATATGAATTCACACACACTTCATCCTGTAACTGAATGATACAATGTCCAATATTTAACCATTGTCATTTCCAAATCTATTATACCAACAGCCTTGTCAGTATAAAGAACCTTTTCTGTTTTTAAACATATTGTGAAGTGATTGATTGTTTAATTTATTTTAAAAGATTAGACTCAAGTGATGACGTTAGTTTACTGAGATTATCTGTTCTTCTGCCTGAGTGCTTGACAACAAAAATGTTTTTTTCCTCTTAGCTAATATCCTGGAAAGTTTCGACAACCATCCTCCTCTAATCCTGCCCAGCAGCATTTTTTATCTGGAGCTGGGAAATCCCATCACAGAGCCAGAGCTGTTCACTCCTCTCCAGCATCTGCAGGAGTTTATCCAGTCTCTCCCAGACAGCCAGACACAGTCTGACCAGCAACCCTCACAGGTAAACCGCCTCCATCCTGTTAACTCCCTATAGACGCCACAGAAAATGCACAGGCATTTATTGCAATGGTTTAAAACTGGTGTTTGACGGTACATTTCGAAACATTGCCCTGTAGTTTAGAAATAAGTCATTTTCAACTAAAGTCAGTATAGTCATTCTGCTATAGTTATTCTGCCCGAAAGACGCTACTAATTAAGATTAAAAACATACCCTAGATTGCTCAATGTTGTTGCTTAAATGACTATTACATTTGAAAAATGGTAAAATCACATAAGATTGTTAGACAACTGGCTATTTTTAACTTAAGACAATGGAATTGCATCTTCATTGATGCTTTCTATCAATTGTTTGCTCTCGCTTACAACAAAACTTGAGTATTGTCTAAATTTCTTAATTACTTTCCCTGAGCATCAGACGTTTTAACCTATGACACCTGATCATAATTTTCCTTAATATTTTTTGAGAATCACTTAAGGCCCGTTCACACCAAGGACAATAACTATAAAGATAACGATAGAGATATAGTTCTAAAAATCATTCTCAATATTAAAGAATAGCAGAGTCCACACCACAACTATTAACGATAAAGGCACAGAGAAACGATATCATTGGAATCACTTTCAGAACGATTTTTTTCCAGCTGATGAATGATAAAAACATTGACAGCCAATCAGAATCCATCCTGCTATCACGAGTTTGAGAATTTAAAGCGGCAGAGCGCGTGCGCTTAGAGTAAACAGACGATATCGTTCGCTGGTGTGGACGCTAATATCGTTATCTTTATAGTTATCATTCTTGGTGTGAATGGGCCTTTACTCTTGTTTTGAGAAAAACCAAACAATATTTAAATCTTAAAGGGTTAGTTCACCCCAAAATGAAAATGCTGTCATTAATTACTCAACCTCATGTTGTTCCAAACCCGTAAGACCTTCGTTCATCTTCGGAACACTAATTAAGATATTTTTGATTAAATGTGAGAGCTCTCAGACCCTGCATAGACAGCAACGCAACTGTAATGTTCCCAGGTCCAGAAACGTAGTAAGGACATCGGTAAAACAGTCCATGTGACAGTGGCTCAACTTCAGTTTTGCGAAGCTACGAGAATACTTTTTGAGTGCAAAGAAAACAAAAATAACATAATTTATTTAACAATTCTTCTCCCCCGAGTTGTCTTCCGCCATTTTGTAGAGTACCCAAGAGCGTAATCGACGTAATCAGCATTGTTTACGTTCGGAGGAGAAAGCGCACGCTTGAACACAATCTGCGTAATCAGCGTTGTTTATGCTTGGGGAAAGCGTGCGTATGTTGTGATACTCTAAAATGGTAGACGACGTAACTCGGGGAGAAGAATTGTTGAATAAATTGTTATTTTTGTTTTCTTTGAGCTCAAAAAGTATTCTCGTAGCTTCGCAAAACTGAAGTTGAGCCACTGTTGTCACATGGACTGTTTTACCGATGTCCTTACTATGTTTCTGGACCTGGGAACATTACAGTTGTGTTACTGTCTATGCAGGGTCTGAGAGCTCTCACATTTCATCAAAAATATCTTAATTTGTGTTCCGAAGATGAACGAAGGTCTTAAGGGTTTGGAACAACATGAGGGTGAGTAATTAATGACAGAATTAACATTTTTGGGTGGACTATCCCTTTAATAGAACAAAATCGACCAACATTTAAATCTCTTAATAGAACAGAAGTGACCAATATTAAAATCCATGAATTGCCTTTGAACACTCAGACGTGTATCCGAGTCGCTTCAGCACTCTCTGATATCTCCACTAGACAACACTATAAATACAATATTGCCAGATCTAAATCTGAAGGATCCCTCTAATAATTGTTATGTGTTGTCATATCGCCCAGCCCTAAAACTTGCTCTATGGTAAAGCGCTAATGCATTATTAACTGCATGACTTTCTATAAAGCTGCTTTGAAATGTTGTGTATTGTGAAAAGTGCAATACAAATAAATGAAATGACCTGAAATACGGGCTGATAATTATTTTTTACATTTCGGATGCATTCAGGGCTCCTGCAGTAACTTGACAGAAGAGACCGCATCTGAACCAATCACCTGCCAAGACTCAAAGTCAAAGGATCAGCAACATGTCAGCATGACACCACCTCAGTTTCGGGGGTCTCACAGTAACTTGAGCTCGTGTGAGGCTGTCCTGACCCAGAAACTCAAGTGCCTGGAGCTCCAAAACAGCTTGTCTGGGAATACAGACCTGGGCTACCACAAAAGTCTGGCTCTCGACCCCTCCTGCCTGCTGACGCCTCCCAACACCCCTCAGAGTCTTGACCAAGCCGAACTTGAAGCCAGTCTGCTGGTGGGGGCGGCCCAGCAGATGGCACGCCAGCACAGGAAAGGTAACATCACTTCACCATGACCAAGCAGACACCAAAACATATGTTGATCTGCTTCTCTCCACCAGATTCTGGTGAAAAACAAAAAATGGGAAAATACAATGTTTCTTGCATATGCATATAGTTTTACAAAGATTTAAACCTACTTGAGCACTAGTACTAGTCATCTTCTGTTTGTTTGTAAGCTGTACTCTGAGAAATATCCCATGTTCATCCCATAGCGTGTTCCCTGATTTCAAAGGCAGGGTGTATTGTCTTTGGAGGCGTATGGGAGGTGCTGGTGTTGATGTGGAGTTGGGTTTGTGTGCTCTGGCTGCACGAGGAAACCAGCCCTCCTCCTCTCCAGAATGCTCTCCCACACATAATATATTTATACAATGAGCAAAGGTCAGATGAGGTCACTGTAGAGCTTAAAGAGTGTTCAAGGGTTCAAGATTGAGTCTTTGAAACTGGTGTTGGGATCAGGTGAATATTCAGAATTGGCATTCCTGAGCACTTTATTTCTTACTTAGAATTACTAAATGAATCGTTATTGGAAATTAAGCAATCAAAATTATGCCTTGGCCTAAATATGACTCCCAAGATGAAGCTCTTTAAAATTTATTGTAGAGACATTTGTAGGAAAACAATAATAACTCTTGCTGTTTCATCAAAGACAAGAAATGATTTCCATGATGAAATCATAAAACAGATCATAAATTTTTACAGCACTGGAAAGCAATAAACACAAAGCTTTCATGAACTAAAGCAAAGTATGCAAATAGTACTATGGTTCAGTGATGATAATTCCATGCTAATGGATGACTGCCATTTTCATATACCATGGTACTTCAGAGAATACCCTGGGAAAACCATTGTGCATGTCCAAAAAAAAACAAAAAACACATGGTATGTTTGGGGGGGTTGAAGTTGAAGTCTAAATCAATATATAGTTGTACTTGTACGAAGTACAAAAGTACAAGGAAATTGTACTGGTAAAAGTTGTTTTTACAACATGATAAACTTGAGAAAAAATATTAAATATTAGCATGTTTTTTTAACCATGTTAAATTAGTGAATTTATTTTAACTGTGGCACACAGCCTTCAGTAACGTTTTTGCATTTATAAAACGGCAGCTGCAAGAGTAAGATAAATGATGCCAATATTCAGTATAATTGCAACATCATATATAATTATAACTAAAGAATTCTTCCAAGTCGTATAAGCGTAATTCATAAGATTAAAAGCATAGTTCACCCAAAAATGAAAATTGTCATCATTTATTCACCCCGTCGTTCCAAACCCATAAGACTTTTGTTCATTTTTGAAACACAATTTTAAGGTAGTTTTAATTAAACCTGAGAGATCTCTATCCCTCCACTGAAATTCCATTCCACCAAAACAGTCAAGCTCCAAAAAGGTCATAAAAGCATCATAAAAGTAATCCTTCTGACTCCAGTGGTTGAAACCGTATTTTATGAAGCAACAAAAAAACGTCATTCCTAAATAATCTTGACTTCGCGTAGATATCTGATGCACATTCACAAGAAACAATGAGTCGATGTTTTCAACTGTATGACTCTTTATGCCGCCAAGCAAATTGGCAGCTTCAAACAACGGCTTCAAACGCAGTTCAGCCAGAATGTAGAGCTGAAACTGTTGAAGTACAGTATGAACTAAAATCATTTCTACACTCAAACATACAGTAATATGGACATTTGTACATTTAAAATACATATAGATTAAGAGTGGTAAAGCTCTACATGTGGCATCCTGTTCCCATTGGTTTCCCGCCTCGTCTTTCTAAAGACTAGTGTGGATTTTCCTCATCAAGGGACTCTGCTTAGACCACACTGGTTTTGGTCACTAATTCATCCCGCTGTTTTGGTTGTGGCACAAATCCTATAATCTGGTTCAGGAATTACAGAGAGGTGGTGATGTCAGGAGAAAAAAGAGCAGTGGATAAAGGATCATGGGAATTTACAGTTGGCTTGCTGGCTGGAATCTTAATCGGGACGGGCATTGTTCAGGACGCTGGCCGGGTGGCCGAGCGCTGGAGGAAAACCCTGTGTTTCCACCAGCCCAGAGCAGAAGATCTTTATGGGAACATGAAAAGATGTCATAAAATCAGTGTTCATACGTGCGTATCATATGCGATATGCAGAACTGACTGATGTTTATGACAAACCAAACCTGCTGTGAAAATCGGCATCTGTCAGTTGACTTGTTTATGGGGAGATTTGGATTTTTCCAATAGGACCTTCAATTCTGATTTCATTCTGACTGTCATGAAATAATCACAATTATAGTAATCTTCATAATCCTAAAAACAACTTTCATGTTCTTCATGCTAAATATCATTTCTTCTTTCTGAATATGAGGTGATGTATGACCTGTACATTCAGTGACGTTTGATTTGCTTGTGCTTCTGAACTAGAGAAGACCCTGAGCTGATAATGTGATGTTTGATTTTGTTTTCTCAGTAGAGAACGGCATCGCAGGAAACAAAGACCAAAGAACAGAGGATGAGGATGATAGAGATGAGGTGTTCACCGTAGAGCTGATGAAAGGACCTCACGGTCTTGGGCTGGCGCTGATGGATGGAATGGTGAGAATGACTTGTGATGTATTTTTCTTTTCTACTTCTCATTCTGTACTTGTGTACTTGTCTCTCGCCTTTATGCTAGTGCACACGTCTCTCCTAGACTATGTACATAGTAGCATATACTGTTGCTACAGTATATAGTAGGCAAACTGCACAGTATGTGAATTACTGAGGCAGATTAACGCTAATGAGAATGAGATAATTTTTTGCCTTGCGGTAATGAGAATTTAGCTGGAAAATGACAAATGGATATGTTTTTGTTTGACACACACATACTCTCATTTTAAGCAAAATAATGCCCTTCTGATGAACTGTTTAGCATATTGTCTTTTATAGTTGTTCCTTCGTTGTGATACAGAAGGTATTTCATATCCATATCTCTGTAGACACTGTTGTGTAGAAAACGTGCTAGTCAAATATAAACTGTAACGCAATTTGAGCACTTGCTGCACAACTTCTCAACACCTTAAAAACTAGGCCAATCAACAGCTGTTATGACTAAAAATAATCAGGGCTACACTAGATCTGTACGGTTAAGCACATGTAGGCTCTGTTCCAAAAACTAGTGAGCTGCCTTGCTGGATACAGCCTATATAGACAGCATAAAAACCTTTAAAGGGATACTTCACCCAAAAATGTAAATTCTGTTATCATTTAGGCTACTCACTCATGTCATTACATACAAACCCATAAGACTTTCGTTCACCTGAGAGAATTGAAAATCCATTCACCCACAATGTTGACGCTTCAAAAAGTTCATAAAGACATTACAGAAGTAATCCACATGAATCAAACCATTTAATCCAAGTCTTCTGAAGAGACACTATTGCTTTATAATGCCCGGTTCAGACTACACGATTTTAGCCCGATTTTGCCACGATTTGCTTGACGTAGGGTGTCGTGTGGATTCGTAAACGACAATGGGCGTCGGGACGCAAGATTCCATCGTTTCAGCACATGTAGTGTGTCATAGTGGACGACAACCGATTCCGCGTCTGCGATGCTTCACGACAGAAATACTAGCATGTTTAATTTTTTTTCCGTCGTCCACGACGAGTTCTGTCACATTGGTGACGTTGACCAGTAGCAGCACAGAAGCTCTTTCATACACAGGTTTCAAACATGGCAAAACGAAAGAGAGATGATGGTGCTGCTAGGTGGAATTATGGAGGGAAGGTTCGTGGAGCTGTGGCAACAGTACTCCTGCCTGTATGATGTGTCATCGAAGGACTACCACGACAGAACAAAGAAAGAAAAATGTTGGCGAACTATAGCGGAAGCGCTTCAGCAATGTTTACACTCTTGTTTTCGGAAGTCAGTCGCTAGTTCCGCCTTCTCGATGGCATCACGTGCGTCGTTAAAGACGGCACGCGATGAATGGTCGGGAAGCAACGTGTAGTCTGACATGTTTCTTGTCCACGACAAGATTTTAGGAGTCAAAATCGTGTAATCTGACACTGTGACTATCGTGACCGACAAAAATATCGTGTAGTCGGAACCCGGCGTAAGGTTGCACACTCATATTTGGTAAAGTAGGCCTATTTTATTTAATTATATGTATAATAAACAGTTAGCATCTTCAGACTAGGTTTCTTCACTGAAATTGTCGCCGTGTGTTATGGGATTGTCTTCTATGTAAAGGACACTTAATTCTACCTTAGATTTCTGCTAAATGGGTTGCTACCTTAGATTTGGTTTTGGCCAAAGATGACGTGGGCGACAGCATAATCTTGTCGTTTTTAAAGCCTTCACATCAGATTTGCATCTGTGAATGCTGCCTATGTAGGAAGCTCATTAGCTTTTGGAACAGAGCCATAGTCTCTTAGGGCTGCTTTGTTCGCTTCCTCGGAGAGTTTGGCCCTGTAAATCACTTGGTATTGCTGACTTAGGTGTTAGCTGTGAGGTGCATGTGTGGGGGGTTCGTTTTACGAGAAGCGGCTCAGTAGGGGATGAATGGGTTTGCGTTGGACACACTGATCGTCTTTTGAAGCCAGTAATGAGTCCAGAGCTTGACTGAACACTGCGTTTCCCAGAACTGCATTGTCATTGAAAAAGTAGAGTTGATGTTAACAATAAGATGAAGTAAGAACCTGATGACTGTGTGGTTGAGCCTTCAGAGACAGTAAAACCTTTGCTTTCCCCTTGTGACGCAGGACGCTCTCAAACAAATACATCAGTTCCACTAGACTGATACAGAGGAGAATCAAACTCATTCATTTCCTGTTGCTGTTGGATCACCATGTAGTCATGTACTCATTTTGTCTCGTTTTCACTTTGTTTTGTCTTGTTCGTGATAGAAAACTCCTCTGCGAGTGAGTGGGATCTACGTGAAGTCAGTGGTGCCCGATTCCCCAGCAGCCCTCAGTCAGAGACTAAGAGTGGGCGACCGCATCCTCGCTGTCAGTGGAGTCAGTCTGGTGGGAATGGACTACCACAGGTGAACACCAGACACTTCTCTAAACATTCATCATGCTGCCTTACTGCTGAACGGTGTCAAAATACATCCTACTTGTGTCCATTTGTATATTGAATATTGTCAAAAGGCTGAAAATTATTGTGGGGTTTAATTTTTTGGTGATATGGCTCACCATGGGCAGGACTACCTGCTTCTCCAACCAATGGCAGAGAGTTTGGGAAACAGGAGATTTATTTATGCAGTTCTGTCTGCTGCCACTAGTGGTGCAAAAATGACACACATCAACTTTAGCTTTCATACTAATTTCCACTAATACGAAATTGTCCACAGTACTGGATGCTTTTGATACAGGTGCTGTCAGTCAGGGTTATATATAAAAATATACCTTGTTTTTTTTTTTCTGTATATGTCTAATTGTATTAAAAATGTCATATTTAACCATAAAATCAAAAGAAACAATAATAAAGCATATTTTGTTGAAAGAAAATGAAGCCTACTTTAGGACCATTCCAATGTTTTGATTTATTGATTCCAAAATATTTTGGGATATATTTTTTTTCTCATTCACATTATTATCAATGTTAATTGTCATGCTTGTATACGGTACAACAAATAGTAGCATGAGGTGTAAATATCCTTCTTTTTATGTAATACTTCATTACTATCATCATTTATTTGTTTGTTTTTGCATTACAGTAAAAACTAAATCTTTATGGCTATTTTTAGAGATATTACGATTAACCGCGAGCTTGTTTTATGTAGTATAGTTTCACAAAACTAAAGTCAGACCATTCTGATGTTGCTTCAAATTTCGAAATTATACAGTCTAATTTAGATTAAAAACTGCTCATGTTGCATGTATGCAGCATCTTTGTTTGGACCGCCTTTTCATTTACTGTATAATGTCTTCAATCTCATTTTGTAAAAAATAAATCGTGAGAAAATCGAATTGTGAATCGAATCGTGAGTTGAGTTACATCCCTATCTATTTTCTTAAAGGGGTGGTTCACTGGGTTTTTTCTAGGCTTGATTGTGTTTATGGGGTGCAGTCTAACATGTGTTAATGCTTCATTTAAAAAAAAAAAAGAAGCATTATTTTTCACATCATTTACCTTTATTCCACACATGCAGCATCTTTGTTTGGACCGTGATTAAAAATCCAGTGGTTGCCTCTAATTTTAAATGGAAAGAGCACAGACAAAGCCTTAGTTTGTTTATATTAAGAGATTTATTTTATTTGGGTAACTTGTTTGATTTGGGGTTTGTTTTAAAATTTCATTTTAGTTTTGTTATATTTTAATTTCACAAAGAAACGTGCCGCAATAGCCTAATAAAACGACATTAAAGCTTTAATACAGTACGGCAACCGCATGCACGTCCATGTATAACGCTTCTCATAGCTATGTGAAAATAAGTGTATAATTGGAACAGTTCATTGTTGGAGCTGAGCTCAATGAGAGAGAGAGAGAGAGAGAGAGAGAGATGCAGAGCGTGTGCAGAGCAGGGGAACGCGAGGAACAGTAGAGAACCGCTGCTTTAGAACATTGATTTTGAAACTTGTGAATACATTAGAATCGTTAGAAGACAGAATCGCGATTCATATATGAACAGATTTTTACGTGCACCTCTAGTTTTCTCTTCCTCTTCTCTAAAGCAGCGCAGCATGGCATTGCCCCCTTTGCTGCCTTTTCCAGAGGGCGGGGTTTATCAGGGTTTGTGATGTCACGAACCCAGGAAGTAACTTGTTGTAGTCCCTACCAGCCATTTTTGTAGGCGTTAAACTGCCAGAATTTTAAAAGACGATATCTCCGTTTGCATTGAACTTTCAGCTTTGTAACTTTGCAGATATTGTTTATGCTCAAACACCAACATTGCACACTAACTAACATTAAAAAAGTGAAATCGCAGTGAACCACCCCTTTAAGCTAAATATAATTTCTTATTTCTTTATTTGATTTTAGAGTCAAAAGACCTGGCAATGTTCTGGACAGGTTTAGTGAGATTCACTTTTATAAGATTTAATAGAGAGGTTTTATAGATGTTCTTGGCACTAAAACTGACCGAATGCTCTGTCTTTTCCTGTCAGTGGAAGAGAACTCTTCCGAACATCCAACGATTCGCTCCGATTACTGGTGGCCAAAACTGAATCCAGGAGCTTGATCACCAGATGCTGAGAAACAAAACAGACTCGTCTGGATGATTGACGGTATCTTTGGACTGATCGTTCCTCACTGATCCATTCAGTCAAATCTCAGGCACTGGAACTCAGATTTATTCCTGAAACCAAAGGAAGGCAATTAAAATGGATTCATTAATGTTGCTGTTTGTGTTGTTGTTGTTGTTGCTTCTGCTGGCTTTGTCTCTTTGTTGGTGGATTTGTCAAAGTCTCAAATGGGCAGAATAATATGTTGATTTCTTCTTTTTATAGTAGCGTTTATTTAACACTTTTCTTTGTTTATTTTATGTAACATAGTTTGCCAGATGTTTTCTGGTGTTTATTTTTGTTTAGAATCTGTCTGTCTGTCATTTTCTGGTTTCCTGAGAAATAGTTGTGGTCCAGACAGGGTGATTTCAGTTTCCCTAAAGCTCAAACTGGAAGAGAAAGAGAGTCACACAAATCCATTCTCTGTTCATAACATCCAAATACTGCTGGAAATATCAGTCAGAACTACATTAGTTTTTAGTCCGTTTTTAATATGTAGCCAAAGTATCACTATTAAAGTGGTTCATGTTGCTGATGTTATGAAACTATGTACCATTTTCACATTGATGCCATTTCATGTTATTATTACTTGTGAGGTTCCTGATGTCATAAATGATGTTCTTACTCAGTTCCTGAGAAACAGTGTTATATTGTGTCATCAGTGTTCATGATGGCATTAAAAAAGCATTTGTTTGTATTATTTATATTGCTAACTGTTAATGTACAAGTGTGATATTTTATTTCTTTTTAGGGAAAAGAGATAAACTGTTTTTGTTTGTTGTTTATTTTATTTGACTTTCAATTTGTTTAATTTAAATTTAATTCCATTCATTTTATTAACATATATATATATATATATATATAGTATGCATATAAACTCCATCAGAATATCCCATAATCCTTATGGACAAGATGATCATGCAGTATTACATGCACAGTTAGGTGGTTGTCATTTTAATTGCTTATAGGTATTAGAAATTTCAAATAAATCTGAAAAAGATCATTTTGTTAATGTTTAGTAGCATGCATATAAATGGCCTTAATACTACCAGACATGAATTGCAGTCTGAAATTCAGAGGGTCTTTAACTGGTTGAACTGCTCTGCTGGACTGTTAGTCTGCAGAGGTTTACAAATGAAATCTAAATGAAGCAGCACACACTTCAGTGTAAATGAGGAGCTCAGCTGCTTTTTGAGCTGCAGCAGAACATGGCAGAGCTCAAGGGTGAGTCTGGATGAAAATGCTGCTCACCGCAAAACTCAATGCCATTTATATAGAGCATTTATTGAGTGAAGTTTCCACTGCAGCAGCGACACACACATACACACCATATACTGGAGCTCATGCTGAGACACTGGGTTTGAATATGCCGTTTAGACACGTTCACCTCTTTACACAAAGTTCAAAGAGATTTTAATGAATTCTGCAAAGCTGCTGAACAGAATTAGTTTGAATATTAATGTTAAATAGTAACTATATATTTTTAATACGTTTATGACTCTAAATTCATTCTGCATTATGTAAATCTTTGTCATCTTGATTTTCTCTCAGACTCCAGCGCTGTTTTATTTACACAGACATTGGGTTTGTGGCCGTCACTTCATGTCTGATCCAATAAGACCTCAGGCATTACATCCGCTATGTTCAGAAGAGCAGACTGACATACTATGCTTAATATAGGATGTGAACTCGTAACAGTGTTCAGATTTTCTGTATGATCTGTATGGAATATTCACATGAGCTACTTTTGCCAGAATGTTGCTGCTGAAAAAAAAAAAAAAACAGCTAAATCCAGCCTAAGCTGGTTGGCTGGTTTTAGCTGGTTTAAGCTGGTCTCCCAGCCTGGCTAGGCTGGTCAAGCTGGTTTTAGCTGGTTGTTCCAGCTGGTCTCCCAGCCTGACCAGCTAAAGAAGTGGCCAAAACCCCTCTAAAAAACCAGCCTGCTGACCAGCTATGACCAGCTAAGGCAAGGCTGGATGACCAGCTAAAACCAGCCAACCAGCTTAGGCTGGTTTTAGCAGTTTTTTCAGCTGAATATTGTATCCCAAAATACAATGTGCTTGACTCGATTTGTCATTTCAAACAGGGCGTAAAATCATTATCATGTTCTGACTGAATAATTGCCAATTTTTCCTTTCTCTTTGGAGTGTTACAAGCTCTTGGTGCATAAAGAAGATCTGTAAAGTTGCAAAGACTAAAGTCTCAAATCCAAAGAGATATTCTTTATAAAAATTGACGCGTTTCAGAAAGGCGGGGCATAGAGGAGAAACAATAATGTACAGTATGTGGAAAATAATGTGTTTTTTGAACCTTAAACCGCATAAACACATTTCGTTACACCAAATACACAAAATAATGTTCTTTTTAGCAGCATCATATGACCCCTTTACAAAAATCGTCTTCCACATGAAAACGCAAACGCATGCTATAAAGCACTGTGAAGAGCATGCCAAGCCAACAGGTGGCGTGTTTTGTGTGTAACATAAATGAGGAATGCTCTCAATGAGAATTAAGATCTTTCTTGAAATACATTTCTTTAATAATCATTCCTAACATACTTTGTCGACTCTTTGCTGTTGACCGAGGAAAAATACGTTTTCACAGATTCACAAAGTGAAGTGAAACTTTTTTTTTTTTTTACGAAGAGTAGATTTACCTTTGTTGAAATATTTTCAATTATGAGTAGCTTGTATTGAGATTCTGCAGTTTGCAGTGATTGTGAAATGATAAATGCATAAATGACTGTTGTTTAAACTCTACAGCATTGTCTTCTGTACAGCATTGGTAAGAAAGCCTTAAACCGCATAAACACATTTCGTTACACCAAATACACAAAATAATGTTCTTTTTAGCAGCATCATATGACCCCTTTACAAAAATCGTCTTCCACATGAAAACGCAAACGCATGCTATAAAGCACTGTGAAGAGCATGCCAAGCCAACAGGTGGCGTGTTTTGTGTGTAACATAAATGAGGAATGCTCTCAATGAGAATTAAGATCTTTCTTGAAATACATTTCTTTAATAATCATTCCTAACATACTTTGTCGACTCTTTGCTGTTGACCGAGGAAAAATACGTTTTCACAGATTCACAAAGTGAAGTGAAACTTTTTTTTTTTTTTACGAAGAGTAGATTTACCTTTGTTGAAATATTTTCAATTATGAGTAGCTTGTATTGAGATTCTGCAGTTTGCAGTGATTGTGAAATGATAAATGCATAAATGACTGTTGTTTAAACAGGTCTTACACTGTCTTCTGTACAGCATTGGTAAGAAAGCATTTGCCATGAGCATACATGAGAAATATTTAATGTAACTTCTGGTCTCTCGTCGTGGTTTCTTCTCCAATCCTCAAGAATGAATGTGCAAGTGTCTGATCTGGCTGGAGGTTTGCTCTGTTCAGTCCAGCAGAGGGAGACAAACATCATTCAGATATGAATGAATATTAGTTTATATTGTGAATGAATATCTGTTTATATAGTGAAAAATATGTTTATACTAGTGAATGAATATCTGTTTATACTAATGAACAGTGTTGGGCAAGTTACTTCCAAAATGTAATACATTATATATTACTAGTTACTTTCTTTTTAAAGTAATTAGTTACATTACAATATTGCTGTCTCTGAATTGTAATGTGTTACACTACTTTTGAGTTACTTTTGAGGTACTTTCATCAACATATCCACAGAAGTATTATAAAATGCCAATAATGTGGTAGGTCTATATAGCATAAAATTATAAAATCATATTTAGATACCGGTATGTAGGTCTACATTAATGTTACGTTGTAGTTTAGGTTAAACACACATAAGCACAAACCATTATTACATTGATAAATAACACCGGTAAATAAAGCGAAATGTTATAATGTACAAACAATAAACACAATACCTAGCCTATAGGCTATATTGAACGGTTTCAGAAGAAAACAAGAATGAAAAATAAAAGTTGCTAAACAAGCCAAAACGAATTAGGCTGGCTAATTCAGTGCGAAACTGAAAGCAAACGGCGTTCTCCCGCAGCCTACCTCTCTCATTCAGCATTAATACAATAAATGTGTCCATCATAGGCGGAGCGTGTGTTTTTGCACCGTATTTCATTTTAGGCGTTTTTAAAGTGTTGCACATTTTACCCATTCACACACAATTCTGTTGAGCTTAGGAATGCAATGGCCAATCAGAGGCGTTCAGTTGAGTCATCGTTGAAAAACTCAACAGTTTTGTTGAGTGCGCGCCGGTTCTCTGACTGAATTCCGGACTCTTGCGAATTCTCTCATCATAAACAACAAAGCGCAGATGTACGTACAATGTAAGTAAGAGATTAATTTCACAGTGTATACAGCTTCAGTGTTTAACATATTTTTGTTTTTATTTTTTTGAGAGTGCTTCAACTCGGGATAGAGTCAGCTGATGATATGGTGCACTGAGCGTTCTAATCACGCCGGTGTGATTGTATTAAATATAGAAATTATTAATCGGCTATTTTTTGTCTTTTGGAAGCTGCATTCAAAATCCACTTGGCTCAAAAATCTGAGAGGGCACGTGCGCCTATATAATACGCCTCTGCATAAGACTGCAAGGAGTCAGGTAAAGGAGGTAAGACGTAGCCTATGTAAAATCTTCCGTTAAGACGTTGTTTAATTCTGCCTTTATTTGTCTTCAATATAAGCCTGGTATCCAAGATGTGGATTTTCATCTACATATTTTCTAATGTACCAACAGGATATCCTCGCTGTCAAATTTTCTTCGACAACAAAATCCAAAGCAGCCTAGAGAAGAAAAAAAAGATGTTCAATATTGAGTTTCAGGAAACAGCAGAACATGAAGAACTGAGGAAGTTAAAGAGCGATTTTACCTTTGCCAAATGTGCTGCTGCACCTTTACCCCTGTGTGATTCAGGACCCTCTGTAGAGATCAACTCCACCTGCTGATCATGACTGAGAAGTGTATTTCAGTACTGCACTACTCACTGTTCCTGATTCAGATTACAAGGGGGAAATTATTATTATTAGCCTATTGTTGTTGTTGTTGACTAAATCACATGAAATTTGATTTGAGCCTATACAGTCCGTCTAATAATAACCAAAAGTGCTGACTAACTAGTGGACGGCGCGTTGTGAATCAGCTGTGTTTTGATGGTCAGAAATGCTGTCTAAATAGGCAGCTCACTGGATTTTGAGACAGAACGTCAAAAAGACATGAAAACGTGCTTTTCTCTTACCGCCACAGTCAAGAGTTACTGTGAAACGCTGATTCTGTCTATCGTGTATCACATTGTTCGAGAAGTTTGTAGATCCACAACATTTGCTGAGCCGCTGACTGTTGTTATATCCTTGACTGAACCGAAAGATACAGTTTTGAGACAGTATGTATCACGCCATGATGTGACGTCACCAAACAGAGCTGTACAGTAACAGCAGAGAACGCTGTAATGGTATTACAGTTTTTCTCAGTCGCTTTGGTGCATTTCTCAGATCAGAAATGAAATTCTCAAAGCTACTTGTTCAACCTCCACATCATCTAGTCACTTGTGCACATCATAAAAGCAGTTTCTCATTCTTTTGAACAAGTTGCCATTGCTTTGGTACATTTATGCAAATGATTATGTATATTTGTCTGCAGTGTCCTACATTATCAGGTGCTAATGTCATGTTGCTCAAAATATATTATATAGTTCTCTGTGCAATAGTCGTCATTAGTTCATCGTATAAGCAATTAAATCCAAAATGGTTGACCTTGACCTCATAAACTGTCAAAGCATATTTTCTTCACATTTCTATTAGATTTTTGTAAATTTGCTATGAATTGTGGAGGTAAATCTGGACTTTCACTAATGAAGAAAATGTAGATCAACCAATTATAAACCAGTTCTCTGAAATAGCTCAAAGGTGCATCTCATGAACCTTCAACTGGAAAGCATATAGCAGAGGACAACACAAGAGTTACAAATTCTGACAATGGATGAACATCTAGGAAATGATCAGGGTCAACAGCTGAGAGGATGAATAGGAGTAAGGATGCATGGTGGAAGGGTACAGAGGCAAAACAGAGGAAGAGGCAGAAGAGACAACGGACATATTGGCCAAGGCACGTAGATGAAATAAGGGCCACTATTGTGGACCGTGTTGTCAATCATGGCTTACAATGGCTGAGGTGGGTTTACAGTGTTTGCCTTTCTAATTTTGTATTTTTGCCTTTGTGCCCATATTTCCTTTTCTTTTCACATTACAATGACGTTGTACTGTGAATCCTATCCAGTCTCTTTCAATCAATACCCCACATACAGTAGTGTGTAAATTTGTACTTTTGAAATGGATATATGGCATACAGAAGAAGTGCAGCCTTCTGCATTTTAATACAGTAACTGTCATCCAAACTGTTGCCATAGTTTACATACTAACAGAGTGCACTGTTATATTGGCAACATGACTAAGCATTTTGACTATCTTGTTTGTGAACAATGACACAAGGACTTTTCATTCTGATGGCACTGATATGTTCATTGACATAAATACTTACTTTTGAGAGATGAACTGAAGATTTTGAGTAAGTTTCAGGCTTTTGCATGTGTGGTGCTGTTTGTACGAATTGTTTTGAGAAATGCACATACTTCTTTGCCAATATTAAGGATGATTCGAGAAATGCACCAAAGCGACTGAGAAAAACGGTAATCCTCTCTCACATCTGACCACCACCACTCACATGATCCTATTTAAATATTACATTTGAACTTTAAATACACAATTAACTAGATTAGCGGATGTCGTGAAGAAAAACTTTATGTTGGCTTATCTGTAAGTTTAAAAAGATAGATAGATAGATAGATAGATAGATAGATAGATAGATAGATAGAAAGAAAGATGATAGATAGAAACCATCAGATAGATAGATAGATAGATAGATAGATATTGGTTGATTGATTTCAGATTTATTTCTTTGTTTTTTCCAAGACTCACAAAGTCACAGCAAATCCACAGTCATACTGACTTGAAAGTTTTCTTCTAATTTAAGAACTACAGCACAGTGGCACATTTTTAATAGTATACAGCTCTAGTAAAAACCAATGTCCTTCAATCATCAGGCATCTCCACAGCTGCAGTGTTTCTGACTCCTTTTGCCATGATGGCGAAGAACAAGTTGGGAAAGAGAGATCTGACATAGAGAGCTGCTTTAGAGATGGAGTGGGCCATCAAGATCTCCTTCTTCTTACTGTTCAGAGTCTTCAGGAGCTCAGTTGCCATCTCTTTAGGGGTCACACCAAGGGAGTTGGGTTTGACGTCTGCAGCCAGTGTCCAAACAGAAAGTCCAAGGCAATTTAGTGGACAAACAAGCAAGATGTTATGAGCTACAAACCATGTTCTTTGCTGTCTTTGCATTATGAACTGTCAATGTAGTTCACTCACCTGTCCACACGGATTTTGCTGTGATTTCATCCTCTGAGTTTGTGCTGGGAGTCTTTATGAAGGTGTGGTTGACAGTGCTGACAGTTATTCCATATTCCTGAACCTCAGCCCGCAGACAGTCAAAGAAAGCCTGAACGGCATGCTTGGAGGCAGCATCTAAACAATGCAGAACATCTTACACTGACAAAGATATATAAATTCAAGACATCTTCATATATTTATAACTGTTGATTAGTGTTATGAACATTTAAGTTTATATTCAGTAACATCCAGGTAAACTAGACACAAAAACTCACAGGTGGCGCGGAAGGGCATCGTCAGTTTTCCCTGAATGCTGTTGACTAGAAGAATGTGACCTGTTCTTCTGCAGATCAGTGACGAGAGAACACCTGTGACGGTAAATATCTAGTTCAGTCATGAAACTCCAGATGAAACAGGCTGATATGTTTTTTACAAGCAATCTGCTAGAATTTACGACATGGCACAAGCTGATTGGGCCCCTGTTGTATCTTCAGCCAGTGAGATACTCAACATTTTAATAGTCTAGTTTAATGTTCGCTGTGAGCTGGTCCTTCTGAAACCCTCCACCTCCCCCAGCTCCACCTGTTTTCATCTGCTACAGGATTTATGTATGACTATTCATGAACATGTCTTACATGCTCACAGCAGCGTGTCTGTATATCTATTGGAAGTATCAAGTCCATACTTTCTCTGCAGCATCAGCGTAGCAAATTCATTCGCCAAAACATAAATACATTAACGTTGTCATATCCATTATCATGCTAAAACTATTCAGAGATTTGCCATTATTGAAATGCACTTAATTAAAAACGCTTCAACACAACTCAGAGTAACTGTTGTTTTACCCTTAACCAGCGTGATCGGCCCAAAGTAGTTCACATCCATGACGATCCTGTCCATCTCGAGGGACAGACACTGTACAGGAGCCTTCACCTTCATACTGCTATTGAAGATGAGAACATCCAGACAGCCGTAACACTCCAGGATCTCAGAAATCACATCAGGAACGCTCTCCATGTTACTGAAGTCCAGCTCCACTAGTTTGGGCGGAAATGTCTAAGCAGTAAAGTTAGAACTGAACCAAGTCACGCTGAACTACAGTCTTAAAAAACACATTGCTAAATGTTTCAGACAATCGTCATTCAGTTACTGGTGATTCTGCACTCACAAGTGCTGGATCTGATTCAGTCATCAGCCTCTCAGCTAGAGTCTCCAACTTTTCCCAGTTACTTCCGCAAAGGATCAGTCTGGCTCCTCCAGTATGGAAGAGTTGTGCACATTCTACGATGATCACAATGTAAACAACCGAGTTTAAACAACAAATATGCAATTCATCTGCAAACATGGCTCATCACAGTCTCACAAGAGCATTTATTTTAGATTAGGCCAGTCTGTCATTCCTATCCTGCAATACATTTTCATGTCCTTACAATATATGTCTCAATATATTAAACCTACAGTTTTTAATCTTGCCAACCCTTACCAAAAAGTAGTATACGTCAAGTTTATTTTATTAAGTATACTTAAGTAAAGTTCAAGTATATTTTTAAGTATACTTTATGTAGTAAGTATACAAATATCAGTGTACTAGTAGTATACTTGTAAATGTACTATTTCAATACTCCTTGGGACTAATGGTGCTTTTCCACTGCATGGTACGGCTCGGTACGGTTCACTTTTTGGGGGGTTTTCCACTGGGTACAGTACCTGGTACCTGGTACTTTTTTAGTACCACCTCGGTTGGAGTTCCAACTGAACCGTACCGTTACCAAAACGTGACGTGACGTGAATAACCCCGCCCACTCTAAAGCGGTACTGAACTGCAGTGGAAACGCAAATCGTGCCGAGCCGAACCGTGCCGTGCTGTACCACGCAGTGGAAAAGCGCCATAAATTGGCCCACTTTCTAGTATATAAAAGTATACTTTTAAGTATAAGAGTAGTAAACTTTGAGTACACAGCTAGTTTACATCTATGTTTTTAGTTTGTACTGCAACTATACTAAAAGTGAACTAATAGGTACACTGATAG
>NW_015548233.1:113307-114025 GCF_001515605.1 Sinocyclocheilus anshuiensis | reverse complement strand
ATAACAGTAGTAAACTTTGAGTACACAACTAGTTTACATCTATGTTTTTAGTTTGTACTGCAACTATACTAAAAGTGAACTTATAGGTATACTGATAGTTTACTAATTAAATACTTGTAGTAGCATTTTTAGTACACTTTGAAGTATAGTTTCAGTAAACTACTAGTTTAGTAGTTTTATACTGCAAGTATACTCGTAAGTTTTCTTTAAGTTTCTTTAAGTCCCTATTAATTTGTATATATTTTGTTATGAATATCTGAACATACAAAACATCAAAAGAAAGAACAGGGTATCTGCTTGTAAACTAAAACATGTTATTCTAGCTTCATGCATTCTTTTTTTAAACACTTGAATGTAGGTAAGTTTTATAAATAAAAAAAAAAATAAATATTTCTTTTGAAATATTTAAAATGACTATTAATTGGATTCAGAATGATAATCAAAACGTAGATGGAGTCGATCAACACCCCAAAGCTTGACAGTCATTATTACCTCTTCATTGGTCGACATTTTATTCCATAACGTTACACAGTTTTGATGCTGTTTTATGTCTGATGATCATGTTAGAATACATGTGGAAGCATCTGTTGTTTTGGTTTTTTCTTCTCTTGTGTTTTTTTTTTGTGGAAATTCTGTACAGGAGTTGTGTAATAGCGCCCCCTACCGTATAACAATGAAAACATTCTCGGAGCACAAGTATAGCTCAAATATATTTAGA
>NW_015548233.1:106185-113159 GCF_001515605.1 Sinocyclocheilus anshuiensis | reverse complement strand
TTCCTATTTTTAGTTTAAAAGAAGTATACTAATAGCACACTTGAATAAACTTCTTTTTCGTAAGGGAAGCCAGATGTAATTATTAAAGTTAAGATCATGTTTCTAAAAAGTCTCATTTACCCTTTTATAGAAATATTTCCTTAATTTACAGTATAGGCATATTCATTTTTAAGTTACAGAATTGCAAAGGTACTGCATGCCAGCAATGATCCAGTTGTTCTGAAAGAGCAAGCACCATTTCCAAGTGTTGACAGCGAATCCGTAATCAGCACCACTTTGTTCCTCACAGTTGTCTTGGCTAAATGCCTGAGTATCAGACTGTAGAGATAAAAGACACCAGCTGCGACCGCCACCACTGAGAGCACAAGCCAAACTGAGGTCACATCCAGCCTCTGAATAAGACATTAAAACAGAAAAATCAAGTTGCTTAATGGAATGATTACAGAGAAATCATCTGCTCACCCCAATGTCATTCCAAACCAGTATGACTTATAATATATTTTTGATGAATGTCCTACTCTTTTCCACAGAATGGAATTTTATTACAACCAGGGACTCCAAAGCTCCAAAAAGGTCGAAAAACACCATCAAGGTAGTTCATTTGACTTGTATTGTGTTCCACAAAAAGAAAGTCATACTGGTTTAGAACAACATAAGAGTGAATGATTTTTCAATGGGTCATATAATTTTGAACAATTTGCTTCAAATTGCTTTTAAAACACAGTTTCTTACCATAATGTCACTTATACCCATGGTTTCAGTAACGTTAGACCTTAAACAATGGAAAAAAGTATATACATTAACATGAATTAAAGATATTTATAAAGCCATTCATTGATTTATATGAAAATCTGAGTTTAGATTAGCTAAACCTGTTTATAACAGGACAGATTATGAGACCTGATTATAACTGAACTGTTAATGCATTTTGCCTTTGTAGATCAGTAATGTAGTGATGATTCAGTCAAATTAAAAAATGTTTTTAACTTAATAAAACTAGTTTATTTAGAGAAGCACATTTCTAGGTTACCTATAATATATATGTTTTAAAAGTCTATGTTTCATATTAAAAAATACCACTTGTAACGTTACAAATTGAAACCCCAGTTTAAACCAGCAAAGGACCAGCATAAACCAGCAAAGCACCAGCTTAAACCAGCATCCCAGCGTCAAAACATACCTAACCAGCATATGCTGTTTTTTTCAACAGGGTGAAGTCTATCAGGATAGCTTCATGGCTTCATGTTCAAACCATTTGAGAAAAGCTCTAAATATATTCCAGCCTAGAATTAGCCAACGATTCTCATCCTAAATATGGATTATTGCAGGACTGACTAAGAAACAAACAACCAAAAAAATAAATAAATACATACGTAAATAATTTTCAGTCATTATTAACAACACTGAAATAACACATTTTAAACACAGAACTTCAAATCTACACAACTAGATACAGTCCACACAACTACAGTGCTCAAATGGTATTTATTCTTCATCACTTACCACTAGCATAAGCACCTCTGATGAAAACGTCTGTTTTTAGCATTAGGCATCAGTGGTTGTGATCGTCTTCACTAGTGTTTCTGCTCACTGCACAACTCTGAACAGCACACACACACACACACACACACACACATGGAAATACTGCAGGGTTTGAGTGCTTTTAATAGCTCACAGCTGAAGCCGTCCTATGTTGTATACATAGCCGCCTGAGAAACTGTTGTTGAGTTGGAAGTAAAGCTTAAAATGGCTTGAGTCTTTAAACTGAGACTGACTTTAATATAAACTGAGCAAACCCCAATTAATTACCCATTATTTGTACAAAAGCTTAAAGTTGACCTAATATTAATTTGGAGAACAACTGAAGAAAATCTACAATCTGACGTGTCTACATTTTTACAGATCACATCGCAATACTTTTCATTTATCAGCACAACACCAGTAACCAGTTTAAACCATGTGACTCTATTCCTGTCTTTAAGGGATGCACACCACTCGTGATGAATTATGCTGTGAAAAATGAGTTGTAATTAAACAAAGATTACTGGAGTATGTTTTACAACAAAAATACTATTTCACTCTTTCTATCTCAGATTTTCACTTTTAATTCAATGTGTTATTGCTGTTTCTTTGTAAGTAATTGTGAAATGTACTTGCAATTTCTGAATGAAAATGCAAATTGAAAGTAAATCCTACATCATTTTTTTTTCATTGTACATGTTCTTAAGTACAAGTTCTTGATTCATTGGAAGAAAAGGTGTAGCAGTCAGCTTTGATCATGTGCAAATTAGTTTTTTTTTTTAAATGTCACTCTCTGTATAATTTGAAGATTTTCTAAAATATGTTTTTCCTCTTAATGCAAAGATTCCCTTTACATGATTAGTTACTGATAAAACATGCAATTGTAACAAGCTTTTTTTTCGTAAAGAGATCTAATAATTCTAATGTTATATGATTGAAGATGGAACAAAATATTCCAACCTGAGTTTTATAGAAGCATTTGAGGGGTTTGGTAATTTTGCAGCCTCTTGTATACAAGCAACTGGAAAATTAAATTTAGCCAGAAATAAAGAATACTGTGATATTGTAAATATCTGAAGCACTTTTTTTTTCACTAACCAATGTTTAATATAGCAAAATGTTTACTGTCTATTAAATACAAAATGTTTTGCTTGTTCCAGATGGAGTATTGGTGATTATTGTAGAATTTTTGCTTTGGGATTAATGACGACCATGCAAGAGACATCTTTTTAAGGTATTCTATGTGGGGTTGAAACTACAAGTTTATTTTGGGCTATATATGCCTACATATTTATCCTCAGATTTAGCTTTACTATTACAAATAGAAGGTGTTATGTAACCTTTTATAGTAATTAGCTCATTTATGTTTAACTGAGGTCTAAACCTCTAGAAAACAGTTTATGCGATTAATTGCTATGGGAACTTTAGTAGCATGACCAGATATGAGTTATACTCTCTACGTAATTTTGAAACCTCCGTTTGTGTAGTTAAACAGCTATAATTATTTGTTTCTTCCTGCTTCGAAGTAACAAAATTGTAGACCAATCGCAAGACGCGTACCCGCTTGTCTCTGTAACTGACAGCAGTCTCGGCCAATTAGAAGGACCGCACTACACGCCCACAGCGATTAGACCCGCCCACACGCCAGACCTGCAGCGGAGAGAAGCTTCCCTGTTTTGTATCAAAAGGGATTGATTTCCTAAACAAACACGTTTTCTTCACATGGTGCCACCGCGTCAAGCGGGAGCTCTATAGTGTTGGTCATCAGTGCAGCGGCTGTGTTTATTAGCTATTACTGCTCATATGAGCGCCTGATCCGTCAGGTCTGAGCATGTCAGATTTCGAGGAGTTCGAGAAACAGCTGAACGAGAATCGACAAGGTACAGTAAAGACATCCGCGGTGTTCATGTGCTGGGTTGGCTGTGCTTTTATTGGTCAGTTTATAAAACAGCATGTCCCTCATGCACATAAAACAACGACTTTGATGAATAATGAATATATGATGCAAACTGTCTTAATACAGGCATTTTATAAACACCATAACACAAATACAGCCTTTTTATTTTTATATATAATATTTGAGCTGTTTGCAGTGTTGCCATCAAAATGTAAATGTTTAATTTACATTAGAACATACTCATTTAAGACTAAAGAATGTATTTATTTGCCTAGCCCTAGTTTACAATATTTCACACACATTTAAAGGTGGGGTAAGCGATTTTTCAAAAACGCTTTAGAAAACTGATTCGGGCCGACTAGCAAAACAAACTTGTAGCCAATCAGCAGTAAGGGGCGTGTCTACTCATGATGTGGAGGAGAGAGCGTTCAGTGCACGGGACGGACATTAGCCGAGCCGAGCGACAGAAAGATAGAGATGGCGGATAAAAAACAAAAGAGGAAAACATCTGCGGAACAAAAGAAGGCTTAAGGCAAGAATTAGGACCCGTGTAAATATCGGATCAGCTTTCCAGCGCTGGAGAGAACTCAAGGAGTGGAAGGCCTGCGATCGGACGCCGAGGTTGCTTTGTTTCTTCTCGATAGGTGAGTAACCCCGTGTCTGCGCCGCAACAGCTAAAAGTCTGTCTAGCACACTGACGACGCGAAAAAGTGACCGTTGAAAATCATTTTAAATTTGTGTCAATACGTCATAAACAGAACGCAGCAGCAGTTTTCTGTCAGGGATTTGTCGTGTCGTGCCGCATCCAGTGTAGACCATAGATATGTATATATATCTATATGGTGTAGACAGCATAACGGATTATAATGAGTTCCATAGTATTTTGTCGCGCCGTGCCACTCGCGTCCGGTGTAGACACGGTGTAACATTGGTTTTGCTTTGTTTCACAGAACTAATCGTTGCCTGGGTTGCATACGTATGTGTGGGGCGGAGCTATCAAAATAGGGGCGAGACCCTTTTGGGGTAGGGGCGTGTTTGTTTTGGTGATTTCAAATGTCAACATTGGCTACCAGAAATCTCTTACCCCACCTTTAAAGCCTTCATAGCGGCCTGAAAAAGTGAATATGAATATTAATTTAATTGCATAGTTGACAAAATATCAAAGCAAGTGTCAAATGCTATAGGATATCTTTTCTTCACTCTTCAAGATAATATTTGCTCAATGACTAATAATCACTGGATTTTTAGTGGAATTATGAGGTCAGTTCTCCTCAGATTCACACACAGGTGTCCAAGCAGAGGAACCACAGGTGTACAGAATCACATTAATTATCAACATGATATTTCACAATCCCACAGTTGTCACAATTCCTTGGCTGTGTTTGAAATGGCACACTAGCTTACTGCTTACTGCCCAGTACACAGTGCATACTGCCTTCTATTTTTTTTAAGAATAGCTGTGAAACAGTATACAATAAGCAACATGATGTTTCAGGGTTGTAGGCTACACATGACAAACACTGAACTTTAATTCAGCACAGCTGTGGAGGCTATTACCGTACAAATAAACGTGCTGACCATTCTTTTACAAAGGCTTGTTTGTTAATAGGGTTTCATACTAGTAAACAGTTCTATATTGCCCAATTGAATTCATTACATAATAATTAATGAACTTTACATTTTGAATCAACACTGAGCTGTCTTTAACTGAACAAAGATATTATTTTCTTTTTTGCAGTTAACTGGAAAAAGCGACATATAAGTGCAAATAATGATAAATTATGTTTACACTGTATTTTCTTTAGCAATAGGTTAAGAGTAAATAGTAAATAGTAGTTAGGATGCATATATTTATACCTCAGTAGTACATTATAAAACAGTATGCAGTAACATATTGTGTAAATTATCATATTTATTAAACTTATTAAAGCCCTCCCTACACCTACCGCTAACCAAAAAACACTGTATTATAAATGAGGCGTTTTATTTCCACTTTTAAAATATTTCCTTTATTTTTATTGAAAATAAATGCCTTTCCGATCTGATATGTGATGGGAAAAGGAAAAGACAGATTCAGGGCTCTAGAGGTCGTCTCTAGTTGCTGATCCACCATCTGGTCTGGATCCGGATGACTGCAGTGACCATCTGATCTAGTGGGGCAGTTGTGGCCTAATGGTTTTTACAGGAATTGTCGGTGGGTGGAGTGAATGTACAGCGCTCTCTTCCACCTTCAATACCACGACTGAGGTGAGACCCTTGAGCAAGGCAACAAGTACATGTAACAAGTACATTGGGTATTATGGGAAGTGTTCCCAGTTCCGGTTGACCTAATTATTGCAGCCTAACAATCTTTTACCACCATCTACCTTCCACTGCCTAAAAACAGCAAAGCAGCCTGCCTCAATTACTTCTGGCCTGTTGCACTGACACCAATAGTGATGAACTGCTTTGAGAGAATCATCATGAGTTACATTCAGACTTTCATTCCAGACACCTTGGATCTTCTTCAGTTTGCATATAGACCAAATAGGTCAACAGATGATGCTATCAACACCACAATACGTACTGTCCTCACACACCTGGAAAACAAGGGCAGCTATGTTCAAATGCTGTTTATAGATTATAGCTCAGCATTCAACCCGCTGGTTCCATCTAAGCTCACCAATAAGCTTTATGTCCTTGGTGTGCCACCCACCCTCTGCAGCTGGTTTCAGGACTTTCTAAAAGGCAGACCACAGACAGTTAGAATTGGGAATCACACATCCAAAACCATAATCATAAACACAGGAACTCTGCAGGGCTGTGTGCTGAGTCCCATGCTCTACACACTCTTCACCCATGACTGTGTAGCTTCCCAGAACAACACCAACATCATCAAATTCGCTGATGATACGATAGTCACTGGACTGATAATGGGAGGTGACAAGTCAGCATATGGTAGAGAAGTGGCCGACTTAGTGATGTGGTGTCAGGATTACAATCTCTCCCTAAATGTCAACAAAACTAAGGCGATTATTGTTGATATAAGGAGGAGGAAGGAGAAGCACTCAGCACTGTGCATTGGTGGGATAGCGATGAAGAGTGAGCAGTTTCAGATTCCTGGGTGTTCACATCTTACCTGGTCTCCCAATATTAAAGAACTGGTCAAGAAATCACATCAACGTCTGCACTTTTTTTAAGAGGCTGCTGAGGAAATTTGGCATGTCAAGACAAATCCTCAGCAACGTCTACAGGTTTGCGATCAAGAGCATCCTCACCAGGTCCATCACAGTCTGGTTTGGCTGCTGCACAGTACAGGATCGTAAGGCTCTGCAGCGGGTAGTGAGATCGGCCCAAGTCATCACTGGAACTGCCTTACCAGCACTAGACAGCCTTTACCAGAACAGAATCGCCAAGAGAGCCATAATACCATCAAGGACATTAGTCACCCACAGCACAGCCTTTTCACACTCCTACCATCAGGCAGACGCTAGAGGAGTGTTAAAGCCAGACCATCAAGACTGAGAAGCAGCTTCTGCCCTCAGGCCATTAGGTTGGTGAACGGCTGCCATCCACT
>NW_015548233.1:85231-105955 GCF_001515605.1 Sinocyclocheilus anshuiensis | reverse complement strand
TGTGTTGAGTACTTTTGTGGTTTTTGTCCTTATATTCATGTCTTAGGCTGTTAGAGGATTTACAGAGTAAGAATTTCATTGTATAGTGTAACAGAGTGTTTCCTGAACATATGACAATAAACTCTTGAATCTTGAATTCTTTAACGCATTTGAATTATAGAAATGTGATAGTGTATTATGTGTATGCCAGGTTAAAGAGATGGGTCTTTAATCTAGATTTAAAATGACAGAGTGTGTCTGCCTCCCAAACAACGATAGGTAGATTTTGATATTCTAGGTATTATCAAATGGAGTTTTGAAATCGCAGCAGACGTGAAGGACAGTAATGCAATATGAGCTCACTCAAGTATTGAGGAGCTAAACCATTCAGGGCTTTATAAGTAATTAGCAAGATTTTACAATTTATTCATTGTTCAATAGGGAGCCAGTGCAGTGTTGACAGAAGCGGGCTAAAATGGTCATACTTCCTTGTTCTAATAAGAACTCTAGCTGCTGCATTTTGAACCAGCTGGAGTTTGTTTATTAACCACCCAATAAAGCACTACAATAGTCTAACCTTGACGTCATGAATGCATGAATTAACATTTCTACAGTTGACATTGAGAGCATTTTGTTTTAGAGATATTTTTAAGATGGGAAAAATGCGGTTTTACAAATGCTAGAAACATGGCTTACAAAGGAAAGATTGCTATGAAATAGCACACAGGTTCCTAAATGATGACGAAGAATTGACAGAGCAGCCATCGAGTAGGTTATTACATGCAGAGGATTTTGGTCCAATAATTAACACCTGTTTTTTCAGAATTTAGCAGGAGGAAATTACTAGTCATCCAATTTTTTTTATATCAACTATGCATTCTGTTAGTTTTGTAAATTGGTATGTTTCATCAGGCCACGACGAAATATAGAGCTGAGTATCATCAGCATAATAGTGAAAGCTAACACCATGTTTCCTGATGATATCTTTCAGGGGTAACATGTAGAGGGTAAAAAGCAAAGGTCCTAGTACTGAGCCTTGTGGAACTCCATACTGTACTTGTGATCGATATGATACCTCTTAATTTACTGCTACGAATTGATGATGGTTAGATAAGTACGATTTGAACCATGCCATTTGAACACATTATCTACAACAAGTGATGGGAGAAACCAACCTTTTCCAAGCTTCGAATCAATTAAACCATTTCCTCTTCGCCGCGGGGACCCTCAAGCGCGAGGCCCGGTGAGGCTGCACCGGTTGCAACCTAAGGACGGCCCTGGTCAGAAAAGTGTAAATGCAATAAAAACTCAGGCCAAAACATGCATAAAACAGCTTTTACAAAATTGCAAATGTTTTAATTAAAGTATAATATTAAATGCAATTAACAAATAATCAAATACCATTAAATATGAAGTGTCTGTATACTGTAATACGTGTTTTTTCAGCACTTTTACTGAAATTACATGACTTTGACAGTTTGATAGTGCGCCAACACACTGGTTTGAAAAAAATGATTTGCAAAGGTTTTGAAGCTGCTCAAAGCAGTGCTTTAAAGGCACACAACATTAACAACAGCCCAGAACACCCTAGCAACTGCATGGCAGCATCCTAGCAAACACCATCAACCCCCTTTGATTGTGCTGGTGACCTTTGCACAGGAAAAGATCTAGTTATTTTATTTCAAGATCAGGAAACATGGCATAATTCTGCATAGAAATTAAACAAAAATATCTTGAATTATATTTTGGCATTTAATGATGTGCTGTTGACTTCATTATTCATGCAGAGAGAGAGCGGGAGAGGCACAAGAGAAGGAGTCGCAGTAGCTCTGCTGGCCACAGTAAGAAACGGCGCAGCTGGAGCAAAGACAGAAGCAGTCGCAGCAGAGGAAAGCGCAGCCGCAGTCGAGAGCGTAAGAGCCGAGACCACAGGAGCAGCTCTAGAGATCATAAGAAACACAGGTGACTGTAGACAACACACAACAACAGACTGCCATCGTCCATCACAACACTTACTTATTCTTACACCCTTACTGTCTCTGTTGTTTGTTGCCTGAAAAATGTATAAAAGCATCTGCTGTTGAAGAAGTTTGAAGCATCTTCTCCAGCCTCTGATTTTTTTCTCAGCTATTCTCCACGTCGAACAAGGAAGAAAAAGATGTGCAAATATTGGGACGTTCCCCCTCCAGGCTTTGAGCACATAACTCCAATGCAGTACAAAGCCATGCAAGGTGAAGTATGAGTAATTCAATATCACAGTAACAGTCTTGATCATCCTTCTAAGTTGCACACACACACGTGCATTTTTGATCACACAAACAAACAGAAAAATGGGTGGGAAAAAACTGATACGTTTACAATTATATAAACTTAAAATCAGTTCAGATAGATTTTCTTTGTGTGTGTACACATTTTAAGGGTTGTTTAAATGGCTATAAAAGAATTCACGTTTCTTGAAAGTATTTAATATATCTCAGTCTACCACTTTAGTTTGTTTTCAAGTATTATTTTAAGACTAACTGAACTGCTCTGCTAGAGATTTTAAAATAGAATTTCTTGGTAAAATTGCACAGTTAAAACGGGTAAAAACATTTACATTCATTCCTTTAAAGGTCACATATTTTACACCTTTCTGGAGTAAGAATATATATTTGCGGTATAAGTATCAAAAACCATCTCAATATATTTTTACAGCTGCTCTCTCAGGAGCTCTGCAAAGAACAGTTCGATTTTGGCCTGTCTAATTAATATTCATGAGCCTCTCTTCTGATTGGCCTGTTGTTTTCTGAGTGACGCACGGCCAGGCCAACCAGGGACATGTATGCTGTAGCCTGCTGTGGATTGGTGATACTCACAAGTAAGGTCAATAGAAACACCGGTAATGATGGTCACTGCTGAGGGAAATGTTGTCCGGCCTTACATATTTGAGCCGAACTCAGACCCCGAATCGGCGACGACAGGAGACAACCAACCACCTCCTCAAACGCGCTTACAACAGGATGTTTCAGAATGGTAATTCATGTTTTTTTTTTTTTTCAAACACCGAATGCAGTAAATACAAACCTGACCAGCCGAGCGTTTGCGATCACGTGAACTTGAAGACACTTGTACAAATGCGGATGGGTGACTTGAATGGAAATGATTCCAGATTGGCGATGTAGTATTTGGTTTCTGTATTCTGTACTGTATTTTCCTGTGCTCAAACCTGCCAATCTAAAGGATCAAATGGCATTTATGGCGTTTGAGGTGATTTGTGAATTAGCATAGACTTATAGTCTAAATAAAACAATTTGCAACTGTTACTATTATTACACTTGTTATAGAGTGTTGGCGAACGTCACAGCCCTACTGTGCAATGATGTAGTTTCCTGACATCAGACTGAACAGCATTTTCTCGACATGTTTCCGTGTTGTTGTTGCTCAGCAATGGCATGGATGGACGCGATGTTGTCTGGGAGTTTGGCAAAAGGAGAGTGGGACAGTGGGCAGTGCTCGGGGTGGTGACTGAAGGCAGTGACTGAGTAGTTCTGACGTCACCTTTTTACGGAAGTCACAACGGTTCGTGAAAAATCACAGCTACTTTATGCAGGCTGTGTGCATTCGACTGGATTGACTGTTTTGAAACTTATATGGTAGTTACATAACACCTAGACCTCAGTTATAATAAAAAAGCCAGGAAATTTCAGTTTTGACAATATGGGACCTTTAAAAGTATGAACATTGTTAAATATGGCTAGCTGTGGAGCAAGCAATATTCAGTTAAATAAAATGTATGAGATTGAAACATTGGACTTATTGATGATTAATATATAAACCTGGTTATTGTGTGTTTAAAACGCATTCAATTTATTAGTACTATTACAGAAGTCTTTCTTGTTTATTTACGTGTGACTGACAGATATGCGTCACATTAAGTTTTTTTGTTTATGTTAAAGCGGTATAATTAAAATGGATGGAAATTTTATATGCAATTCAAATAAATACACCAAATTTTGGCCTAAATATTTGTGTAAATAATTAAATAGTTCATCCATCCATCCAAATAATTGTCTTTTTTTTTTTTTGGTGAACTATTCATTCATTTGTTGTGTTTGGGCTGTAGCTGCTGGGCAGATCCCCAGCATTGCTCTACTGGCTACATCCACTAATGCTGGTTTGGCAGTCGCTCCCACACAGGTGCCCATCGTTGGCAGTCAGATGACCAGGCAAGCGCGGCGTCTGTATGTTGGTAACATCCCATTCGGCGTCACTGAGGTAAGTGTCCCAGAATAGTGTTCCTCAAAACATGTTGTTTGTACAGCTCAGTTCTCATCCTCTTGTGCATGATAAATCAGCTATTTCATCTGAAAGGTAGCGATGAAAACACCAATTTTTTTTTTCTTTTCCAGATATGAGTTGTAATAACTAACATACTTTGCCTTTATGTACTACAGAAGTACTATTTGTCTTGATGCAAAGAGTTGTGTCAAATGTTTCTCCATATACTACTATGATAATGAAAGACATTTCTCTGGGAATGCACTGTCTTTGTCTTTGTGTCTTAGGAGTCCATGGCTGAATTCTTCAATACCCAGATGAGACTTGCAGGGCTGTCTCAAGCTCCAAGCAGTCCTGTGCTCGCAGTGCAGATCAACCAGGACAAGAACTTTGCTTTCTTAGAGGTGAGAGACCGATTTCACTCACTTAATGCAACCTAAAACTCATCTGACAAAAACAGACTGCACCTGTTTCTATGCATAACAGCCTGCGACTCAGCAAATGACAAAGAATAAAGGAATATATTACTGTGTAATGACAATAATAAAGGTAGACTTTAATATTAGCAAAGTCTCATGAATTTCCAGTGTAAATTGGTCCATAGGAATCCATTTTTTTACTTAAAAGTTTTGTTTGCAATCTCTTTTGCATAGCAAATAACTAATGTAATCAGTAGGCCTACTGGCATGAAAATATCTTTCCAAATCGTTGTTCTAGACATTTCCATACTGTGCTTTTGAAAACACTTGATAGCATTGGAAGACAACTAAAGCTTTATGAAATCTTCTGAAAAGAGGTTCAAAGCCGCCACTGAGAGACGTTTTGGTGATGCACAGGAAAACATTTCCATTTAATGAGGCTGGGATACTCAGAGCTACTCCTGACTGAAGCTGACTGTCTGTCTGCCTTCCCCAGTTTCGATCAGTGGATGAAACCACTCAGGCCATGGCATTTGACGGCATTATCTTTCAAGGACAGTCGCTGAAGATCAGACGTCCACATGACTACCGCCCTCTGCCCGGCATCTCTGAGCAGCCTGCTTTTCATGTCCCAGGTCAAGACTCTTGTCACATTCTGCTTTTTATATGTCTGTTTTAGATCACTTGAGTATTAAACCTTATAGAACTTTCAAAAGTGCTCTGACTTTTTTTTAAAGGGTTAGTTCACCCAAAAATGAAAATTAGCCCATAAATTACTCACCCTCAAGGCATCCTAGGTGTATATGACTTTCTTCTTTCAGACGAATCCAATCGGAGTTATTTTAAAAATGGTCTTTGATCTTTCAAGCTGTTTAATGGCACTCATCGGGTGTTGCATGCATCAGTCCAAAAGAAGTTAAATAAAAAGCGCCCATCCATAAAAAAAATGTCTCACACAGTTCTGGGCGGATGACGTATGAGGTCAGCGCTGCGCATGCGCCGGTGAGTCTCGTGAAAACCAACGTTTGTTAACAGGATCAAAGGAAGCAAAGTTTCCTTACTTTAGCAAAGGAAAACCAGTCTCCTCTTGGCTTATATCGAAATCCTCCGACATTCTTCTTTACAAATCCTTGTTTTGTACTTCTAATTAGTGACTGTTGTTTTGTTTTGATCTCTCCGCTGCGCTTCCGCGTTCGTCACTTCTGAGCAGCGCATGCGCATAGCCGACCTCATACGTCATCCACCCGGAGCTGCTTCCGTTTACAACAGTGAGCGCAAGCTAGATTAAAGTGATTATTACATTTTAAATATGGATATTTTTCTTACAAAAACGCATCGATTCGCTACAGAAGGCCTTTGTTCACCCTCCCGGAGCCGTGTGAGACATTTTATTAAGGATGGGTGCTTTTTATTTAACTTCTTTTGGACGGATGCATGCAACACCCGCTGAGTGCCATTAAACAGCTTGAAAGATCAAAGACAATTTTTTATATAACTCCGACTGGATTCGTCTGAAAGAAGAAAGTCATATACACCTAGGATGACTTGAAGGTGAGTAATTTATGGGCTAATTTTCATTTTTGGGTGAACTAACTCTTCAAGTCTGCATTTTATACACCACCAGCAACATTGACTCGATGTGTAAGTTTGGGGTGGGATCACCTGCCTGTGTAACTTATAAATAATGAATGTAGTTATTTTATTTATTTATTTATGTTTTTTAGAGGGCATTAAAATCCTGATGTCTTTTGTTTTCAGGTGTCGTGTCCACAGTTGTACCAGACTCCCATCATAAACTCTTCATTGGAGGTCTGCCAAATTATCTCAATGATGATCAGGTACGATTATACTTGCTTATCAAGGAGTGAATCAATTATTAAGACAAATTTACAGCTAACTATTTGTGTTTTAGAGCACATTACATGTATCAATAATTTTCCATGTGCCTTACATTTTTAGTCACAAATCTCACCTTAACCAACGATATCCTGATGTACTAAACATAAACAGGTTGGAAGTAACAAATATTTAAAAAACAAGTTTTTTCCTAAACATTGTATCATCAAGACATGCATCATTCATCACCTTTTACATTACTGTAAATATACCGAGACCTATGGTCTGTGGTTGTCTACACTATAACAAAGAGTAACCTATTTTCATGCTGCCCATTCAAAATTGTGTTTGTCAGTACGTCTAATTTTTTGTGTGGAAATAGTACATATTACTTTACTGACATACAGACAGCCTGTAGCTGAAATCCCTCTAGTCTAACTCGTCATCAGCCATGACACTTTTTCAATCTACTGTAATTGTTAGTTCATTTGTAATTTTTACATTTTAAGACAACATTGAAAGATACGTGTTAACATTTAGGCTACATTCACACTACAAGCAAATGTGCCTAATTTAAAATTTATGCTAAAATCCATTCCAAATTGTTGACTATAACACAAGTATACCCATATGCCAAGTTATTCTAAGGTTGTAACGATTTTTCGTTCACTTTGGCCCAGTTTTTATTGTTAAATAAAACTATTTTAAATTGTTAATTGAAATGAAGTTGAAATAAAATAAAATGTAAATATTAGATGGAAAACTTAAATTTTGAACAAAATGAGCAAATCCAAACAAAAAGTTGCCTTGTCAACTAAGTGAAATAATAAAGTACTAAAATTACTAAAACTGAAATAAAAATAAATGAAAAACTAATAAAAATATTTTAAAAACAAGATAAAAATGCAAAAGCACTTAATAAAATTACTAAAAACTTCAACTAAAATTAAAACAAAGCCTGAAAATATAAAAACAGAAGCTAATTCATAATAATAATAATAATAAATGCTATAATAGTACACAAATAATACTAAAATAAATAACATTGCTTTGGCCAGTTGGTGACAGTTATCACTAAAGTGGTCCTGGATACTCTAGCTGCGTCCCAATTCAAAGGCTGCATCCTTTGAAGGCCACATTCGAAGGGCGATTGCATCACCACAGTGCAGCGAAGACTGTCCTAATTTGAAGGCTCCTTCAAATGCGGCCTCGAAATGCGCCCTTCGTTTTTCAGGCAATGAAGGCTACAACAGATGGACTCTTCGCGGCCTACCCTATCCCAGAATTCATTGCACAACAGTGACGACAGGATTTTTTTGAGAGAAATTTCCAGATTGCACTTTTAAATGCAAGTACTGAGTTCTACTTACTCGAATAATCTAATGTATCTAATGATACAAATGTAAATATATGTATATATGTATACAGCAGTTCAAATGTTGGCTGATATCTTACCAAGATGCAATTTTATATAGTTTATACTCTTTATTATGTACATAAATGGACCATGGTGAACATATTTAAACAGGCTTTGAACCCTGTTTTGTTTTAACTTTCAAAACAGTCCAGTGCAAACGATACTGCCGCTCATCAACAGCAGCTGTCACAGTTGCTAGACACAAGAACAGTCCTCCTCTGTAGGCTAGACCATCCCTCGGTCCAACCTTTGCGGCCTTCAATGGATGCAGCCTTTGAATTGGGACACAGATTCTGTGCTTTGTTGCAGTCATACATAGGTTTCATGTAAATATGTTGTAAAAATTCAGCCTAAGTTCCTGTGTGTGAAATTCATTGATGTGTTTGATTATTTGAGCCAAACTTCTGACCCGTGCAACATAAAACGATTGGTGGTGCACTGTTCCCCAGCCAATGTGCCAAACATTTTATCATGCATTCTAATGCCTGTCAGTGCAAATGCCAAAATAAAAATATAACAGACAGATATGGTACAATAAATGCCTGAGCACATTTAATATTTGACCCCTAAAAAGGTGAAATTATGTCCGGGTTAGGGCTGTCAATATATAGCGGAAAACGAGAGCATCAGTGTGGCGAAGATGTTGTTTACGGCGAAACTGAAAACAAGCCGTTCACACAGAACGCATATTTATCAAATTTTCTAGCGGGGCATCTATCAGCGTTGCACTCGACGCACAAGAGAGCGGCATGTTTAGAAAGCCATGTAAAATTAATGTAAGTTCAACTTTTAAAAAAACATGTCTCAAGACTTTATGGCGGTTTTCCCCCATCCCACTGTATCTCATGTTTTTAAATGAAGAAAGTAGCCTACTCTTTGTGATTGGTTTTCGGTCCTTTGTATTAAACTATACATACATGCATGGTGCTGTTTTTTTTTTCTAATTGTTTAAGCAACTTTATTAATTATATATGGTTTATAAACATTATTTTAAACATTATGCACTTTTTTGAAAGATAGTCGTGTTATTTTATTAAGCTTTGAGGAAACGTGCATAATATTTTGCTCGATGCGCCCTCTTGTGGCCTCAGGAGAGAAGCCAAAAGCTTCTTTTTTTTTTTTCCCTAACTGAAATTGTGCATTTTAAATGCGAAAAAAATTCGAATTTAGTTTTTCAGTCATTTTGACAGCCCTAGTCCAGGTGTTGTATTAATTTAAAATTTTGAGTTAGATTAAAAAAATTGCATGAATGCCGATTTGACTGTTCACACTGATGGGAACATTTGGAACTGAATATGTCAGTTATGGTCTTTACACTGTCATTCAAAAAAACAGATCTGTGCCACATGAGAGTGATTTGGGCCACATTGAGCTGCAGTGTGAACAAAGCTGATTAGACGCTTGATAGGATGCGGAATCAGTGTTGGGGAAAGTTACTTTTAAAAAGTAATGCAATAATGCGTTACTCTATTGTGTTACTTAGTTACTTTTTATGGAAAGTAATGCATTACGTTACTTTTTTGTCACTTGAGCTGGATTTGCTCATTTATTTTTCATAATTAAAAACCCAACTGAACTGTAAAGGCGCTTTCAAACCAGAAGTGAAGTTAATAAGCCTCAGGCTGAAGGAAGTGCCTCTGCAGGAGAGGCGTCAGTCAATAAATGGGAAAACAAAAAGTAACTTGCATTACTTATTTGAAAAAGTAACTCCGATATTTTCTTGTAAATTCAAAAGCAATGCATTACTTACTAGTTACTTGGAAAAAGTAATCTGATTACATAACTTGTAATGCGTTACCCCCAACATTGTGCATAATAACAGCAATAGATGAAGATATAAAAAAACAAAAAAAAACAAGTTACAGGTGTAGATGGAGTAAAGATACAAAAGTTTCTTGTTTCTATTTCAGACAGTACTGAGGGGGTTTGGGTAATGGTGCACCTCATTGATCTAATTGGAATGTAGCTAACTAACTAACTTAATCAATTGGAGCTGAATGCACCCTGGTATTCATTTCTTTCATATTCTCATATATTTTCTTTCTTGCAGTCACTGTTACTGCTTTGAAACTCACAGCTCTTTCATTTTTTGTTCCCCCACTTTGTCCCCCAGCTAGGGGCCCGTAAGATCGTTAAGTCTGCGCTCATAATTTGTTCAGTAGTTCTGATCTACTGCTGCCATGCCAACATGTAACACAAGGCAAGTAAGACAATGCGTTCCTCACACGGATACTCCTCCTGTCAGCAGGGACCCTCCCCTCGCTGTCCTCTCTCTTCCTTCACTCTTTCGGAGCACGAGCATCACTAAAGGGGCTCTGGGTAACCGGGATGGGCTTTTGGAGGAGTGTGAATGGGAAATGTTTGGAAAGGTTGACGCAAATTAAGATCTGTAGTAAGAATATAACAAAGGGGGGAGTAACACAGTGATGTTGGACCGCTTCATGTCTACTGTAGGGCTCATATTGCCTGAATGATTTGAAGTTTGGAAAAAATGACTTCCTGAAACTTTATTTGTAAATGATTTTGAAAAAAGGTTTTACCTTTGCATGCAAAGAAAGGACCTTTCTTTATGCACCTTTCTTACATTATTTAAGTATGTGGTTGTTTTGAGGGGTGGTCACACTAGACTTTGAGCATGCCAAATGTTTCACTGCAATGGATGAAATATGACATCATGCTCTGTGGAGTCTGTTTTTTTTTTAAACACATAAATTCAACAACATCATAAAAAATTTTTTAAAAATCCAATATGTAAAAATGTATAATCTACTCCACTGCCGTAACACTGAAAACCTGCAGCTTTAAAGTTTGCATTCTTTTCTTTCAGCTAAGAGGTTGCGCTGACATGTTCTTTTGGTCACACGTCTTCACGTGATGCAAGTTTGTAAAAACTTCGGTATGCAGCAAAACACAAAACCTTCTCTGCATGAACGTCTGTTTCCAGTGTCTCATATTCACATTCATATGAATGGAAGTCAGTGGAATAAAAAGTGTAGTGTGACGCCCCTTTAGAAACATAGCTCTACTTTTATTGAATAAATGGAGAGCATAAGTCATTTTCATCTTTACATATGTTTACTTGGTGATTATTGTAATGTTGAGATGGACTGGAGTGAAGACCATTAGAATCGTACCCTTCTGCATTCAGAAAAAGAAGGGAACATGAAACTAATAATGTTATGTTTATGTGTTATGAACATGTATCCTGGTGTATGGATGTACTGCAGGTGTAGAGCACAACAGCTGACTTCAGCAGCTTGGTTCCATTTTCTATTAATTTCTCCAGAGGGATTTTACAAAATGTTCTTGCATAAAGTCTAGTTAAAGTATATAAATTCTTAAAATAATTAAATAACATTATACTCATTGCAGGGTAGGGCTGTATTGTTTTGACAAAACCCATTATTTTCGATTATTGCTCTTGATATTGTAATAATGACTGTTAATGTTGATTAATAGAATACATAAAACTTTTTCTGTTTGGAAACCGCATGTCATATTCGAGCTACACAGACAAAACAACTACTAACAACTAACAAAGAACTGTTTATGCATTTTATTACTTTTTGTGAATTACAAAATCAAGACTTCACATTGCTTTTTTTAGTAGTATGAAAAACAAAACACTTATTCAAACTGGGAATAAATTATATACAGAAAGCGAGCAAAGAATGTTCCCCTTCACTGAAGTGGTTCATGACTCTCACTCACTCACTCTCGCAAAAACTCCCATTATAATCACTGAAACTGATTTAGTTTAATTGTGCAGGGGCGTTTTTTGCCTCCTTATCATGAATTTGGGAGGCATTTTGTTCCATTTGGTGGCATTTTTGCCCCGGGCCCATTACTTTCCAACCCTGATTACAACCTTTGAAACCTAAAAGTATGTGTACAAATGTATAAGACTGTGTACATGAGGTCTTCATGAGGGAATGAACTGCTTGTCCCTTGAAGTCATTTATTATAAGTATAAAATATAATGGATTTTAAAGGGATAGTTCACCCAAAAATTAAAATTCTGTCATCATTTACTCACCCTCAAGTTGTTACAAACCTGTATGAGTTTCTTTCATCTGCTAAACAACAGAAAATATTTGAAGACTGTTGGTAGCCATTGACTTCCATATAGTATGGGGAAAAATGCTATGGAAGTCAGTGGCCTGATTACCAACATTCTTCCAAATATCTTCTGTTGTGTTTAGCAGAAGAAAGAAACTCATACAGGTTCATCACAACTTAAAGGGTTAGTTCACCCAAAAATGAAAATTAGTTTGTGTTTTACTCACCCTCGAGGCATCCATGACTTTCTTCTTTCAGACGAATCCAGTCAGAGTTATATAAAAAATCGTCCTGGCTATTCTAAGCTCTATAATTGCTCTTGGTTTATATCGAAATCCTCCGACATTTTTCTTTACAAATCCTCGTTTTGTGCTTCTAATTAGTGACCGGCGTTTTGTTTTGCTCTCTCTCTCTGCATTCTCAACTGCAATGATAGAGCTTGGAATAGCCAGGACAATTTTTAATATAACTCCGACTGGATTCCTCTGAAAGAAGAAAGTCAATATTATATGTATTGAATATTTAATATTTAATGAACATAAGGAGACTGATTCCCTCATTCGTTATGCCTCATGAGAGCAGGCAGTTCTTTTGCTGTGATTTTAGTTCTTTTGCTGTGAGCTGATGAGTAGTGTGCTGTAGCTCTTCACTGTGCATTCGGCAGTTAAACATTTTTTAAATTTGAAAGCCATAATTCAGTGTGATTATGCAGTTTGTATTGTTTATAGTCTGTATTCCTCAGTGAATGAGAAGCGGCTGTTGTGCTCTATTGGACCTGTCGTCTAGTACAGCCCCATCCTGGGTTTAGTGGACATGTAGGGTTTGAGCTGCAGCTGCTGCGGTGTTAACATGCCTGTGCATTTTCCACTGTTGTGCAGGTTAAAGAGCTCCTGACGTCATTCGGTCCTCTCAAAGCCTTCAACCTTGTGAAAGACAGTGCCACATCACTGTCCAAAGGCTATGCTTTCTGTGAATATGTGGATATCAGCGTTACTGATCAAGTAAGTCAATTTAGGTTCAAGTATTAAAGGAACACATAGATGAGTGTATGCTGATTTAAATAAAAAAATAATTATAGCATTTTTTGAATGAATGTAATTAATTAAACACATTACAACATTAAGAATAAAACAACTCCTACAAGTAAAACTACATGCATTACATAGGCTCAGTACTTGGACCACTTCTCTTCTCTGTCTACATGGCATCACTAGGTTCTGTCATTCAGAAACATGGCTTTTCATATCACTGCTATGCTGATGACACTCAACTCTACCTCTTATTCCATCCTGATGATCCGACGATAGCTGCTTGCATCTCAGCTTGTCTAACAGACATTTCTTGTTGGATGACGGACCATCACCTTCAACTCAACCTGGCTAACACAGAACTGCTTGTGGTTTCAACAAACCCATATATATATATATATATATATACACACCTTGCTACATGTACTGTGTTAGGCTAACCGAGACTTGTCATTTGCACTTATATATTGTTGCTCTTTTGTTAGTTTTGACTGGTTTTATTGTCCTCATTTGTAAGTCGCTTTGGATAAAAGCGTCTGCTAAATGACTAAATGTAAATGTAAATGTAAATATTACATGTACCAATAAGTTTGGGAGGAAATGTGCTGAACTTTCATGAATATAATATCACCCCAATCGAGGAAATGTGGCCGTGTATATATTTTTGTGAGATTCACCCGGATAGTTGTACTGTTTTGCTCAGGCGGTAGCTGGATTACATGGCATGCAGCTCGGCGATAAAAAGCTCATCGTCCAGCGGGCAAGTGTGGGTGCCAAGAATGCCAATCCTGTAAGTGCCAGTCTTCAAGACTTCGACACAGTTCTTGTGACAGCCAAGCAGTTATGGCAAAAATCAAGACATTCATGAAAAATGCATTGCTGATTACTTACATGGCCAGCTTCAAGCTATTGATTGAGTCAGAGGTCCACTCTTTCATGCTTTGTTTCCATGCAGACCGCTGTTGTCGAGACGCCCATCACGCTCCAGGTCCCAGGACTGCAGAGGATGCAGAACTCAGGCCTGCCGACGGAGGTGCTCTGTCTGCTGAACATGGTCATGCCGGAGGAGCTGCTGGACGACGAGGACTACGAGGAGATCCTGGAGGACATCCGTGAGGAGTGCTGCAAGTACGGCACTGTGCGCTCTATCGAGATCCCCAGGCCGGTGGATGGTGTCGAGGTGCCAGGCTGTGGGAAGGTCAGTCTCTATAGCTGCAGTGAGGAGCACCACTTTAAACTTCAAAAGTAGGAAATAAATGCCTTCACGGATGAAATGAAGAAAATGTTGAAGAGCAAGCTCTTATCCAATGAGAGGTTATCGTGACCACATGCATCAACTTCCAGAAATGACAAGAAAAACACCATAAAAGTAGTGAATATTACACATACATTGTATTTCAAGTCTTATGAAGTCATATGTTAGATGAAGAGCCCAAAATATTCATCTCAATTCCCTGAAAATCCCCTCTTCTATAGCTCTCAGTTCAAACATGCTGCCATTAGACACATCAAATCACATTTGATGTCAATGATATCATGCATCATTGGCTCTTACTTTTCTTTTGACCAAATATCATTGATATCAAAACTGCTGTAATGCATTTATTTGAAATTATACATTAATTGATCACCATAATTCCCTTGAGAGATACAGAAGATGGGCTTTTAGGGAGCATGACAGCATCTGTCTTCATTTACTTTCATTATATGGAAAAGAGTGGTCCAGGTATTCTTCACTTTTTTGTGTTTTACAAAAGACGTACGCTTTTGGAACCGTTTGAACAGGAGTGACACAATTTACATTTTGAATGAAGTGGTATTTTTATTTTACTACTTTAATTTGCAATTAAAGTAAATAGCCTCGGCTTGAATCATTGTAATTATTCTTAATACAGGGCTATTATAGTAAACTAAACCTAAAACCATAAATAACCATAAATACCATAAATAAAATAAATGTTAACTGAAAAAAAAAAAAAAAACATAATAATAATAATAAAAACTTACACTTATTTTATTTCAGCAAGGCAACATTTCTCATTTTCATTTCATTTAACTTGATGTAATAAAATTACTAAAACTGAGAAAAATAAAACCTATATAGATGTAAATAAATAAAAATGAAAAAAACACAACAAAACTATTAAACTTTAGCTAAAATAAAAATAAAGAATGATTCAAATTTTTAATAAAAACTATAGTAGTTTCTCAGTTATTAAAATAACACTGTCTGCTTAGCCTAGATAATAACTTGTTTTAAACAGAACTCTAAGGCTTGGCTAATAATGGCAGTATTTTTTTTTGCTCTGTTGCAGATATTCGTAGAGTACGTGTCTGCTGCAGAATGCCAGAAGGCCATGCAGGCACTGACAGGACGCAAGTTTGCTAACCGCGTGGTGGTCACGAAATACTACGATCCAGACATGTACCACAGGCACGAGTTCTGAGGGAAGATACTGAGAAGAGAGCTGTTTGTGCCATCTGAGTGTGAAGTTTCAATGAGCTGTATGTAGTTTTACACTTATTGTCTTCTACTTCCACTTATCAATTTCTTTTCCATATTGAAATACAAAAAAAATTGACGTAAGTATCCAAGTAGGAGATATTTTTAGACATCTAATATCAACGAAACAGTGTCAAGCGATCTCTTCTATGTTAAGGGGCGTTCATACATGCAGTGATTTACACTAATGAAGTGACCAGAAGTTAGACTTTTTTAAATAAGAATTGGTAATTTCCAGAAGCAAGCAGGTAACAGGCAGTGTGACCTAATGTGATGTGATGCAGGCATGTTCCTCTGGATCCATGTGAACCTCCTGCAGTTCATTCACGAACCCCACTTTGGGAAACCCTGGCATACTGTAATGTTTAATACACATCATGGAATAGATTTTCTTATGAGTTAGGGCAAATGTAATCTAAAAGTAATCAAAAAGTCGTCAGAATACGTTACCTAATATTTATAATCCAATAGATTACATTACAAACTACTCTTTCTATACAAATTACATACCCCTCTAAAAATTACTAAATGTCAGTTTATACTGACATCTTATTTTTAACTAGCAATTTCCATCACAATCAAATCTCATTTGAGATCACATTTTAAGCAGGATTATGACCACAAATACTGCCACTCGATGACCTCCAGTGATGAAATCACTATGTATTTTTTTTTATTATTGTCCTAGGCAGCTGCAACCATCAGCAGCAATATAAGACTAAACATTTTGTTAGCCCCGCCCACAGTGAAATCTCATTGGTCCAAAATCCTGCTGCTTAGAACAAATCAAGTTTGTTCTAATCGGGTGTGATGTTGGAGATTTCTGAGGACTGAAATATTACTTGACACCTGAAAACACCTTGTCATGTTGTAGAATTGGTAATTTCCAGAAGCAAGCAGGTAACAGGCAGTGTGACCTAATGTGATGTGATGCAGGCATGTTCCTCTGGATCCATGTGAACCTCCTGCAGTTCATTCACGAACCCCACTTTGGGAAACCCTGGCATACTGTAATGTTTAATACACATCATGGAATAGATTTTCTTATGAGTTAGGGCAAATGTAATCTAAAAGTAATCAAAAAGTCGTCAGAATACGTTACCTAATATTTATAATCCAATAGATTACATTACAAACTACTCTTTCTATACAAATTACATACCCCTCTAAAAATTACTAAATGTCAGTTTATACTGACATCTTATTTTTAACTAGCAATTTCCATCACAATCAAATCTCATTTGAGATCACATTTTAAGCAGGATTATGACCACAAATACTGCCACTCGATGACCTCCAGTGATGAAATCACTATGTATTTTTTTTTATTATTGTCCTAGGCAGCTGCAACCATCAGCAGCATTATATGACTAAACATTTTGTTAGCCCCGCCCACAGTGAAATCTCATTGGTCCAAAATCCTGCTTCTTAGAACAAATCAAGTTTGTTCTAATCGGGTGTGATGTTGGAGATTTCTGAGGACTGAAATATTACTTGACACCTGAAAACGCCTTGTCATGTTGTGCCTAGTTAGAACAAAGAATATTAAAATAGAACTTAATGCTCAGATTAGATATTGTTTTGTGTCCTTATATTAATCTGAACCAGAATTCTAGCCGGTGTTCGAAACCTCAAATGACACTGAACAGTGAACAACACTGAAAACATCATTCACAAAGACTTCTGTTTAATTCTGAAACATTACATGCTTTTGAAAATAGACAGTGACTGATATTTATTATAACAAAGCTTCTGCTTCATACCAGTGATAGCCTATTAATGTTTTTATGAGGATCAGTCTCACAAAATATGTCGTATTGCATCCCAAAATCAAAACAAATAAATATATATTTCATAAAGTAAACTAATTGTTTTTTTGGACCATTAAGGTTTTTGCATTGCAGTTTTTATTATTTAATGTGTCCAGAGATTTTTTTTTGTCCTTTGCAATTCTAATTATTCCCAATGGTGGTTCTCAGAGGCCCATTACTATATTACTGTACTTTTTTATAATTAGATTATTGTATTTCTTTGCACATTATGCTGAGAATGAGATTTTTTTCCAAAGGTAATGAGAATTGAGGGTGAAAATGTGCTATTATCATGAAAATAATGCCACAATGCCAAAAATAAGCTTTTTTGTTTTGTGTTTTTCTAATATAATGTATTTCTTTATTTTATTTTTGGGCTGTAAACTGATCCAGATTTCATGAAATCCACCTAAACATTGTTGGTAGTTTTGAAATACTGCTAATAGATGTAGTATATAAATCCTGCATATTTGCACATGTGTTTCCTCTGTATATACTTACAGTTTGATGAAGGAAATTTTCAGTCATGTTTCAAGATTCTTAAAAACAGCATCGGGTGCTTTGGACAGCTGCTCCTGCTAGAATGCATTTGTTCTCATTGGTGAACTGCAAAAAGGCTAGTATTTCTTCAAAGATGTCAGAACAGATTCCATTTGACAAGAAAACACAGCCTGCTTCTCCCTGCCATGAAGAAAGCAAAAGCCCTGACAGAAATACTTACAGCATCTGGACAAAGATGGTTTGACACAGCAGAAATTCTGTTCTAAGTTTTCTCTCTTATTTCTTATTCTTAAGAAGCCAATGTGTCAGATGATGACTTATACATACCCATCATTTCACGTTCAGCTAAAATGTGCTTAAATAGCTCCGTTTCTATGGCTAGTGCTGCCTCTGCCTTGACTTCAATAAATGACATGATCTTTAGTGCTGTCTGTTACTCTGTTGTCCTTGCAGGATGTTTCTAATCCTGCTCCACTCACATATTCTGGTCTGGAACGCTGTGAACACAGACAAACGGAGTGAAATATCCCAGTGCCGTTGGACTAAATATCAGCACTGTTGGAAGGCTAATCAGCCAATGGCATCAAGAACTGGAACTAACTGCAGTATAATGAATATTATTCTATACAAATATTGAAATAATACCAACAGTGAGTGTGTGCTTGCTCACACAGGACTTCCATAGAGAGCTAATGCCTGGAAATGTGGCAGGCGACAACAGTTGCTAAGGACGTATTGGCAGTCTGGTCAATCCATCTACTGCAGTGAGTAAAGGTTGTTGCTCTCCATGGTGCTGAACTCCAATTAAGGTTGGAATGCACTATATAACTTTTCAATTAGGAACAGATTTTAAACCAGTAGGCATCATACACTAACCGACTCATGTTACTTACTGTAAATGGTTACAGAGAAAAACTGGACATCTTACACTAAATGACAGAGGATCACACACTATTAGACTTTCAAGTTCTTCCAAACACAGCAAACTCATGCAGAAACGTGTGCCACATCGCTAGGAGATGCATGATAATGAAAAACAATTTGCTGCATCCAAAATTGAATACTTCCCTACTTGTATAGCATGCCAAAAAAAAAGTACGCCAAAAGAGTAGCATGTTCAAAGTCATAGTATTTAAAAAACAGTAGGTGAAAAATACCCGGATGACCCACTACTTCTAATGGGTTTCTGAAGTGTGCATTCGATGGCCACTTCACTATCCCATGAGGCCATGGCAGAGGATTTATGAATGGTGATACAACTGAGTCACATGACAGTAACAATATGGCGGATGTAGTACGTCAGAATTTCATTCATACTACCCACATGCATACTATATAGAACATAGTTTTTACACAAGAACATGCTTTTTTAGTTTGCTAAGTAAGTTCAAATTCAAATGTAATACCTACTCAGACTTCTAAAATCGTCTCAAAATATCAGACGTCAGAAGCAAAAAGATTGGAGTTGTGTCCATCAAACATATGCAATTTTATATTATTTTGTCAACTCAAAATCTGCAGACTAGCATTGACTTACTTCAACTAGTGTCAACTCACTCAGACTAAAAAAACTAAAGGCTGGAATACACTACTTAACTTTTGCCCAGATCTTTGCTCTGATTTACAGTCTGAACAAGTTGACGCTAGTTGGCAAAAGTCAGAGCTAGTCTGTAGATTTGAGCTGACAGACTTCACAAATGGTCACAGACTCAGATTGTTTAGCTTCAGACTGTGATTCCATCCAGTTGGAAGATTTCAAATATTTTTGATATTTTGAGCCGATATTTAAAACAATTTTTCTCATTTGTCATGCATCTCCCAACAACAAGGCACGTGTTTCTGCATGAGTTTGTTGTGATCGGAACAACTTTAAAGTCTGTGTAGTGTAGTACATGATCCTCAGTTGTTTAGTGTATGATGCCCAGTGTTTCCTCTGTAACTATTTACAAAGTCGGCAAGTGTATAATGCCTAGAGTTGCGAAATCTGTTCAGATTGCAGCCTTAAGCAAAAGCTGTGTAGTGGTTCGTGTCTTTACCTTCCCAGCTGAAGTGAGATTATTAAATAGATTAAAATATATTTTACATAGGTCAAATCTATAATGCCTATTCACACTGGTGTGTTTGTTTGATCATTGCAAAAAGAAATAGCATTATTATGATTTATAATCTTTCACTGAGGCTCATCCTGCAGTGTTTTATTCTAGCAGAAGGTGGCTGCCCACTCTACCAGTCGCAGTTTTTGTCCCTTGTTTCACTGTGCTGCACCTCTCACTGTGTCACAATATGCTGTTCAAAGGTTTGTCTCTCTTTACAGCACAGTAGGTCAGCTGCTCTGGCATTCCAATACCAAACCTGTCAGCGGCAGATGGCCGGCGTAGCTCAGACATTTTCACAAATGTCAAAGCATTCAGAATTTATGTATTGAAGTCAAGTCACATTTATTTAGTGCTTTATGCAACACACATTGATTCAAAGCAGCTTTGCGGTAATAAACAGGAAAATAAGTTGATGTTGCAATATTCATCGACTATGAAACATTCCATTTCAGCTGTCAAGCAGCTCAACAGAAGACAGTAGTGTCATTATTCAGCTCAATTTAGTTCAGTGTTAATTAATTTCAGTTCAATAACTGTGTCACTGTTGCAAAGTTCATCAGTTATGAAACAAATCCAATTCAGCTATAAGCAGCTCTGCAGAAGACAATAGTGTCAATAATCCGCTCAATTTAGATTTGAAACAAGAAAATAAAAATACATAGAAGCTGTTTTGGTTCATTTGTAAATGAATAGTTCATCCAAACGTGACAATCATCTTCCTCACTCACATGTTTTTCTAAACTCATATGACTTACTTTCACCCATGGAACACAGAAGATAATTAGGCACAATGTTTATGCCGAGTAAAATCAAGAGTA
>NW_015548233.1:73438-85120 GCF_001515605.1 Sinocyclocheilus anshuiensis | reverse complement strand
ATAGGATTTATTAATGCTGATACAACTGAGTCACATGACAGTAACAATATGGCGGATGTAGTACGTCAGAATTTCATTCATACTACCCACATGCATACTATATAGAACATAGTTTTTACACAAGAACATGCTTTTTTAGTTTGCTAAGTAAGTTCAAATTCAAATGTAATACCTACTCAGACTTCTAAAATCGTCTCAAAATATCAGACGTCAGAAGCAAAAAGATTGGAGTTGTGTCCATCAAACATATGCAATTTTATATTATTTTGTCAACTCAAAATCTGCAGACTAGCATTGACTTACTTCAACTAGTGTCAACTCACTCAGACTAAAAAAACTAAAGGCTGGAATACACTACTTTTGCCCAGATCTTTGCCCTGATTTACAGTCTGAACAAGTTGACGCTAGTTGGCAAAAGTCAGAGCTAGTCTGTAGATTTGAGCTGACAGACTTCACAAATGGTCACAGACTCAGATTGTTTAGCTTCAGACTGTGATTCCATCCAGTTGGAAGATTTCAAATATTTTTGATATTTTGAGCCGATATTTAAAACAATTTTTCTCATTTGTCATGCATCTCCCAACAACAAGGCACGTGTTTCTGCATGAGTTTGTTGTGATCGGAACAACTTTAAAGTCTGTGTAGTGTAGTACATGATCCTCAGTTGTTTAGTGTATGATGCCCAGTGTTTCCTCTGTAACTATTTACAAAGTCGGCAAGTGTATAATGCCTAGAGTTGCGAAATCTGTTCAGATTGCAGCCTTAAGCAAAAGCTGTGTAGTGGTTCGTGTCTTTACCTTCCCAGCTGAAGTGAGATTATTAAATAGATTAAAATATATTTTACATAGGTCAAATCTATAATGCCTATTCACACTGGTGTGTTTGTTTGATCATTGCAAAAAGAAATAGCATTATTATGATTTATAATCTTTCACTGAGGCTCATCCTGCAGTGTTTTATTCTAGCAGAAGGTGGCGCCCCGCTCTACCAGTCGCAGTTTTTGTCCCTTGTTTCACTGTGCTGCACCTCTCACTGTGTCACAATATGCTGTTCAAAGGTTTGTCTCTCTTTACAGCACAGTAGGTCAGCTGCTCTGGCATTCCAATACCAAACCTGTCAGCGGCAGATGGCCGGCGTAGCTCAGACATTTTCACAAATGTCAAAGCATTCAGAATTTATGTATTGAAGTCAAGTCACATTTATTTAGTGCTTTATGCAACACACATTGATTCAAAGCAGCTTTGCGGTAATAAACAGGAAAATAAGTTGATGTTGCAATATTCATCGACTATGAAACATTCCATTTCAGCTGTCAAGCAGCTCAACAGAAGACAGTAGTGTCATTATTCAGCTCAATTTAGTTCAGTGTTAATTAATTTCAGTTCAATAACTGTGTCACTGTTGCAAAGTTCATCAGTTATGAAACAAATCCAATTCAGCTCTAAGAAGCTCTACAGAAGACAATAGTGTCAATATTCAGCTCAATTTAGATTTGATAAAAGAAAGAAAAAGATGGAATTTGTTTTGGTTACTTTATAAATGAATAGTTCATCCAAAAATGAAAATCGTCTTTCTCACCCCCATGTTTTTCCATTCTGGTATGCAACGGCCTCTTTTCACGATCCAAACGATTTCAATGGATACAATCATGTTCCACCCTTCATTTTTTCACTTTGAATATCCTGTTAAACTTGGAGCTATTACAGAAGTATCAGATTACAGAAGTAAAACTAGATGAGTAAAGTTCGCAGACGAACTTTGAAGTTGGCTTGAGAAAGCTTAGCCTGAAAGTACGAAAAAGTTTTAAAATCTGTAAATAGTTGTAAAAGCTTTGTTCGAAAAGTTTTTTTTTAATTTACAGGTATATAGATTGATATATTGTTTACCAAAAACAGCTAAGACCAGCTAAAACAACCTAAAAACCAGTTAAAATAAAGTAAGACCAGATCAAATTGGCTAAGACTACCTAAAAACGACCTACCTGATGCTAGCCAGAGTTGTCATGGTTTAGTCATGTTGCTAGCAAGATTTAGCATGGTTTAACCATGTTTCTAGCATGTTACTAGCATGTTGTTAGCATGATTAGCAAGTTACTTGCATGTTACTACCATGGTTAGCAAGTTACTAGCATGATGCTAGCATGATTAGCATTTTGTTAGCATGTTTTTATCATGATTAGCATGTTGCTAGCATGTTACTAGCATGATTAGCATGTTACTAGCATGATTAGCATGTTACTAGCATGATTAGCATGTTACTAGCATGATTAGCAAGTTACTAGCATGTTACTACCATGGTTAGCACGTTACTAGCATGATTAGCATGTTGTTAGCATGCTCCTAGCATGATTAGCACGTTACTAACATGTTTCTATCATGATTAGCATGTTACTAGCATGTTGTTAGCATGATTAGCAATTTACTAGCATGTTGCTAGCATGATTTCTCAAGCCAACTTAATGAGTCCTGAACTGTGTCATCTTAACATCTGACGCAAGAATCTCCAACTCCGCTCCTGGAGAGTTGCCATCCTGCCGATTTCAGCTCCAACCCCAATCAAACACACCTGAACCAGCTAATCAAGGTGTTCAGGGTTACTTGATTCGTGTTTGCGGAACGATGTATGGGGGCACCTGGGGTGGCCAGCCAAATTTCAGGGGGGCCGGTGCCCCCCCTGGCCACCACGTAGACACGCCCCTGAGCAGGATAAAGCACCCTGCCACACTGTAAAAGAATGGTTTGAGGAATGTGACAGTTCAAGGTTTTGATTGGCCCAAATCTCAATCACACTGAGCATCTATGGGATGTGTTGGACCAACAAATCCATGCAGAGGCCCCACCTCACAACCTACAGGACTTGAAGGATCTGCTGTCTTGGTGCCAAATACCACAGCACACCTTCAGAGGTCTTGTGGAGTCCATGCCTCGACGCATCAGAGCTGTTTTGGCAACAAGAGGGGGACCTACATGATATTAGGCAAGTGGTTTTAATTGGGGAAACTCCAATTAATGCAGTATTGATGTATACTGGCGGCAGTGCATACCTGAAGTGAACTGATAACATCCTTTTTTAAAAATTCCCCTCTGAAGTCCTTTTAAAACTTCTTCACATTATTCACATTCAGTTGAATCAACATACTCATTGATGTACATGTGGAAGAACAAGATCTCTCTAGAAGAGCAGACGGCTTATTTCCTTTGAATGAAGTACTTCACTCTGCATTTGTCAAATCCAGACAGCTCGAGTACAGTGCTTCTTTTCACAGTTTGCCATCTGTACTTCAGTCTATATACTTTATATCAGCTGTTAACAAACGATAAAAGGAATGAGAGCTTTGATGAAGTGAAAAAAAATTCTACGCAATCTTGATCTAAAGCTTGATAAAAGGTCACCACTTTCCATTGGGCAGCTTTTTCCATTTTAATAAAGATTTTGTAGGGTTTTTTTCCCCTGTTGCCCTAGTTTGCCAGCTGTTTTCTTTATATGTGACCCTGGAGCACAAAAGCAGTCTTAAGTCGCTGGGGTATATTTGTAGCAATAGCCAAAACAAAGCATTGTATGGGTCAAAATTATTGATTTTTCTTTTATGCCAAAAATCATTAGGATATTAAATAAAGATCATGTTCCATGAAGATGTTTTGTAAATTTCCTACCATAAATATATCAAAACTTAATTTTTGATTAGTAATATGCATTGCTAAGAACTTCATTTGGACAACTTTAAATGTGATTTTCTCAATATTTTGATTTTTTGGAACCTCAGATTCCAGATTTTCAAATAGTTGTATCTCGACCAAATATTATCCTATCCTAACAAACCATACATCAATGGAAACTTTATTTATTCAGTTTTCAGATGATGTATAAATCTCAATTTCGAGAAATTGACCCTTATGACTGGTTTTGTGGTCCAGGGTCACATATTGGATTGTTCTACAACTTATCAACTTCAGATTTCTCAGCTGCGTTTGATCAGTGAAAGAAACTATCCCGTCTATCATGTCGTGTGTCGTCTCTCAGCAGCATGACAGCCAGCTCTCTATGCGGCTGTGCTCGCAGAATAAAGATGTGATTGTGTCTTTTAACAAACCTCCTGCGACGCAGCACAAGGTCTGCGTGTGGCAGATGGGATTTAAATTAGAGGACGTCCAAGTCTACACTGGATCCAACATGGATTCTTTCCTATATTTGTGTGCAATGTTGAATCTGTAATTCTATTTCTACTCATTTTAATAGACAGATTGTTAATATTCTGCCTGCATGGCCCAAGTGCATTATTTTCTCACCGTTGTGTCATTCCAAACTCATGTTATTTTCTTGCATGAAACATACTGTAAATGGAGGTGTTAGTCTTAGAATGTCAGAGCTTCTGTTTTCCATACTGCAAATGATTTATACTGCAAAACCCAAACCAATAAAACAGCTTTGTGTGAGGAACAGATGGAAATTTAAGTCATTATCACTGAATAAGATTCCCCTCTTCCAAAGCGTTGAAATATCAAATATCATGCTATGGCAGATCTGGTGTCAATGACATAAAGCAGCACCGAGAGCTCTGACTGAGGGAAATATTATTGTGAATAAGTTCAAACCGAGCTGTTCTTTACACTAGAGTTATGGTACTCTAATATGGTGCTTACACGAGTTTATGGTACTTTTATAGGGTTTTTTTAAGCTTGAAATTCTCATTCCCCATTCACTTTCATTGCAGATAATAGAAGCCTCCTTTTGTTTTATGAAATAGTAAGAAATTATGATTTTTCAATTAAACCTGAGAGATTTCTCTGCCTTTTTAAAGTTCGTTCCACCAAAATTTTGACGCTTCAAAAAGTTCATAAAGGCATTGTAAAAGTAATCCATTGAGCGGTTTAGTCAATGTCACTTTATATGATGAACAAATACAGAGTTCTGGCATGAAACTCTAGATGGTGCAGTCCGATAGGTCTAACTCAATCTGACCTAATGACATCATTGTCACATGGCAGCTGGTTGGTTCTCTCCTGTATCGGTAGCCAATGAGCTCGCTGCTCAACATTCAAATATATGACTAGTGTTTGCTGTAGCAGTTGCAGCTTGCTTCAGAAACCCTCCACCTTCCCCAGCTCCACCTGTATAGATCTGCTACGAGGTGATTCATGTACGCTATATGGGGGTTATTTAATGTATGTTATTTTTGCAGCAGCAGTATTTCTTACATGCTCACAGCAGCATGTTGTGGATGTACTGGCAGTAGCAAGTCTCGGTACTTGCTCTGCCGCAGCAGCAGCGTAGCAGATCTGTTCCGCCAAGACCAAATACATTAACATTGTCGTGTACATTACCATGCCAATCCCTCCGAGAGTTGTCATGACAGAAATTATGTAAACATTGATAAACACATAGAGCACATTAATTATGATAAATGGAAACTCAAACATGCTTCTTGACGCACACACAAGAACCAATGAGGTTTGTTTAGGAACGTCAAGCAGGTACACCAGAATAACTGACACCAGTATTTTAAGTTTGGGGTGAACTGTCCTTTTAAGGAACTGAACAGGCAGTTTCAGGATGGGATGATGAAGAAACCTTTCGTGCAAATGAGAACACATACCTAATTATTTGATAGAGATCCCTCACATTAAACATTTACTTTACAGAAAAATGCTCTGAAGCCGAAATGACAGTAAAGAACAGGAATACACGACACGGTTTTTGCCCCGATTTTCTGCCAATTTACAGCCTGGAGATGAAGTTGATGCTAGTTGCCGTAGAAAATAGAAAATGCATAGAAAATCGCATATTCTCCACAAATCTCACTGATTTTTTAGCTTCAGACTCTGATTCCATCCAGTCAGGGGAGATCAAACATGTTTGATATTTTGAGCCAATTTTAGAACACATATTTTTTACATTTGTCACGTGTCTCCAAGCAACAAGGCGCACGTTTCTGCATGAGCTTGATGTGATCGGAATGACTTTAGAGTCTGTATCATCCTCAGTCGTGTAGTGTATGATGGCCAGTTTTCCTCTGTCACTATTATCAAAAGTCGTGTAGTGTATTCCAGCCTTAAGATACTGTTTTAAATAGCAACCTTCAAGAATATCTAATGAGGCGGCCTGAATTTTACTACAGAAGCATCTCGTTGCCTCTGTCACATGCATGATAGAGTGGTGGGCTCGGCACGTGAGACCAAATCTCACACGCTTGTTCATCTAACTGAAGGACCCGGATCTTGAAGGACAGCTCCTCCCACAGCACCATCCTGTGTTGTCTGTGTATCCGGCACATGGCAGAGGAACTGCTACAGGAGGAACTGCTGCCAAACACAGAGCTGCAAACGTGTTAACCTCTCCAGCTCACGTGTGACAGCACTCGCCTCAGGTGCCGGTTTAAACAGCCCATTTTACAACATAATCCAATTTCATGTTATACACAAATAACACTTTTGTCTGTTTTCTGTGAGTCGTTCTCAGGAATTGCTGCCATTTGCACCCCATTTGTGTCCCCATGACTGTTACAATTAACAGGTTATGCAACTTAGTTACATTATTCGATAGACTGGACTCAGTTTAGTGTGTAAAGTAGCCTACTGTAAATGTTAAAATAAAAATAGTGTGATGTTTTCCATCTGAATATCTTCCAATTTGCATTTAAGCATTAGTCTACCATTAGTTTTAATTGGTTATTTAGAAAAACAGATTACATAAAGATACGATAGGATATGTTAATAAAGACTGTACCTAAATTTAGCTTTTATTTAAGTTTTGCAGGATTGCAGTCATGAGTTAATGGGCATTGGGAGTGCAGTGCGCTCTGGGGGATTGGGACTGAATTACAGCCGTGTGACTGGCCGATGACAGCGACGCTCTGGGACGCGCCATCAGATCTAGTCACTCACACGTTGAGGATTTACCACATAAGTCATAAATTAAACTGACAGTCAAGGCCACAAATCCATTCAATGACTATTACTACGAATTTCTTACTCTTGTAGAAAAGTTTAATAGCTGAAAGTGAAGTGTGGTGTTTCTTTGCCACCCTCACATCTCTATATACAGTCGTGGTCAGAATTATTGGCACCCTTGGTAAATATGATCAAAGAAGACTGTGAAAATAAATCTGCATTGTTAATCAGTTTGATCTTTTATTTAAAAAAAAATTACATAAATCTAACCTTTCACTGGAGAATGAGAATTTAAAATGGGGGGAAATATCATGACATAAATGTTTTTCTCTAATACACATTGGACACAATTAACGGCACCCTTTTATTCAATGCTTTTTGAAACCTCCATTTGGCATAATAACAGCTCTGAGTTTTCTCCTATAATGCCTGATGAGGTTAGAGAGCACCTGACAAGAGATCAGAGACAATTCCTTCATCCGGAATCTCTCCAGACCCTTCAGATTCCCAGCTTCTCCTCTTCAGTTCACCACACTCATTTTCTATAGGGTTCAGGTCAGGGAACTGGAATGGCCATAGCAGAAGCTTGGTTTTGTGCCCAGTGACCCATTTTTGTGTTGTTTTTAAGGTTTGCTTTTGGATTACTGTCCGGGTTGGAAGATCCAAACATGGCCCATTATAAGATTTCTAACTAAGAATTTCTAGGGGTACCAATAATTGTGTCCAACGTGTATTTGAGAAAAACATTTATTTCATAATGACCATTTTCACCATTTTCAATTGTTTTAGTTCAATGAAAGGTTAGATATTTGTGATTTTTTTTTTAAATAAATGATCAAAATGATTAACAATGCAGATTAATTTTCACAGTCTTCTTTGTTCATATTTACCAAGGGTGCCAATAATTATGACCACGACTGTATGTTGGCCTCTGGTCTGGTCTCCTTCAATGTAAGTCCATTTTATTATCTGATCGGTCAGAAAAGTAGAAGTACACATGTCCTCAACAATTCTTATGACTAACTAGATTTTTACACTTAAGATCTAAAAAAAATATTGAGTAGTAATTGGCCTTGCGATGCCATAGAAGAACCATTTTGGGTTCCTCAATTAACCTTTCAGTGAACAGCTCTTAAAGAAACTGTTTGATTGATTGATTGATTGATTGATTGATTGAAAACATTAAAACGTTTTAGCGACCCCAAACTGTTGAACAGTGAAGATGAACAGAGATGATTTCAAATAGGAATTGAGACAGAAAGAGCAGTCTGGATTTGCACACACACAATACAGTATTGATTCTGAAATGTTTCGAACAATGCCATCCGGCACAGCGCTCACCTTGCGCTCCATGTGACCGTTACACAGTGTGCACTTACTGACAAAAAAGGCTTCATCCTGCGCAAGAGCAATGGAGAAACTCATGTCACAGCACGTTGACACGTCATTGTTGTTAAGGCCAGTGTCAAAGCAGAATGTCCAAACGTAGAGTGAAACGAACTCTGATGCTCACGAGCCTCACTGAGATTTAAGTGTGCTCCCAAAGCACGTTTGTGAACGTATGTGTGTGTATGCGTTTGTGTAACTGTGGCTCACCATGGCGACAGATATGACACAAGTGAGTTGTTGAGCCTTGGGAAGCTCATTAAAAGATTTGAAGGAATTTATTTTGCGCTGTAAAGGACAGTGTATTGAAAACATACACAAACTTCACTAATGACATCCCAATCTGGGATTTTGTAGACACAGCTGAGTACAATTCAAAAGTTTGGACACACTAATTATGCCCATGTTTTTTTTTTTTTTTGACAAAACATAATTTGATTAGAGCAGATAGTGAAGAGAAGCTCCTTCAATAAAAAGCATCCCTGTGTATAGAGCTGGAATCTAGACAAAGTAGAAGCTCAAACATAAGAGATTTGTCATTGTACATTTGTTGTTTTACATATTTTGGTCATTACATAATTCCCTTTTGTGTTATTTCATATTTCATTGTAATGACTTATTCTAAAATTATGTTATTATAAAATAAAGAATAGGTGTGTCCATTTATTTATTTATTTCCTGTTAGGTTGGCTTTCACATTTAACTCAAATAGCAGGTCATACTTGGAAAAAATTGTCCATTCAGTTTACCAAATATAATTATTATTTTATTTTTTTTACATAATATGTCACTATAAACAGCAAACTTGAATGGACTATTTAGACCTACACATGAGCAATATTACTAGAGTATGAGAGCAATACCGGCTCTATATCAGCATGGCTGGGATTATGGCCAGAGGCACGAGGCCTCAGGAAAACAACAACGGAGTGTCTTTAGAAACCCTTTTGTGCAGAACTACTTCCTTCCGCCACAGATTCAAATCTCAGTTTGACAGTTTTAACAGCTGAGCTCAAGATCTGTTACTAATTCGAGAACGTTACTTTAGAACTAGTAACGAAGGAATGTTGAGTTGCTTCATTAAAATCTTATTGTATCACTGTATTAAAAGCTCTGACTGAGAGTGTGATTACCTGCATCTGATACAGCATTCATTCTTCAACTCAATCTCATATTCAAAATAAAACATTAGTTTGAATGTCCGCTGAGGAAAGCGATATCTTTGTTGTACTATCTTTCATCTGTTAAGGGTGATTTCCGATGACAGCACTGATCAGTGCATTTGTTAACTGCGTCTTACAAGCTGTTATTAAAAGAAAAAATATCTTCTGTTTCAGTCTCTTTCAATATAAAAGTCTTTACTGTTGACTCGTAAAACAGTCTCTTGTCGCCATCTAATGGCGGAACAATGTCACAAAAATCACCATCATGAACACACACACATACACACAGAGTTTCCCAATACTAAATACTACTATGTATATAAAATATTATTTATTGAATAATAAACAACAACAACAGCCATCATAAAAGTTGCTAGACAATTCAGTCAAAAGTACAAAGGCAGCGCTCTAATATACAGCATTAAAGTTACATAAAATATAATGTGATGAAATTTTGCCTTCAGCCTAAACTATTTGCTCTGGAACAAATAATTGATTAATGAGACCAAAGACTGCCCGTTAGAATTACCCAAAACGAATTATATCTCATGTTTATCCACTATAGAGACATCAGAGCAAAGCGGCAAATTCCAGAAGATCTGGCCGAGGTGAGGCTTCATGAGAGCTGAACGGATGCTGACGCCCTGGAGCTCACGTCTCCTAAAACGTCGAAGCAAATTTTTTAATAGACGTTATCTTTAATAATAAACAGCATATTTGAAGTCTAAACAATTACATTCTCGCCTAAAAAACTTAAAACTACATTCTCTGACACAAAAACAGTATTATTTATAAATTGTAGAGGATTTGGACGTCCGCCATGACACTCGCTGTGAGAAATACAAATATATCACTCCGCGTCTGTATTTCTCACAGCGAGTGTCATGGCGACGCCCAAATCCACTACAATTTAATTCCTGTAAATTGTTCCTGTAGCGATACCAGTACAGTAGCTTTCAATATCTCTCAACCAATCAGATTTGAGAACCAGAACGAACTGTTGTATAAAAGTAAATAAAAGTTTATTTTATAAACTATTAAGTTTATATTAATATTATTCATATATATTGTTTCATTTTAATTTACAGAAATATATTTTAATATAATATATAATAATATATCAATATATATTCACAATATTACTATTTTACTGTATTTTTAAACAAATAAATGCAGCCTTGGTGAGCATAAGAGATATAAAAATCTATATATATGAGCAATATCACACGAGTAGCAGTGCGATATGGCTATATATCAGCACGGCTGTGATTTGGCCGTAGGTAATTTCTCAATACCAAATGCAGCACATTAGTTATATAAAATATTATTTATTGAACAATAACATATAAATGAACAACAATAGCCATTATAAAAGCAAACAATTCAGTCAAAAGCAGAAAAGCAGCGCTCTAGTTAGTACAGGATTTAATTACATAAAAAATAAAAATATATGAATCTTAACTTTGCCCTAAAGTCAAATCGATTTGCTCTGGAACAAGTAATAATTTAATAAGACCAAAGATTGGCCGTTTAATATAACCAAAATGAATTATATCTCGTGTAACACCATCTACATCAGAGCCAGCGACAAATTCCCGAAGGCCCAGCCGAGATAAGGCTGTTCTCGGCAGGGTTCATAAGTGCTGAATGCACGCTGTCGGCCTGGAGCTCACATTTCCGATGTCTAAACAAATTGTCAAATAGGCACTATCTTTATATATAAATCACATATTTGAGGTCTAAACAACTACATTCTCGCTTACATTCTCGCTTAAAAATCTCATACAAAATCTTCCACATTCTGTGACACGATAACAGTAATATTGTAAAATTATTGTGGGTTCGCACTTCCACCATTGACGCTCACTGAGACAAATGCTGCCAGTATAGATCTGACAACAAGTGGAGTGATACAAACGGTGAAACGGTTAGAGTGCTGATACCACTGGAATATTGCACCTCTGGAATAGGCTCTAAGCCAATCAGATTCGAGAACCAGAACGAACTGTTGCATACAAATATATATTCATTGTATTTTATGCTGGTCACGACAAATTCATTAAGATACTTTAATCAATAATAAAAATGTTCCTAAACATTTGCACACCCCAACTCTTAAAGGGGTCATATGATGCGATTTCAATTTTTCCTTTCTCTTTGGAGTGTTACAAGCTCTTGGTGCATAAAGAAGATCTGTAAAGTTGCAAAGACTAAAGTCTCAAATCCAAAGAGATATTCTTTATAAA
>NW_015548233.1:68081-73401 GCF_001515605.1 Sinocyclocheilus anshuiensis | reverse complement strand
GCACTGGGTCAGCTGGCCAATCAGAGCAGACTGCGCTTGTCAAAGGAGGGGGCTTTGTTGAAAACGACGTGTTTGAGAGAGGCAGGGCATAGAGGACCTACAATAATGTACAGTATTTGAAAAATAATGTGTTTTTTGAACATTAAAGCATGTCAACATATTCTGTTACACCAAATACACAAAATAATGATCTTTAAAATAGCATCATATGACCCCTTTAAGAAAAATCCATGTGGTCTGAACTGGCAAAGATGTGCTTAAGTCAGTCCAAGTTCAGTACATGAAAATCTATGCCAGTATTCATGTTTGCAAAGTGGTGAAATCATGTAAACAAGGGTTGCCTTCTGAAACTGGTGTAAATAACCCAACAGGTGCAACACAGGTTTGGTGTTTTAGAGCAAAATATTTAACCATTGCACAATGTTTTCTCTCTTAGTTAGTTAGTTCCAGTCTTCAAATCTGATTGGCAGGGCGGTGTTGCGAAAGTGGAATTTTCACTGTTTGTATCATTCAGTTTGCCTGGGGTTGTGAATTCCAGACCAGTCCAATATTTAAATCCAGTCTGTTCCGGACCTGCTATCAGTCTGCTGTTTGGTGACACACAAAACAAATGGTCAAGGTCAAGATAATTTTTATGTATATAAAAGCTTGACATGAATGCTGATCAAGGTGCTTCCCAGTAAACGATAACAAGATAACAAATGCTTTGTCTTCTGTTGGAACTACAGTATTTTTATTGGTGAAAGAAAAAAAATATGCATAAAGCAATTAACCTTGTGTTATTAACTTTTTTGCGATACTGTTCGAATAAATGAGAACTGCGATTTTAAGCATTCAAGCTTCACAACCCTTTGCTCTGAGTCCTGCATAATCTGTTTAGTCAAGCACACATGCATGGACTATATTATGAGGCTCAACATAAGCTGCCTATGCTGACAGTCCTCATCCCGTCATCCGAGCTATTCGGCACACACACACACACACACACACTGCTGATCACAGAGTCAGGATTTCCGTATTTTCTGTGCAGGACATAATTAAATGTTCTCAGATAAAGCAGCAATCTCCTTCATGGCCTCCCTGCACAAAAGCAGCAATAGCTAAGTTACTTGCATTCAATTTCGGATGCTGAAGCTTTTTCGTTGCCTCTGGTGTCCTCACATGTTTTCCACTGGTGTCACTGAGAGAGTCTTAGATCACTTTACTCAGTTTAATATCAGCCCACAGCAGAGTGTGAAGGAGTTGATTGAGTGAATGGCGCATTAGCGATTAATCAGAGTAATTTAAGCTGCTTTACATCCCTCACATAAGGAGGACAGCAGGCCTCCACAAGGACACATGCAGATATACAGGCATACTGTTTATATACAGTAAGTATTCTGTTATATTATATACACACATATGCATTATAGACTACAATTTTGCATATTACTTTTTTATCTTCAGATTTAACATGAATAGGGGCGACCGCCACTAACTGTATGCTACGTTGTCACAGGAACTATATCTCATTAAGCTTTTGAGAGAGAGAGAAGAACTCTAAAAAACAGTAACTTGTATATATACAGTAAGTATTCTGTTATATTATATACACACATATGCATTATAGACTACAATTTTGCATATTACTTTTTTATCTTCAGATTTAACATGAATAGGGGCGACCGCCACTAACTGTATGCTACGTTGTCACAGGAACTATAGCTCATTAAGCTTTTGAGAGAGAGAGAAGAACTCTAAAAAACAGTAACTTGTAAAAGTGTGGGCTTTATATTTAACAGGTAGATTTTAATTTAATACAGAATGTAGTTAACTGTAGATGAGTTATGAAATGATGAATATTTCGCAAAAACATTATTTAAACTTTTTGGAACACTTTTTATACAACATTTCACTACATTTTCATTTTAATTATTTTGTTTTTATTTTATTAAAATGCAGTTGTTATAGTTGCACTGCAAAAAAAAAAAATCTTAGTATTTTTGTGTTTTCTAGTATAAATATCTAAGCATTTTTAAATCAAGCTACACTTAATCATCAAAATTGTATTGGTTTTTGCTTAAAACAAGACAAAAATATCTGCCAATGGGGCGAGAAAAATAATCTTGTTTTCAATTTGAATCAAGATTATTTTTCTTACCCAATTGGCGGATATTTTTTCTTGCTTTAAGCAAAAACCAATACAATTTGGATGATTTTCAGAAAACAAAGTCATTTTGCTTACTAAGTAAATGTCTTGATTCAAGAATGTTTAGATATTTACACTAGAAAACCAGACAAAAATACAAAGAAAATCATATTTGCAGTGTAACCGGGAGGCAAACACCACTTAGCACACATTTGCCTCATATTATTATCTTTATGATTCATTTTATTTTAGTAACCAGGTTGTTTTCTCTGTTTTTATTGTATCGTCCACAAATTCAGGACTTGTATTGGCCACAAATGTAATATGTATCCCTGTCAAAACCCAAAATCCTCACTTACATTCTCTTCAATTAATGTGTGGCTTCCAAATCTTGTAAATAAAACTGTTTCTAATCTTTAACTAACATTCATATATATATCTCCCAGCACCTCACGCAAAAAGAAATCTGTATGGAAACAGAATGCACCGACTTCAATTATCCACCGCTTTCTTCTCTGATTGGTCAGTTAGTGCAGCAGACCGGTACAGCGCTGGCTCATTCTGTTCGCTGATTTGTTGAGTTTGGGGTGGGCGTGTGCAGCGCTCCCTCAGTCTGTTCTCTGATTGGTCGATAATGCGGTGGGCGGGGAGAGCGCTGTCAATATCGACATCCACAGCCAACGGAGAGACAATAGGGCAACAGCAGTCGCTCTGTCAGACGCAATGTGCACAAGAATCAATATTAGTACATCAACGCTTTAAGAAAATAACAGAGGGCAGCAGAAAAAATACTGCTCCTGATGTTCTAGTAATTAACACTGACCACTACGGAGTGACAGCGGGGGTTTGCGCATCATTTGTTCCTTAAAAGGTAGGAAACATTGTATTTAACATTAATATAATGTATAAAAAAAATCTGTATATTGATACGCAATGTCATTCTCATTTGGCACTGCATATCCAGGTAGAACTGCTATTTTACATTTAGTCATTTATCCAAATGAGGACAATAAAATATTAAAATGAATATCTGCATAAGCTACTGTTTAGATAATGCAGATATGCCGTATTTCCATACTAGGCTACCTTTCTTTACTTCTAAGGTTCATGTGCATTATATTTATTATAAGTGTTATAATAATGCATTGCTTTGTTTATGTTGTGTAGTAGATGTAAACAGGCAGCAGCATCCATTTTTTTCAGTCCTTTATTCTTATTATTGACATAAAGGTCTCAATGCAGCTGAGCCCATCACCTGGAAGCAATCCACTGAAGAACAATAGACACAATAGCCAAAACACATCTTGAGCTGCTGTTAGGCGGGTGTAACCCAGACTGAAAGCATGTCATTCAAGCAGGTTGACATGTCACAGTTTCATGCCTAAGAGAGATGTTTATATATTTATGCATGCTTGCTTTTTATTTTGCACACATGGATAGACATGCACATGGCACCCACATGCACGCTCACACCAACCCAAAAGTGTACATTCAGTGCACTCATTAAACTGAATGTCTTCACATTGCTTTCATTGTCTGGACAGGATTTTGCAGGACAGATGGCGGCATGTTTATATGCAAGCTTCATGAGTAATACTCCGATGTTTAGGGTTATACCAGGACAGGTGTAATGCTAATATATATGTGGCATAGACTAATGCAATTTTAGATTTGGCAGTTGAAATACACAATATCAACTTTTCATGAAAAACATTTTTAAAACAGGTTTTCGGCAGATGCCGATAAGTCAAAATGCCCAAAATACTCACATCTAATGACACGAGTCTGTCACGGTGTGTGTGTGTGTGTATACAGGACACAAAACCAACACAACCAGCAAACAGACCAGTGCTAACAGGGCTTATGGGGCTTTCTCGAAAGTCTCAAAGCTCAGCACTGTCACAGAACACAGTAGAGCGTGTTGGACTAGAAGACGAACAACAAAATGGTTTATAAGAAATCGAAGGTGCACAATATGGACCTGGGAAGATGCAGTAGGATGTGACTTCAAAGCAACTGATTTAAAAGGATTGTTCATCCAAAAATGAAAGTCCTGTCTTCGTCCCAGGGCCAATGGGTTGTGCTCCACAGAAGAAAGAAATGCGTACAGGTTTGGAATGATATGAGGATGACGGGAATTTCATTTTTGGGAGAACTATCCCTTTAGGATTGGAAAAATTACTAGTTGTCCAACATTCTCTGGACATTCCAGATATTCATTTCCTCTGTGCTGATTGGCGTTGTGATTAATGGTAGAGGGATTTGTGCTGCTAAACCATTGGACAGGCTTATATATCTGCCCTCCATACACTGCTTACTCCATAACTCCAATGGCAATTTCAATCTTGTTTTGAACCCCGTCTAGTTCTGTTTTCAGCTCAATGATGGCAAAAGGTTTTCTGAAAGTACAAAAAGTCCCAATACCATTTCAGTTTCCACTGGTGGTTTATCTGTCAATATCTTTGCAGGTTTCTCATGTTCTACTGTATGTTGGTGTGAAAGGGTAATGGCTTTTGTACTGCACAAATACAAACAGATTACTAGGGAGCGAACTACCCTTGTGAATAAGAAGTGTGCTTACTTGTATTGAATGTGTACTGTTAGTGTACTTCAATCTTAGCATATTATGAAACACTGGAAAATATAAAATACTGGACTTTCAGATCATATAATGAAATAAAAGGCCACTTAAACTACACTTCCATTTCTTAACACACTTAAGTACACTTTTAAAATTTAAATATTCAGCAGTACTCTTTAACCATATTTCATTGGCAATAGAAGTAATTATGAAACTACATAAAGATGTACTTAAGTGTGTCAAAAAAAGTGTACTTCTTGTATAATGGCATTCAGTATTCCCATACTAAATTTTATACTACAGTAACAAACATTATATATAATAGCTTATGTAAATTTGTAAATTATATAAGTAATTTTTGCTATTGTATAAATAACAAAGAGGAACTAGGTTTTTAACTAGTGCTGTCAAACGATTAATCGCAATTAATCGCATCCACAATAGAAGTTTTTGTTTACATAATATATGTGTGTGTACTGTGTATATTTATTATGTATATATAAATACACACACATGCATGTATATATTTAAGGAAAATATGTTTGTTTATATATAAAATATTTATATATAATATATAAATGATATACTGTATATATATATATATATATATA